>NC_018335.1:0-341451 GCF_000234665.1 Leishmania mexicana MHOM/GT/2001/U1103
ACCCTAACCCTAACCCTAACCCTAACCCTAACCCTAACCCTAACCCTAACCCTAACCCTAACCCTAACCCTAACCCTAACCCTAACCCTAACCCTAACCCTAACCCTAACCCTAACCCTAACCCTAACCCTAACCCTAACCCTAACCCTAACCCTAACCCTAACCCTAACCCTAACCCTAACCCTAACCCTAACCCTAACCCTAACCCTAACCCTAACCCTAACCCTAACCCTAACCCGTACCCGTACCCTAACCCGTACCCGTACCCGTACCCGTACCCGTACCCGTACCCTCCCCCGTACCATAACACACGCACACAACAACCTTTAATAGACCACACACACCAAGTCACAACAACACCCTAAGCACATTCATCACCATCACAATCCTGCACACACGTCCGCACACAGAGCAGCAGCAGCGCCAACAGGTCTCAATACACACAAATACAGCAGCAGGCTAAACACACACAACACGCAGGGCATCCAACGCAGCTGTGCAGTGGGCACACATCTTAATGCCCCACCACGTCACAGAGGCAAGGCGCGCAAAGACAGACAACGTACCCATCACCCTCACCTGTGATGGTGCGCTCTTCAAAGTCGTCCGCTCCCAAAGAGGATAGCTGAACTGAAATACGTTGCACCTTCCGTTCACTGCGTGTCACCGTGCTGGCCGTGAGGATGTGTGCGTCCCTGCCTGCGTCTCCGTGTGGCGCTACTGCTCCATCTGCTGCCACTAGTGTTGCCGCTGCTGTCTTCGGGTGTCGCGTCGTGCTCTGGGCACGTCGCCTACAAGAAAATGATGGGACTACGTACATGCGCCTCTCGCTAGAGCGCCGTCGACCAGACCTTGGCGCACCTTGGGACACACGCGGGCACTCGTGGCACAGCAGGCGTTAGGACCTCTCGTCCTTCACAATCGTCGGGAAGCCGCCCACCTTGGCGGCGAAGCGGCGGTCGGAGTTGTCGTCGTTGCGCCGGCTCACCTCACCACCAAGTAGCTTACCCATGGTGGCCTTGGCGCGCAGCTCGTGGCAGAGGCTCTCTCTGCGTCACCGTGATCCTTTCACGCGACTTCCGCTCGAGCACGTGATCTGCAGGGCACACCCTATCGATGCCAACGCAGTGCACACCCAGTGCCTCCTTGGTGTCGATATCCTCGCTGAAGAGACAGACTCTTGTGCTGCTTCTCGACCAGCACGCTGAGAGTCTTGAAGAAGTCCTCGCAGATCTTCCAATGGAATGCAAAGCGCAGCGCCTGGGTTGCCGCACACATAGTGGCGTTGATAAGAGCCTCGAGAGTAGACAGTGTGCAAAAACCATAAAGTCATCGTGTTACAGACGCGGGCAAGTAAAGACAAGTGTACCATCGCGGGAGCGCTGCTGCCCTCACAGCCGCCGCTGTTGCAGCACGAAAGGAAATCATCGTCGGCGACGAGTCTGGTGATATGGTCTCTCGTGGGCTGTTCCCCGCAGAAAGGAGGTGAGTAGAGTGCTTCGCACACGCAGGAGAAGCAATGCTGTCGGCAAAGCAGAGGCGCAGGCTGTGCACGTCTCAACCGCAGAGACAGCTGTTGCACTGCAACCCGCTGCCCGGCACCTCACCTCCGTGCATTCTGCACAAACCTTGCAGGCATGCTTGCGTGGCGATCTAGTGGATGCCTTTGTGAGCCGGCTGGCCTGTTTCCCCCAAATCCATCGCGGCGACCACCGTCGGAGAAGGTCGGCAAGCAAGTAGTAGGCCGATGGAGAAGGAGGCAGTCACCGTTCAACGATTTCGTGCAGAGACCCCTACATCCGTAGAATTCCATGGAATAGCTCATTTGTCCAACCTGACAGCCGGATGCCACGGTCAACGTCGCGGTCAGGAGCAACAATAGGTTGAACGCAACAGACAGAGGAGGAGACCGCCGGCGGCGACAAAAAAGAGCAACATGCGAGTGGATGAGGAAACCAGTGCAAACTAAAGGGTGAACTTGGAAGAGAGAGAAACACACGCGAAAGGGAAGGACGCAGTGGAGGGAGCAAGGAGAAGCACAAAGACGGTGCAAGGTGATGGAAACGAAGGAGGACTCGGTAAATCGCTCACCGGAAGAGGAATCCAGCACGAATGCATGATGACACGCCTGGGAAGACTCCGCAGCATCCCCACAGCACTACTTCTTCGCAATGTCGAGAGGTGCCGCTGCAAGGTAATGGGCAAAAGGGCTGCGAGCAGGCTCTGCCGATGATGCTGTTTTGTTTTCAGTCTTTGAGAGCTACAGTGGCCCAAAGTCGATTGCACTTTCTCAGCGAGGAGAGAGAACCAGAATTACACTGTGCTAGAGAAAAACAAGGGCCGTCGCTACTACGGAGCGGAACCGGCACAACGCCTAGTAGTTAAAGATTATGGACTCGATGGGCTTACCAGAGCTTTTGCATGTCACCACATCCTCGCGGTACGTGTCCAAATCCCTCCTCTCCACGACGCGGTTGGCGCCCATGTCTTTGAAGTCAAATTCGTTTGCGATGATTGCTGGTGGATAGTTCACCAGGTGGCATAGATGGGTCTGGTAGGAGTTGTTGCGGTTCAGCACGTAGACGCGGTACATGGAGAAGCTCAGCACAAACAGAAGGAGGAAGTCACCGACGACCATATACTGCCGCGTCTCATCGGCGATGCTCTCGCGCCGACTGAGGCGGTAGTACCAGGACTTCTTGAGAGGCAGCTTGGACGGCCACGGCCAACTTCCGTACGTCGGACTGCCGAGACGGCGCACTACGGTGGAGCGGAGCATGGTTTCCGGCGTTGTCGACGGTGTTTTCGGACTGTTTATCTCCTCCTGCGGGCGCTGGTGAGTGCGCAATGAACAAAGAAGCGGAAGAGAGCGTTGGCACCTCGTGATCCGTGGGGGTGCACGGCACGTGTAGTTTTCGCCGGGTTTCTCAAGGATCTTCTTGGTGGGCGAAGCGACATAGAAAGCGAGAGCGGCACGTCGTTTGGGAAAAAGGGAAGGAGAAGCGGCGACGTGACAACCGAATGCAGACGATAGATGAGCGAGGCATGCCGGCATCTCCTGAAAGAGGTCATGCAAAAAGGATGTGACTCACCCGCTAGCGTCGAGGGTCAGAAGCGGCAGCGGCACGCCACCGCCCTTCACGCAAACGAGCAGGTGAGGAGTAGCCGCTAAGAAGAGGCGCCTGGCGTACCGGACACCCATGGGACCAGGCGTTCGCGGTAGCATTCAAGATCATAAAGGGGACATCAGTATCTATTACGGGGGAAACGAGCGATAAGGACAAATCGCAGCTACTGCTCGAGAGAAGGAAAAGGGTTCGCAAGAACGCAAGCGACAGCAGCATCCATGCAATAACAGCCTCACACTCTCTTTCTCTCTCTTTCTCCTGTGGTACGCTCATGTGCCTGGGAGGTAGCATATCCGCCGCGAAGCGGCGGGAAAGCATGCACCCAGGGAATGACACCGGAGCACAGACGCAGAAACAAGGATGCACACACACAAAAACAATTTCGGCAGGTGCACTCGCCGATGACATTACCGCAAAAAAAAAAAAACTGAGAGACTTGCAAATAGAAGTTCTCCATCAAAAGGAAGGTCAGTGGCGTCACGCAGACGATTCCCGTCTCTCTTCTCCCTCACCAACTCTTTCCAAACTAAGGCCACAAGACTCAATGAACTATGGTTACCGGGAGCGTAGGGGCTAGGCAGCCTCCTCAGTCGCCTTCGTCCCCGGCGTCTCCGCATCCTCTGGAGCCTTTGGCGAGGGCGTGTCACCCCCGTCGTCCGGCGCCTCCTCGTCTTCGTCGTCGCCACTAGAGAGCACCAACTCGCCCGTCTGAATGTGTGACTCATACTGGCTTTTCAGCACCTCAATGTGGCGAATCTTGTCGTCGATGGACGCAAGCGACAGTACCGGATCAACCTCTATCATCTGGAAAAGCCGTGTCTTGTCTTCCGGGTGCTGCAGAACGCGATCCTGCTGGGGGTTCGCCACGCTGCTCGGCTTCACGGTGGGGGTATTCTCATTTTTCTTTTGCTGATGCTTCTGTTGCTTCTTTGCAGCTTTGCCCAGGGGCTTGTTTTCTGACCACTTGCTCTCGCTCACGACCACACAACCTGCGGGTGCCATCTGCGAGGGGTCAAAGTGTGCCGCAGCCTCGCGCCTCTTGCGGTCCTCCTCGTCCAGCTGAACCATCATCTTCTTCTGCTTCAGGTACTGAATGAGCGTCGAGCAGGCGCTAATCTCGGCGGCGTACGGGTTCTGACGCTTCGCAGCTCGGACACGCTTCGCGGCGATCTTGTGTGCGTTGCGTCGTTCGTCATACTCCTTGCGGCGCTTCTCGCGCTGCTGCTCGAGCTGCTCAAAGTACTTCTTGCGGGCCTCCTTGTTCCACGCGTCCCATTCAGAAGACACCTTCTCGCGCTCCGCCCGCAGGCTCTCCATGGACTGCGTGATCTCCGACACACGGATGCGAAGCTCGTCGCACTGCTTGTACACATCAGCCCGTTTAGCCCCGTCTGCCTGGGTTTCCTTGTCCTTTGCCCGCTTCTTTTGCAGTTTCTCCTCGTACTCCCGGTTCAGGATCCCGATTTGCTCGCAGATGGCGTGGTACTCCTGCTGAAGTATCACTTCCTGCTCCGTGATTTCCTTGATGGCGTCCGCCAAGGGCTGAAGCCGGAGCAGATGTGTCTTGGCGTCCTCCAGTTTATGGAGACGCTGCTGGTTGCGCCGCTCGGCTCCAAGGCCGCCGCCGCTGCTCTCCATCTTGCGCATCATGTAGTCGATCGCCTCTTCGATCTCTCGGACGTTCGTGAAGCCGCCAACCTCTGCCTGCACCTCCCGCAGCTTGTCGGAGATCTCCCCGCGGCGCTTCCGCAACTTCGCAATTTCAGCGTCCTGAGCGGCACGACGGTCCCGCTGAACCTTGCGGCGTGCATCGATCTCATTCAGCTCCTCGAAAAACGCATTTCGTTCCGCATTGCGGGCCTGCGTCACCGCATCGTTTTGAACAGAGCTCTGCAACTTTTTGATTTCGTCAATAAGTATACGCCGCTGATCCGCCAGCGCCGCGAGTTTCGGTCCGTATTGAGCAAAGTTGGGCCGCGTAGGAGCGCCGGGCATGCTCTGCCACGGTACCTTCTTTGCCGCGGGCCGAGCGGTGGTGGTCTCCTCCTGTACTGACATGAATCCAAGAGAAGTCACGTGGGGATCAATCGACCGTGCCGCAAAAAAGCAATGCCGTCACTCTTTTTGTGTGTGTGTGTGTGTGTGTGTCTGTGTGTGATTCTCCTTCAAAGATAAAAAGAAAGGACGGCGTGAGATTGACACAGTTGCTGAAACCATAGGGAAGCCCCGCACCAAGATGCAAGTCGCAGTAGATGAGCGGAGTTGGAAGGCAGAGGTCGATAAAGCATGTGTGTATGGAAGGGGTGTGAACAGGAAAAAAGTCATTCCACCCAAGCAGGCGGCGCGAAGCTTCCCAGCTAGATCCATGCCAAGGCCCCCGTCGGCAAGAAGAGATGTGGAGAAAGGAAACGTTCGAATGAAGCCACGAGCCTTTCAGGAAACACAACGTGCCACTCAGTACCCGTCAACGTCTCTGCTTGCTGCGGCGTGTGCTTTTCATCTCCCTCTGCGCACGCACCTTGCAGAGTGGTTTATAGCAAGTGGAAAAAAAGGCAATGTTTCCTCGGCTCTTGTGGTGGTGGGTTCTTTTTTTTTGCCGGAGGTCCGTAGAAGAAGCGTCATAATAGTAAAAGAACGCACAAAACGTTAATGTGGAAAACTTGTGATTTGACATTTCCACTCACCATCCGGGGTGCATGCGGGATCAAGCATGTGAGGAGGAGCAGGAAACCTTGGCGTGAAGGGTTGCAAGCCCCTTACCGAGAGATGAGATGGCAAATATGAGAGGTTCTCACGTTCGATCACTACATCCTTTAAGGTTAACGAGTACTGGAAAGCAAGAGCATAAGACAGACGACATGAAGAGTTTGAAGCAGCGTACAGGATGTATATTCGAGTAATAAATAACGAAAAACGCAAAAGAACAGCACAAAAAAAATATATCCGAAGAATGGCAGAAGTGAAGAAGCATGAGTCAGCTGACGAACTAAGAAAAAAAAGAAAGGGAAAGCATGGCGACGCAGTCGAGTACCCCTGATCGCAACGGTGGACGTGAAGGGAAAGGTTAAGAGTCCTTACGTTCCACGGTAACGAGCAAAGGGAACAGAGACGATGAAGAGGAACCAGAAAAGGCGCGTGTAAACAACAAAAGAAAAATATCGTTCTCAGAAACGGCGAAAAAAAAGAAAAAGATAAGAGAAGACAGTCCGGCATTCGCTGGCACTATCTCGCACCCCTCCCTGTCACACTGGGGAGTGTGTGTGGCGACTTTATCGGTATTGTAGGGATCGAGACAAGAGCGTGCACGGTCTTCTGAAGTCAAACGTCTAGACGCGAAAAGGAGAAAAGACGGAAAAGCAGGTCATTAGCACACTACGACAGGTGCAAATGTGTGGGAGCGGTTTCAGGGCAACAACTGATCTCTGTGTATGCTCCGGAAATTCGCGAGGGCAGTGCCCTCCATTTTCATTGTTTGGCACTCTTTTGGGAATCAATCAAGCTTGTCTCAAAACACGCACTCCTTTTTTTTCTATTTGCTTGTAAGTAAGCGTGTCGTGGAGATGAACATCCGCTGAGCATGCGTTCGTGCGTGATCAAAACCACAGCGTGTAAACGGAGAGTCATACGTTCGTCATTGGAAACCAACGTGAACGTGTACAACCATAAGGAAGAACGCGCGCATACAGTAAAAAAAAAGATGGTAGAGGGAGGCAAATGTTTTCGTTAGCCAAAGAGCCGTGAGGAACGCAGAAAGAGAAAATACTGGCATACACCAGGGAAAAAGCTCACAAAAAGAAAGAGTTGTTCCTGTCTCTCTCGTTAATTCTCTTAATAACACATGTCACCGGGGACGGCTTGCAGGGACGCCGTGAGGTGTGGATCGACGGAGCGAACAAGTCATCTACTTACTTGTCTAATGTAGAGAATTGTTTTTTTGTCGCGCATCCCTGTGCCATTGAGTCCGTGGGCGATTTTGATAGTGAGCATGCCGCTAAAGCAGAGGTCACGTCCACTGAATGAACGCCAACGACAGGTGCAAAAGCTTTCCAGTTCGCATCCGTAAACCAAGAGAAAACAGAGAGAAGAAATTGAGGTCAAGACCAGCAGTGACAAAACTTACATCGGTAACAAGTCCTTGTCCCTTAGGCTGTTCGACGTACGTCGCAACTCATCCCTGTCGCGCACACTTAGGGTCACACAGATAACGCATCGGCAGCCTGTTCGCTCCTAGCACCATGAATGACACTTCTGTCGGAGATGCATATACGCGAGAAGTGGGAGAAAGACAACGAAAATAAGAGAAAGCGGAGACACTAAAATAGACGAGGCAAAACGAAAAATAGAGAAAAAAACAGAAACGGAAGAAACGACGTACACAATTCTCGGAAACGGTGAGAAAGAGAGGGACGCACAAAAAGGATAACACACGCAGAGAAGACGACAAGAGAGATGTCTGCCTCCTCCTCTGCGCTTGTGTGTGCGTGCGCCTCGTGAAGAGGAAAAACTACGAAGAGGGAAGGTCAAATGTGACCAAATGAAACGGAGATCGGCAAAGAAAAGATAAGGTTGCACGGTTTGTGCTCGCGTGGTTATTGTTTTTCCCGAGGCGCACCTTTGTCACGAGGGAATCTACCACTCAGAATAAAAAAAAGAACTCGAACAAAAGCGCAAAAGGCAGAGCGAAAAGAAAACGAAGAAGCTGAGAAGAACAAAAACCAAACCGAAAAGAGGTCAGAAAAGCACAAGACGAAGCGATAAACCTCTAAACATGAAAGACGAAAGCAATACAAACAAGGAACACTTCTAGGAAGCGACATGTGCCGAGATCAGCATCTTTTGTACACCATGGTGGTATCGCACCAGCGATTATTTCTTCCACGCGTTAGATCAACGATAAGAGGAGGGAAGAGAATGGAGAACATACGGAATGTGTTTTTTTGTTTGTATTCTGCTGAGCATTTTCGGAGGTGCCGACCCATGCGCGAATCAGTGCTTAATCTTGAGAGATGCACATGCAAGACAAAAAGTGGCACGCTGTGTTATAGCCCAGCCACAGTATCAAAAAAAAAACACAAAGTGGTAGGGCTTTCCCTGTCTGCAGAACGCGTTCGTCTCGTGGAAACAGAGAAAAAAAGCACAGACACCCACACAGAAAGGGAGTCAGAAACACGTTCAGCTCCGACTCGGACAGAGAGAAAAAAGGGGGATGGGAGAAGTGGAGGCGCAAGAAGTGTTTGAAAAAGAAAGAAAAATAGCAATACATGGTGAAAAAGAAAAGAACATTCGCAACACGATTCCCATGGGGGGAGCCGTTGCAGCGAGTTGCTCTCTCGTGGATGCTTTTTTTTTCCCTTCACCTCCTAGTCCAACTTGTCAATTTGACACGGTTGGAGAGGTAGAACAAAAAGAGCGCTTGTGAAAGAAGATAATAATGTACCGAAAATGGCAAGAACACACGGAAGAAACTTTTTAGTTGATATTGGCGAGCGAAAGAAACACAAAAAACGCAGGAGAAAAACGACAGACGTGAAATGAGATAGCAATACACGGAAAGCAGACGAGCGACATAAAATAAAATGGGTGAAGACCGGAGGGATAAAACAAGAAAGGAAGATGAGGTGGGGGACACAGTAAGCTATGGTGGGGCGGCACTGCTTTGCAGAAAATCGTACAGCCTCGGGGGTAACACCTCACAGTCGCAGGCCTCTTTTTTCGTGCGTTCGTCCCGTAAGGCATTGCCCCACTCTCGCTAAGCTGCATCGCTGCCGAATGGCGCAAACTGTGTCTGCGTGATGAGACGAAAGACGTTGTCGCTGCCTTCACTCACAAGGAAGCACGGCGTTCCTTGCAAAGACGACATGTCGAGCGGGAATGCGGCGAGGGTCGGGTTCGGCGACGACGCGGGCATCTCGGACGCAGGTGGAAGAGGCGAAAAGCAGTACGGCGGCGGGCCCGGTGACGAGACAATGAAAGGCGCACATTGCTGCGGCATAGGTGGTGGCGGTGGAAACTGCTGGGGAACACTAGGTGACGGCTGGCATGCCCTGGGTGTCTTCCCTGGCTGCGCAGTCTCCGTCGCTGGCACCAAGGAATCCTTCTTCCCCATTTCGGCCAGCGCCGCCTTCACGAAACGGTCCTTTGTAAGTGCCTTGGCCACGTGGCCATGGAGATCGGGGCAAGAGGCACCTCTGCAGCACCGTCCGGTAAGCGCGAAGTCCCAGCAGAGGTTGGAGGAGGAAATGAAGTTGTCCGTCAAAACGTTCGCCGCCTTGGCCCTGTTCTTGCGCTGCGGCTCCACGTCGCTGACGAGCCAGAGACGGTACTGCACCTCGTACTCAGTGCTACCGGCAGTCACCTCGATGTCTTCCGTGCGGAACTCAAGGTATTGCAGGGCAATCCGGCGCCGCGCCAGGAGTGACAGTACCTGCGCAAACTTCTCCGTCACGTTTGCCTTCATGGTGCGGCAGAAATAATTGCGCTGCGGGTTCGTGTAGTACTTGCGCAGGTTGTCAAGCACTTCACGTTTCACGTGAATCTGGTGACAGGTTCGGGGGTCTTTTTCGCGAATTTTGCCGTAGCACTTGCCGAAGCTGTGCATGAAGCAAATGTCGAGCGAGGAGTTGTTGCGATCGCTAAGCCAGCCAGCAGTCGGCTCCACGTCATCCAAGGAGATCTTGAACGTGTCCGAGTTTCCTTTTGGCGGACCGCGCTGCATGGCCAGTGTCTCAGAAGAGACCGGGACAATCTGAATGATCGTTGGAACTTCAGTAATGAGGTCACGTGTGTAGTAGTTCTGTCCGAGCCCCGCACCGTTCCCGGAGACGCCGGACTTCGCAAACATATGATCCTGCATTGTGAATCGTAGCGAAACCGTGCAGCACGGCAATGGGGTGAAGCTTGATCGATGTGAAGAAGCACACAAAGGTAAAAGAGAAAAAGAGTCTGCGTGCTATAAAAGGGAAAACACACAGAACGCAGAAGACCTCAGAGAGACAGATCAAGAAGCCTTGAGGCGGGCTTAAATAGTAATAATAATAACGTACCAACGAAGGGAGATAAAAAGCAGCACTGATCGTTAAACGAAAAGGAATGTTTAGTCTTCTTTCTCACTCCTTTCCCTTCGTGTTCCCAGTTCGCTTCGTGATAAACGCGCCTCTCGTGCCAAGCAAATCGGAGTTTCGCGTGTCTCTGTGTGAATGTGAGCGTGCGCAGAGAAGTGAGAACGTGCTTCAATTCTGTGAATCGATATATGCCGTAATATTCTTCTGTCCTCACGCGCGTGAGTTAAGAGAGAGAGGCTGAGGAAAGATCGAGGAAAAGAAGCGGAGAAGGTAATTCATTGGGTTGACAGGATCCATCCCATTTGATGCCCGGCCAAGGGTGACGTCACCAAACGTATTGGATGTGGCCAGGAAGGGCGGCAGCTGACCTCTGCGTTCCGCTCTCACGGGGTCACTGTTTATCGCTTTTTCGATGACATCTTCGGGCAGTGCAGGTTCCTCCCCCTTTGTCTTATCCATCACGTCGTGTCCCGTTGTCATGTCGCTCGTCGGACCGCCTCACCGTGTGGTGTACAGGGTCACGGCTCCGACCGTCGGCGGGAGTCGCGGCGGACTTGATGTACTTCGGAAGTGACCGCGTATGGGGGGACAGTCATCCATGCACGCGTTGCAGCATGCATCACATGGTCGCGTGCGTAGCCTTTACCGAGGGCAGAGAGTGCCGGCGTGCTGTCGATGGGAAGGTGTGGTGCTGCAGCTGCTTATTACTGCTGTTTCTTGTTCATGGCGTGGATGCCCGACAAGGCACAGTGAGCCGCGCAGAGTTCAGCCGAGTCGATGCTACTTGCGTCGGACACCCCCCCCCTTCCCTTCAACAGGGACGGGTGACAACCATCTTCTTTGTATGCGAATGCATGCATACCGCCCCTCCCCGCCTCCCGTCCCCCTGGTGTTGCCACCTATGTGAAAGGCGGTGCTCTGCGGCAGACACCAAGAGGCGTGCGGCGCGACGTGGTTTATCCGGCGCTGCTCGTTGTGCCACAAGCGGAGTTCGCTTTGTACGCTCTCAGACAGACCCACCGGCAAGGGACCATAGTGGAGGTCTCGTAACAACTTTTGAACAGATCCGGCGCGTCATTGTGAGGAAAACAATTTTGTGAAGAGGCATGTGCACGACTCGGGAGGCACACCAAAGGTGACCCATGAGCCGCCCCCATCCTCTTGGTGATAAGCTGCTTGATCGAATCGGCGCTCAGCCGGGTGCACATCTGTTTTCCACCACAAACCGTTCCAAAGTTGTCGTCAAGCACCACCCCAGCCAACGCAGATGAGTTGCAGACCCTGGTCTCGTCGTCACTCAAGGTGACGCTAAGCTTTTCCCGCGGCCCTTCGGGGCGCCTGCAGAGCTGTCTCCACCCCCCGTGGATCACCCGTCCGTTGGATGTTTTCCATGCAGACCTTCACCAGTGTTTTGGAGACGGATCGCTTGGCCACACATAGGATGGCAAAGACGATGTTGCTGTCATCACCCGCATCACCTCTGGGCCAACGGCCAAGCTCATTGGGCGCCCTCTTCGCTGATGCGCGGAGCCGTTCCTGGTTCGCAGGCCCAAGAGCAACCGCAGATGCACGGGAAGAAGCACCTGGAAAAGATTACCTTGCCAGGTCCGTCACACGCACACAGTCGTCGAGGACAAAGTTCCCATGGCTATGCATCCAGGCCCACCGCCGCGTTGCAACGCTGCTCATCGGGGCAGCTGCTGACTTGTCGTGGCCAGAGAATGAAGATGCCACCGTCTGAGACATCCTTTCCTCTCCTCCACGACGGTGAACGCCCAACCAAAGAGAGGGTTCGGAGGTGCGCTCGGCACCCTAATGACTGCTGCCAGTGAGGGGAGGGGCCTCGCCATCGGCTTCTGTCACTGGTGGCGGGGGTACGTCCCATGCGCGCTGCATTGGTTGTGGCCCCTCGCTTTTCATCTCGCCACACAGATCCGCAAAGTGCATCGATTTCACCTGTGCCGTGGGCAAGGGAGTTCCCCCTCCGCTCTTCCTTGGCTACTGGTTAGGCGTCAATGGGCTCGCGCCTCGGGTAAGGCTTGTAGGACGTGCGGGATCGCCCTTCCTCCTCTTCGGGCTTCGAAACCCGAGCACCTGCACGGGAGCAAGATGGCGCGTATTCGAGGCGTGGGGAGCACCTGCGTCTTCTCATTCGGATGCTGCCCCCTGTTCGCGGTCATCCTTCGGGGATGCGAGCGCCATTGGAGCGCCCCTGTGCCATCTAGGCGTCGCATGTGAGTGGGGCAGCGTCGTAAGGCGGTGGCCATTGTGTTTGAGGCGGGAAGGTGATGGCTAGTACTGCCGTGGGGCGTGTGCGCGCAGTGCGCAGTTTGGCCATGTCAAGCTCACACACCTTCCATGACAGAGCGGAATTCCTGAACCGAGCCGACGTCGCTGACCAGCTTCTCGTACGCCACCGAAGAGACGCGGATGAGCTTCCTCGCGTTCTCTTCAGGGTGCTCAAGCTCGCAAGTGGGGGGCTCGTGGTAGGCGACGTGAGATGGGGGGACTCCCAGATCGCCTCCATCCCGCTTCAAGGCAAGGTGGCGGCTCTCTTCGCTTGTCCCTTCATCCTCCTCCCAGGTCGAAAAGCCACGGAAGCGGCTCTGGCAGGGGCCTACTGTGTTCGTCCTCTTCGATCTGCGTCATGAACGCGTCGGGGGAGTTCGTCTTCATTTCGAAACAGTCATATGATGGCTGCGTTGGGGTGCGGCAACACGACCCATCGAAGTCTTCCCAACGGGGAATCCCTCAATGAGGGCTCTGCGATGCCGTCCCGATCGAAGGGTCATGCAGTCCTCGTCGAGCCCTGTCAATTTCAGAGAGGTGGCGTTTTGTATAGAGGAGAAGGAACTCCTGCGCAGGGGAGATGCGAGATGGTTCGCATCAAAATGCCACCAGGCCACATTTGGTATGTGTGATGAAACTCAACATGGCGTACAGGATGTGGTGTGAATGGGATACGATCCGGTAAGTAGTACCATGCTCCGTTATCTTTTTCGTTCAGCAGGAATGAAACTGATGTCAGCGGCTAAGAGCCGGAGAGGAGGATTGCAAGAGAAGCAAGCTGTCCCACCACTCACCCCACCGCCGACTACAGGAACACTGCAGCATAACTGAATAGCTGAGAAAACCTCGCTACGGAGGAAAGTGAACGTTCGTTTGTCTGTTCAGTAACTCAAAACCGCGCGCGTGTGTCATTTTACACTAGTGGAAGTAGTGAGGGCGCGCCACCTCCTTGAGACTTTTCATTCATACAGGCTATACTGTAATACCACATGAGTCCCGCTCCGGTCTACCCACGGCCTGTCACCGTCCCACCGCGTCCCGCGACGAAGCGGCAGACACGCCGTGCAGCAATGCGCCCACTCAGCCGGCGGGGCACGGCCATCTGTCCTCAAACACCACCCACCCACCCGCCGCCCCCCGCACCACCAGACAGCCAGGGCCGGGTGGGTTACTCTCGAGACGCGGTGACACCTTGCCGAATCATGTGGATGGCACAAGCGTGCTCACGGTCGCCGGTCGCCCCGACGCAACGCACATCCAGGACCCGACCGACGGCATCAGCAGCGATACGTCGCTCTGACCTCCAGCACGGCGCAGGCACCTGCGACCCTGTCACCACCAGAGGTGGTTCGGCACTTGGCAAGGGATAAGGGGGTCAGGCTGCTTGGCTTCGCCGCAGAGAGGGAGAAGGCGGGGATACTGGGCCCTGTGGTACCACGCATCGATGTGTCCTCCGTCATCAGGGTCAAGAGAAAGAGAACAGACGAGCAAAAAAAAAAGGGAAACAAGGGAGCACTGTCCGGACCGCTTCAGTGTTGCTTGTATGATTTGCAAAGAGCAGGGGAAGGAAGATGCGCAACGCAGGCGTAATGGAGATGAAGACAAGAAGTCACCAGAAGGGAGGAAGCACATCCAAAGAAAAACGTGCCGAGAAGTGAACTTGGAGCAATGTACTTCACTGGAAGAAAAATAACAGAGGGAGAACAGGCATGGGCACCACGAAATAAACCAAAAAAAAGGTTGCAGAAGAGAGAGAGCGTCCTTTGGTGGACTCCATAGACAGTAAAGAGGGGAGAGAGAAACAAAGGTACACGCATGACCACGTACGCGTTTCGTGAGAGAGGAAGAGGAGAAATGTCCAGCACATTGAAGAGTGACAAATGGGAGAAGAGAACCAAGTGCAAAAAGTCGAAAAGGCGAATAAAAACGGTGAAAAGGGAACAGAGAATGAGAGTGGGTGCAGAGAATGAAAAAAAAGTGGAGGTGCTCCCTCTACAGTTGCACGTGTGCATATACACGTGCGCAGTAGGCAGAGGCGAAAAACACCAACAAAAAGATAAAGCGAGCGGAGAAGGAATTGAAAACAGTCTTAGTCGGCTCCGCTGCCGCAGCTGCCGGTGTGATTGTTGCTGCTGCAAACTCTCTCGTTGCTGCTGTTCAGCCATCCACTGTCGCTTTTGCTGTCGAAGGAGGTCTTTTCGTTGATGCTGCTGGTGGGCTGGGTTTTGGCCGCGGTCATCTCCGACGCCGGCCCATCTTGGCTAAGGAACGAAACGTGGTTGAGCTGATACGTGCTGTTCGCGTGCCCACCAGCTGAAGAAGAGCTGGACTCGCGTTGGTGCATCTGAAGTGGCAGGCGGCGTCCACCGCTTTCCCCCTCACCGCGCACCAGGGTAAAAGCAGGCGCCTTGGTGAACTCTCGAGCCGGGCCCGATGGCATTCCGCTCTGGAGATTGACGCCCTCCGCGAGCGGGGCGTAGGTGACATCCACGGGGCAGATGGTTGGCGGGTGGCCCGGCGGCAGCAGCTCTGGAACGCGAATCGACACCGTCGGGAGACCCTGGGTGACGTCGCTGACATCGCGCAGTGCGCGTGCCAGCATCGGATCACGTGCTTGTGCTTTCCTGAGATCGGCGTGAACGTAGGGGCAGTCAGTGCTGGAGTCGCATGACCCGGTCATGGAGAAGTGCAGGCACTGCAGAACGGTGATGGTACTGGCGTGTTCTGCGCTTGTGTCGTCGGAGAACAACCATCGCCGGTACGCTGCCTCGTACTGCAGAAGACCTGCTGAGGGAAAGACGTCGCTGACGCGGTACTCGAGGTACTGCACCTTGAACTCTTTGTGTGCCCGCATGCACAGCAGCCGGCGGAGCTCCGGGCTGAGCATCGCTTTCACCGTGCGCGTGAAAAAGCGCCGGGTGGGGTGGGTGTAATGCTTACGGAGCGCATTGAGGACGTTTGCCTTGATGTGGATCTGGAAGCATGTCGCTGGATTCGAGCTCGTGCGTCCGACACACTTGCCAAAGCTGTGCATAAAGCACACCGTCAGCAGCGGTTTTCCCTCACGGCTGATCCAGCCCTTCGTCGGCTCCACACAGTCCTCAGTGACCGCAAACATCGTCTCATCCTTGCTCGACACCTCGGCTGGCTGACCGCCACAGGGTACAATGACGATAGTGGTCGGGGGCTCGGTTGCTACATCGCGCGTGATGTAGGGTAATGTGGAAGACTCCATATCTTCCTGCTTGGCTGTTCACCGTCGTCTTCTATAGGGGGCGCGAGATGGAGAAAATGACGCGTCCAGTGACAGCTGCTGACCCAGCAAGGCGTAAGGATGGTGAGGTGCAACAAGAAATGGAAAAGAGAAAGGGACAAATGGACAAAAGGAAAATAGCCAGTCAACACCGACACTCTAAAATTAAAAACAGACCACGTCCAACACTGAAAGCCGGGGTGGACTCTGAGAGAGGAACGCACCAACAAAAAAGCAAATCGACTAAGCGTCGAATTTCCACGGCACGGCAAAGTGGATGAAAAGCCGATGCAGTTAAAGGGGACCGAGACGAGAACGAAAAACAAAATAGGAAAGAAACACCCGCCGCATGCCTGATGCTGTTTTGTTTTCGACAGCACGCGCGCTGCCTGGAGTGGAAGAGAGAGAGAAGAGGACAATCGACAAATTCGGAGGTCCACCCTGGGCAGGCAGGGAAGCGATCCCTTCGAAAATGGAGAATGGGGCGGGGAGTTTGCCGATGACTTCTGTGAGAGGGACCGTACAGAGTCTCTTCCTCGGTCGGTGTGCTCATCCGTAGAGGAGTCGAAGGTGACAACAAACGAATCAATGGAGACAGCGAAAGTGATGTAGAAAGAGGGACATGATGCATTCTGACACCTGCTACCAACTCTTCCGAGCTGGCCAGCTTCCTATTTACCTGGAAGCGTATACGGATCTGGTGTCCTCTTTGTTCGCCCCTCGATGCCTCTAGAGTTGACAAAGCTAACGGTGAATTTTCTGCTGTTTTGATGTCATTATCCGGTAATAGAACACACGAATAGGAAGGCGTATGTACCCTTTGTGTGTGTGTGTGTGTGCCACCCGAGTATCTCTCGCCGTGGTGGGCACTCAAAGCAGCAGGGAAGGGGGAATCGAACCCCTAAAGTGCCTCAATTCGTCGAGAGCTGGTGTGAGAAGAGCGGATAGGCAGAAGACGAAAAAGTAAATGGATGGTGAATCGTGTCATGGGAATGGTGAAGAGTATGTTGACTCACTTAGCAGCGCAACACTTATCCGTCCTGCCTCTTTTCCTTCTACTCGAAGAGTCTCGAAAAAAGAAGGGGGAAAACGCAGTGAAGGGAGCAAAACAGTTGGAGCTCAAATGTGTGCTGCACTAATCGGGAGGGGATCAAAAAAGAGAACGCGGCGCCTTGACCTCCTACTCCTCTTAAAACGCCACATTACTGTGTGTGGCTGCGGGTGCGAGACTGCTGCTGTTTGTGGGACACGTGTGGCATGACGGAACCGCGGTCAAAACGCGCGAATCGAGCATACAATGAAATGTGTACCGGGAGGGAGAAAAGGTAAAGAGAAAGAGAAACATGCTAAACTCATAGAGTAGTGACGGGGGTAAGCTGCCGACCCTTTTGCAAGAAGCCATCAAATATCTTGTGCTTTGGCGCTCAGCTCTCCCTCTCTCACCCCGTGCTGAAGACGGGAGTGGATGCAATGATACCTCCGCGCATGTGAGAGCATCATTTCCACGGGGATTCTGCGCAGCTGATGAGCAACAATTTCATTCTCTGGGAAGATACAGGAAACGCGGGGAGGAGTCCGGAATGGTCGAGTAACCCCCGACTACGAGGTAGAGGTACCAGCCCTCGTGAGCGTAGATACCCGCTCCGCCATCACCAAGGCGCCTGGCTCAAACAGCACGCGGCATCACGTCATCATTTTTTCCACTCCTTCCCTCAGTGGCGGTGCGTGCATGTGTGGAATGCGGTAGCACAGATGAGCTTCATTTCTTTTCCTTGCACGCTGAGAGATGAATGACAAACAAAGTTATCCACAATGAAAGGACAGGCATGCGCGCAGCCGAGCGCACCCGTTCCACGCACACAGGCCCACACCCAAAAAAGCCCGTCGTTTCTA
This sequence comes from Leishmania mexicana MHOM/GT/2001/U1103, assembly GCF_000234665.1. Classification (NCBI taxonomy): domain Eukaryota; phylum Euglenozoa; class Kinetoplastea; order Trypanosomatida; family Trypanosomatidae; genus Leishmania; species Leishmania mexicana. The sequence goes on from NC_018335.1 coordinate 17,625, forward strand.
ATCGTTTCACCCCGCCAAACAGCCCTGCACAAATAGAGCTAGAAACCAACGATACGCAACGCGAGTGCGGGCAAAGAGAAAAAATACTCAGGAAAAAAGTCACGAAACAGGGCGCACAGGGAGCGCTGGAGCCGCCGCAACAGCAGCCACTACTCAACGAAAATGAACCACAAAAGAGGGTGACCGGTCCTTCATCGCCTCGGGAAGCTCTCCTGATAATCTACACTTGTGGGAAATCCTTGTTGCTGTTGTTGCACTGGCAAACCACGACAGCTCCAAAAGGCGAAGGAAAAGAAGAGGGAATAACAGGAGAAAAAGTGAGTGACAGTAGCAGCAGGTCTGTTGCTGCACTGCTCTACTGCTGGAAGTCCTTCAAAGGAAGCTTAATCCACGGTTCGGTGAAGTCGACACCTTCGCGAAGCACAAACACTTCGGACTTTGCATTTGTCACCACAAGCATCTCACCCGAAGGGGCCCATGAAAGCCTCCAGACAGGCTCTGCAAACTCGATGACACTCCGCTCCCATTCCGTAGCCTGCGAGACACCTTCGCTAATCTCCGCGCACAGCTGATCCCACGGCTTCCGATACATCACAACTGTCTTATCCTGCCCGCACGACGCAAGGATGACGAAGCGGGATGCCGGGGATGAAGGACAGAATGCAACATCGCGAACCCAGTCCGCGTGCGCTTCGATCACCTGATGCAGTTCAAACCCCAAGCCGCGCTCTGGGGAGCTCGCAGACACCCAAAGGCGCACGTGACCGTCGCATCCGCCAGATGCGACCACTACGTGGTCTGCCAGCTCCGACTTGAACGGCGCGAACGTTACGCTCGTCGCCCCCATTGCGTGCGCAATTTGGTTGCTATTGTTGCTTAGCTTCATGCTAGGCTGCCAGCAGCCGTCACGGTATGTGGTGATGGCAACGGTGCCGTCGCTGCTGGCGGTGGCGACGACCGGGCCGTACTCCTCCGGCGCCCACTGCACCGCGTTTACGCTGCCCTGGTGGATGTCGATGACATGCACAGGAGTCCACTTGGGTGCACCCTGGCGGATCTCTTTCCAGATTATCGCCTTCTGATCGTACGAGGCGGAGGCGAGAAGGTTGCCGAAGCGTGGGTGTGCCCAACTGACCATCCACACAGGGCCCTCATGACCGGTAAGAGTTGCCACGCGGTTCAACGGGGCACCCGCCCGGGCGACGTAAATGCCGATCGTTCTATCGGAGCTGGCAGTGGCGAGCTGCAGACCATAGTAGTCAAACTGCGTGTCGTGAACGACATCCGTGTGCTCTTGAACAGCTGGCATCTGTGGCACAGCGGGCGCAGCAGCACCGTTTGCCAGGTGTGGCACCATTCCTGGTGCACGAGGCTGCTGAGGAAACGTCTGGGCACGCATGTTTGACTGCGCTATACTCTTTCGTGTTCACAATGAGCAAGACAAAAAAGCGAGTGGCGGTATAAGCTAAACGGCGGGAGACGCCCGGGGCGAGCAGAAGAGACACGACTGAAGGGAGGAGTACAGATCCGGTGTACGGTCAGGAAGAAGCAGGAGAGACGGAGGGGGTGGCGGGGAAAAGGTCATTGCATAGTGTGGGAGAGCGGTAGTGGGAGAAGGCACCAGAACATCGACAGCATGCAGGGAAATCGCTGTCCTGGGGCGCGATAGAAAGGCTCAGTGAGCGCAGGACATGAACACGGAGATCTCTCCCTCTCCCCCGTAAGATGTTTTCGAATAGTGGCTGTCATGTTTTCTTCCGCATCGTCTTCCTTTTGGCCGTCACTCTCCTGAAGCAGTGGTCTGCTGAGAAGTGTTAGCGGCCCTTGGGGCGGCATCAACGCATCAACTCTCGCAGCCTGCATCGCACTCCGCAGCACAACATTGCGGATGCTCTCACTGAAACTTTATCTTGTTCTCCTGCACTTTTGTAAAATGGCGCGCCTGTGTGGGGATGCAGATACCAAGAAAGATGTAGCAAATGGCGGGGGATGCGGGATCCATGGTGCTCTTGTCAGTCCCCACAGCAATACAGCCGTGCACCACGCACCATCTGAACGCTGCTTTGACTACTGCGTCTGCGGGTCTAGCTCCGCGTCCCTCTCGGGGGGTGGCAACAATGCCACGAGGCAGCGCGACAGTACCGATACGGGCAGTGACGCGCCCACCACGTCATTGCCATTGCGCGCCTCCTCTACGATGTTACGCAACGATGCTAGCTCATACACGGTCATCTGCGTGTGCACCTGTCGCGTTTCCTCGCGGCGGAGCATCGCGCGACTCAAGGACACCGCCTTCCCCGCATATGTTTCACAGGCCTGAAGCAGCGCGACAAGCGATCTGAAGCTCGAGCCTCCTGGCGATGCCTCTGCCCGAGGCCGCTTGGCGGAGGAGGCGTCACCGATGGGAGTGGGTCGGCGACGCTCCACCACGGGAACATACCAATCCCGCTGTTTAAACGGCAAAGGGCAGTCCCGCAGCACTGCAGGGTGGCAAAGTACCAGCTCGTTGTCCTCGCGTATGGTGACACGCAGGTCCGGAATGCCCGGTAGCAGTCCTCCTGTCCCGCTGCGACGCAGTAGCCAGTAGGCATTCAGTTCCTCCAGGACCTCCTCGCCGACATCCTTTTCGCCTAGAAAAGGTCTCGCGTAAAGTAGAAGACGCTCCAGCGGGAGCTCGGGGTGCACGTGGGCAGCCAGCTCCAGTGCTGTGAAGGTGTCCTCTAGCACAGACGTGCTCAGGTTCGACAGAATTGGCATGTGGCTACCAGCACTTCCAGTTTTACCCCGCACGGCAGATACAGCGCCATCGTCTCCGCGAATAGCTAAAACTGGGCGCCGGGACAGCCATGCACGATCAAGCTTGTCTGCGATGTAGCGGACTGACACTGGCTCACGACGGTCAAAGCTCGATGTGTAGAGGCAGTCTGGACCTAGCACGAAGGCGTCCACGTCGACCAGTGACGACTCCCACTCATCACGCTGGCGTATTTGAGGGCGCACGATGGATGGCGCCGCAATGGTGCTGGAGTCGTTCAGCGGCGAGCACGGCACTGTTGGTGCGGACGCTTGGCCTGCGCTCGTATTCGAAAACGGGGAGCGCGGTAGCAGCGGTGATGCCGCGAACTTCAACACCGATGCTGTAGCGGGCGAGAAGCTGTCAACGCTAACCTGGTGGAGCACCAGCTCCTGACTCGGGAGCAGCTTTGGATGGTTCATCATAAACAAACGCAGCTGTGACCGCCTCCACATAAAGCGACAGGGAGGGGGGTGCTGCTGCACATGCGAAGCAGCCAGGGTAAGCGGAGAAAAAGAAAAGGAGAGGATTGGTGACGACGAGAATTCGAAGCAGATGAGTCGAAAGATTATTGTCGCCCGGATGCGTATGCCGCAGGAGAGTCTTGCTTGCACGTAGATAAGCATTTGGCAAAGCACAGAGGCCCTCTGCGACATGCACGAAACTTTCTTTGCCTTCTTCATGATTTCACTCTTTTTTTTTGGAGGGGCAACGGAATGCCGTAAGCGAGGCGAGGGGGTGGCGGGGGAGCAGGCCTCTGGGTCCTGCCAGGGTTGCATCTTGAGAGCCATCAGCAACCACCAAGAAAACAGAGTCTGGAGTCAGTACCTGCACGAGCACACTGAATGCATGGCAACGAAGGAAATAAAACATAATGGATACACACACGCACTAAAGGATTGCGATCCTAGAATCCCGGACATCAGCCCTGCCCGGGGAGGAACAGGAGGAAAGCGACACACACGCACACACAAAAACACTGAGAACCCCCAAGGCCCCCTTGTAGGACGCAAAAAGCGGCTTATACAAAAAGGAACGCGAAAATAAAACTCGTTCCCACCACCCACTCACTCACTCGCTGCGGCACGTCATCAAACAAGTCAGTGTGTGGTCAATAGCAAACCAGAGTGCTCCTCTCTCTCTCATCATCAGCGTCATCACCATTACGTGCGACGACAGAGAAGACACACATACATACTCGTCACCACCCCGCCGGTTAGCGCACCACGAGGATACCAAAGAGCATGAGGAAGAAGAAGAGTATTGCAAACACCTTCAGAATGAGCCCGCGGTTGGAGCTCAGGTTCGTCAAATATCGCATCAGCTCATTGCTTCCGGCATTGACGTGACGCACAGCGTTGTCCACATCTGTGTCAATGCGGAGCACAACCTCCTCCTGCTCCTGAACAAGGCGTGTGAAATCGTTGAAGAGTTCACCAACTTCCTGCACAGCTGCCTCGATTTCCAGCACGGCGTCCGCTCGCTGCTGGTAGTACTGCGTGTTGGCAGTTCCGGAGAGCAGCAGTTGCTGCTGCTGATGTTGCTCCTGATCCTGAAAAAGCGCACTCTCAAATGTTTGCGGTCGATCCGCTGTGGTGAACATGTGACGCCGGTTCGCTTTATCCTTTAGGCTTTTGGATTGATGCTGGAGAGTGGTGCGGAACTGCTGGCCGGTGCGAGCCAGCCGGCTGCGCAGTGTCTCAACAACAGTGTCACTGTGCTTCTCAGACGTACGGAGGTGGTCGGAAGAGCTGCCAAACATACCGCGAGCGTCGCCCTTGGCTTGAATGCTCCCTTTTTGCGACTCAACGGCTCGCCGCTTCAGCTCCTCCAGCGTTCCTGCATCGTTGTGGAGGCGTTGCAGCGAGCTCTTCACCATCTGCGTCAACTCACTCACCTCAGCTGTCTGGTCGTCAAAGACGCTCTGGCGGTTTGCCAGCTGTGTCAAACGCATAATGTACTCAGAGACGGTGGCAATGTTGTTGGAGAACTCTTTCGCAAAGCGGTTGAACGTTTGCACGTCGCTGCTGCTGTGCAAACCAGTGGGCACTGCCGCACCAGTGCTCGGCGGCGGTCGGCTCCGCCTCTGCCGCGAAAAGAGGTCATAGAGTTCGTTTGACCGATTGCGTTCGACAACCATGATTGCGGCGCAGCTACAGCTGCCCCATCAATGACAGCCCCCCACAAATACTCGTTGCTGGGGGAGGGAAAGAAGGAGTGGTGCTGATCGAAGCACTTTTCCTTTTCTTTTTGCGGCGTGGTGAGCGGCTCAGCACTGCGAAGGTGTACACGTTTATGCTAGTGAGCACACTTTCGGCCGATGTGGTCGTGGGAAGGCGAATCTGTGGGTGTAGGAACGACTCTCACAAAAGTCCATAAGTCAGCACAGAGTGCAAGCGTCAGCAGCAGGTGGCAAAGGAACGAGAGGAAGGGAAACGAAATGCAAAAAAAGATGAGGGGAACAAGGCGACAAACAAAGGAGCGTATGGGACTATGCACGGAGAGATAAGAACGACATCACCGCGCTGAATGTGCGCAACAGAGTCAGCTAAGTCACGTGTCCCGCCACATGGTGCTTCCTTCTCGCCCTCTGACACTCTCCATCTCCCCAGACGTGACCAGTTTCGGGATGCTCAGTCCGCATTGGGGCTCAAAGTCAACGGGGACCGAAAAACAGCAGCTGGAAAGGCAGGGCGACGCCTGGTCAACCTTGATTTCTTCCACCACCCAGTCTCCCCCGGCTGCACTCCTATTTCGCACGAAGAGGAAAGGCGGTGGGTTAATGAAAAGGCGGTACAGCAATGGCTGCATGTGCGCTGGTGGAGTCTGATCGATGAGTTTTCTAAAGGGGAATGGTCGATGTACTCGTTGCTGAATGCGTCAACCTCTTTTTGACGTGTTTAACCACAACGAAAACTGGCTCATTACACTCTCTACGCAAACTTTCGTCTCTCTCCGCTGCTGAGCCGTTCTTCCCCATCGCTCGCACCTACAAGGAGGTGGTGGGGTATGAACGTGAAGGAGGGTGAAAGACGGAAAGGTGGGGCAGTGCGTAGACTACAGCATCACCAAGGCAACCTGAGATGGCTTGATCTTTGGATACGCCCAGTTGTAGAAGTAATACCGAAGATAACCGTCGCCGGCGCCAAACTTAAGCTGCTCAACAAACGACCGGTTGTCGAGGATCTCTACCATATTGCACACGTCGAAGCCGCGCGAGTGCGCCACGATCAAAAGGTCGAGAATGAGTTGATGCAAAGGCATACTCGTTGCGGCATAGTAGTGGACGTACGCTGCGTTGAGAATGTTGTAATTGCTGTTCCCAATCACCGTCGACGGAATTCGATAGAAGGAAAAGAAGTCCGTCACCTTCTTATCGTTTTCCACCACGTAGGTAAAGACCACGCCGTTGCGGGGAAGGAGATAGTGGCTGATTTCGGCGTCGCTAAAGACGGGACCTACATCGAAGTTGTCCAGGTAGTTCATGAGAATCCGCCGAATCTGCGGAACGTCAGACGGCTTCATTTCACGAAGACCAGAGTTCTTTGGTGCGCTCGGCAGCTGGTAGTTGCGCTTCAGCATTGCCATTGGGTTCTGGAATTTTTGGTACTGCGCTGGAATGCCGCTGAAGCGGATCTCCACAAGTTTCTCGGGATTCAGGCTGCGGTGGAAGTACTGCCCTGATGCATACGGAGTGGGTAACAGCACCCCAGCCGTGTATACCGCCTGCCACACGTTGGTGCGGTTCACGCGGCGTGTCACCTCTTTGATCAAAATCGGGGCAAGCCGCTTCTCCCGGAGTTGCTTGTGGACACAGAGAAAGTTGATTTCGCAAATGTGGCGCGGTTCATCATACTTGGCCGCCGCCTCCTCTTGACCCTTTTCCTTTGCTTTCACCTTCATGTATTTGGGAGTGCCCATGCGCAACGTCACGGGAACGCCGGCAATAAAAGCCAGCAGCTTCTTATCCGACTTCCGGCGAACTGCGACGTGCCAGTCCGGGATGTAGCTCGGCGGGCACAGTGCCCACTGAAGAAACTCCTCGGAGTAGTTGAAGCGAAACATGCTGTCGTCATCTTCGACGTAGTTATCGCGGAGAAGCTCATAAATTGCGTGAATGTCGTCGGCCGCCTCCATGTTTGGCGTCCACCACTCAAATGTGCTGGCGATCGGGTACGGTTCCTCAGGAATATCGGCCACCGTCTTTGGCTCGTCCATCGGACCGGCGAACACGATTTTCTCCGTCTCATCTTCCGTCTGCGGTACGGGCTGTGTGCTCCAGAACGCATGCGCAGCGTCAGAGTTCGATGAATTGCGAGACATCGCCGTATTCGTGTGCGTGTGCGTACAGCCGTGCAGTCGTCCCTACTTCAGGAAAAGTGAAGCAAAACCCAAAAGAAGGTTTAGGTGCAGCTACGTAGCACACACGCACATACAGAGGCGCAAGCTAGCGAAAAAGACAGAGCTGAGGCGCAGGGGAGACGAGCGAGAAAGATCGTGTTACGGTGGGGAATGAGAGGAAAGCAACAGGAGGAGAGAGGGCAGGAGAAAAGCTAGTCGCTAAGGACGAAAGTTGTCGGTGGACGAGGATCAGGACCATGGTTAGCTTTCCAAGACGACGGAAGAGGTGAAAAAGAAAGCATTCACAGCCCCTCAGCAAAAGAACGCGCGTGCACACAGCTGCAAGGTAATACGCATACTTCGTGCAAAGCCAGTGGCAAAAGAGAAGATGCGAACAGAAGGAAACGTTGAGAAGAGGGGCCCCTTCAGCCAGACCTCTGCTGCATCTGTACCCGTCACACGATCTTCTCCCATACCATCCGAGCGACACACTCCCAAAAAAAAAAAGCAGCGACACCTCGTTCTACAATTCGGCCGTGAACAGCAAGGCTCTCCCTTCCACTTTTCGTGGCGCTCTTCAAAGAAACAACAAAAACGGCAGCTGCAGAAGAAAGGAGCGAGCGCGTCGAGGGAGGCATGAGCCAGTGAACGCGAGGCAACCACGACCACACAAGAGTGCGTACGCGCCTGGGAACTCCAAACGTTACTCATTTCTCTTGTTCTCTTTCTTCTGACAGTTGCACAAGAGCCCACAAGGCCGAAAGGTTTTGCTGTTCAGCCCGTCCGTTTCTCTGCCATGCCACACGAGTCCCGCTCCGGTCTACCCACGACCTGTCACCGTCCCACCGCGTCCCGCGACGAAGCGGCAGACACGCCGTGCAGCAATGCGCCCACTCAGCCGGCGGGGCACGGCCATCTGTCCTCAAACACCACCCACCCACCCGCCGCCTCCCGCACCACCAGACAGCCAGGGCCGGGTGGGTTACTCTCGAGACGCGGTGACACCTTGCCGAATCATGTGGATGGCACAAGCGTGCTCACGGTCGCCGGTCGCCCCGACGCAACGCACATCCAGGACCCGACCGACGGCATCAGCAGCGATACGTCGCTCTGACCTCCAGCACGGCGCAGGCACCTGCGACCCTGTCACCACCAGAGGTGGTTCTGGCACTTGGCAAGGGATAAGGGGGTCAGGCTGCTTGGCTTCGCCGCAGAGTAGGGTGGTGGACCCTGTGGCACCACGCATCGATGTGTCCTCCTCCCTTCCCTCGTTATCCGAGAGGGGGGGCGAGGTGCTGAGAAAGGTGAAGTTTTTTTTAACAGCGCACATCCGCCTGCGTCGAATTCCATAGAGGCACAGCAAAGAGGCACACATGTCAAGACGTCATGGAAAAATGTACACGAAGGTTTGAGTGAATTGGGCGATACAGATGGAGCGAGGTGTACCAATGTGGCAGATAACGAGAAAGGACAGGATAGACGAGGTTGACAAAGAGCAGAACCTGCGGTGACAACAAGTTGTACTTCGTCAATGTCTCTCTAGGACACCAATGTCGAATTGGAGGGGCGACGTGCAACCCTTTTTTGCGGTGTCGTAGACGACTGTCCAAGTGGCTTCGTATTGTGAGAATTTTCCACCGGATCACAACATGGATGCTCTTTCCTTCCCTCTCGACCTGCAGGGAGGCGTGTGGTCAATCGAGTGCGAATGAGTGTTGGCGAGGGTTGTCAAGACGGTTCCTCTTGGTGTTCCCCACTTGTGTTTGGGCCCCCTTCTTGCTGACATCAACGGCGGTGTTTTGAAGCATAAAGCTTCTCTGGACAATATTTACTTTGTTTCGACGGTGTTCCCTCTCTCTGCATGGGCACAACTCCGTATATGTGCTTCTGAGAGATCGAGTCCCTGGAAGGGGGGAAGCTCCCCGCTTTGTCGCGTTGTTTCGTCTCCACACACGCTTCGTCGGAGAAAGGGTGCGTTCTGCGGGTGCAACGCCCATACCCTTTTCCATTGTCGATCCGTCACATCACCCCACCGGTGCAGCCCATCTCTGACTTAATCCAAAGACAACACTCACACAGAGACGTAGCAGCGAATCCATGACGGTGAAAGAACGCTATCAAGAGAACCGTTAGTTGATAAAGTCCGGCATATCCGGCATGTCCATCAGGTCTTGAAATGCGCGCGCGCACACCAGGCCGCCAAGCCAGAACTTGCAGAACCGGCGACGGCGTGCCTCGGGCTCCGACACCCACCACACCTCCCACCCTTCCGGGATACTTCGAACGGTGCTGTGGTTCTCCACCAGGACTACTACAGCCTTGGCAGTCGCCACTGCTGCCTTGAGGCGCTGAGGAAGATCGCCGGTCGCGGCATTTTCTTGTATGGGACGGTAAAAACGACGCGACTGAGGACCAAAGAAGTCTTGGTTGATGCTCTGCAGCTCACGACTGAGCGCACGCTCACTCTTCTCCGTGTCCCCGGCACCAAAGCTCCCGTGCGAAGAGCGAGTGGCAGATAGCTCCATCAGATCGAACCGCCTGTCCAAGTTACTCGCGGCGCGCACCGTAACGGCAGTGGCTGCTGCCGCAACCACAGAAACATTGCTGGTGGCAGCAGAAGACGAAAACAATGTCGGATGCACAGGAGACGCGGCCGCGGAACCCCCAGCCAGCTGCTCGGATGTTGGGAGAGGGGGAACAACAATGCGCTGAAGACGGTTCTTGTCCCACTTTGGCATGTGCTCCGTCGAAAAGAGGCCGCGGCGGAAGGAGAGCTGCGTCCGCCGATAGCGGAAGATGTGTGCGTGGCGGAACCGCACAAACGACGGGTACGCCCCCCAAAATGCAAACGTGAGAAACATCACGCCGGAGGAGTACAGGTAGGTGTTGTATACGTAGGAAGCCTGTTTCAGGAGGGGGTCCACGAGTGATTGAAACGGATTCTGGTTCTCCTTCATGATCCGCTCCATCAGCTTCCTGTCGCGCTCCTCCTCCTCACGGTCATGCCTCGTCCGCACGCCGATGGTGTCGGAGCTGCCTCCCATTTTCAGCTTGAATGAATCGTGTACGCGGAGAAAGCAGACGAGTGGAGACTGTTGTGCAGGTGCATCGCCTGGGCGTGGCGGATGTCACGAGACACAACTTCCTCTGCGACCGGCGTGGCAGTGAGTCAGTCTAGACCGACGAACAATGATTAACAACAAGCCTGCAACGGTTGTGTCGAGATGAGCCCCATTCACGCACCCCTCCTTGCTCGCCGCAGCGGCTGATGCGTAGCTGAGAGGGAAAGAGAGACGGCAAAGCCGCGTGGAAACAGGCGGATGTGTGGCCGTCTAGCAGAACACCGCGACAGGGTCCGCAAGGGGATGGTTTCAAAAAAAAAAAAAGATGCGCCGATGAACGAGGCCGAGAAGACAACGTATTCTACGTGTGCTGCTGCTGCTGCTGAGTGTACTTAAAGGCAGAAAAAAGGAGGTGGGAGGACAATTCAATGGTACAAGATCCTCGCTGAGAAGAACTGTTGCGCGGCACGAAGCCGCGCGTAAAGCGACGTGTGCCACCTGCCTCGCCTTTCCTGCCAAGAAGTGGTCGGCACAGAGCTGAATAAATTGACTCATCGCAAACCCGCTCGTGTTTGCTAATAGGAATCACAGCAGCAGATACGGCAGAAGCTGGTGGTGCGACAGGCAGCTCTACGGTACCGAAACGTATTCTTTTGTATTTTGCAATTTTTGTGGCTTTCTGCCTCCTGCAGGGCAGAAGTTACCTGGCTAGGGACACTCACAGCGCCTGTGCGCCGCATCCATATCGCTGTCAAAGGGAAACAAGAGGAGGAGCAACAGTACATATCTACTGCGCCATGGAGAGGCACAGGGTGACACGTATACCTGCATGTGTGCCAGCACACCAAGTACTCACATAGAAATAGAATAACGAAGCAGCAGTTGTCTAAGCCTGCTCTGTCAAAACAGCAGGACGATATTTTCGGGATCCATCAAAAAAAATTCGGCTCCAGCCCATTGTGCTCGTTCATCTCAGTCACACCATTAGTGAGCATTTCCTCGACAACGAAGTACGCCTTCTCGGAGTGGCACATGACGACCAGCTCGCATGCGCATTCAAAAGTACATGTCAAAGCAATCCATGACCGCTTGAATGAATCCCGTGATGGCCAGGTCGTTCTCTTGATGGGCTTTGCAGACGACAACAGCGTTTTGGCGAAGAACGCTATCAACGCCAACGATAGCGTAAAGCAAGGCGTATCGACCGTAGATTGCGCCTGTGGTTAAGGTGATCCAGAAAGTTGCAGCCGCCCTCACGTCGGTACAGGCATGTGCGAACCTGCTTCACTTTCCAGAGCAGTGCGGGTGCCTAGAAGAATAAGGTGGAGTTAGGGGGAAAGTCACATCCTCCCTTGCATGTTCATCCAAATCACAAACTCGACTGTCATTCAGTCGCTTGTGTTGTGGTGGACCTGGGCTTCTTCTCCGCAATTCCCTTTTCTGGCATGATGGGATGCCGTCATTAAAATAGCATGTCACCAGCGCGAGAAAAATGCACACACACACACACACACGATCGTCCTCTCCGAGAAAACAGAGAGAGGGAGAAGAGAAAAGTGAGACGAGAGCTCACGGCGGTGTCAGAGGCGCGTGGAGGCAGTCACATTGGCACGAGAGTGGGCGGTGCAAGGGTCGAATTAAAGGAAAACACCGGGGCAAGCGAGCTGACGTTAGAGTAGCTGGCAGGTGCTTTCAGAGCAGCACATATTCTCATGGTAACGGTGGTGTCGCGAGGTCCGCGGTGACAGCGCTTGGGTTAAGAAAAGGCCCTTGAAAGTTCTCCATCGTTAGGGCGACCGTGGAGGAGACATAGGAGCAGAAGTAGCCGGTGGAGAGCAGAGCAAAAGATGAGAGAAACACAAGAGAAAGAAGAGGGGGTGTCCGCGGGAGAGAAACGACCTGTAGTAATCATGACGGAAAGGCAGTCACACAATGCCCCTTGTCGCTGTTTCCGCCTCACCGCACCCATGCTTCGTCTTGCACATTTAGCAGAGAGTCGAGTGCAGAGGCAAACAGAAGAAAGCAGAAACGAAGGTCGAGATGTGAAGGACCCACAGCACAAAGAGCCCAACTGTTCACTTGAGTGGATTAAAGGAGGGCGCGCAAGACTATGCTTCACCGTGACACTCAACGGCGACGGTGCTACGCTTGACCATTGTCCTCCACCGCTTACATTGTATTACTCTTGCAGTCCTTGTTGAAGCTCTTTGCTGCTGTCCCCCATCTCCACCCCGTTTGTGTGTGTGTGTGTGTGTGTCTCTGTGCGTGTGTGTTTTTGTTTTTTTTCTGGCCAGGATAGAGAGAGAGAGAGAGCGATACTCTTCTATGTTTGTTGGACTTTTTTTCCTTCAGGAAAGATGAAAAGACGCAGTGTGTGTGTGTGTGTGTGTGTGTGTGGTAAGACACGAAGTCCGTAGAGGTGCAAGAACGAATCACGGAGGAGGAGGAAAAAAAGGGTACCGTAAAAAGAAAAACGAGAAGCCTGTGAGAGCAACAAACTGAAAAGACCGCGGCACACTAAAACAACCCCCCCCCCTCCACCAAAGAGAAGCACACTCACCCACAAAAAAAAATTTGCGACCCCGCTTCGCACGGCCCTGTGGAATGTACACCTTTTGTAAGCTCCACCTCGCACACGGCTGTCAAGATGAACGCCCTTACCCGCGTGGTGCGAGGTGTGTGCATGGGTGCGTTTGTGTGCGAGAACACCTCTACAAAGAAGGCATCCCCATTCACTCCTTGGTGCGATTGACGTGTGGAGTCGAGCGTTGCACTGAGAGAAAGAGAAATATGACGAGCTACGACAGAGAGATAAGAATACGAACACTCGCGTTCACACACCCACACAAGGAAAAGACAGAAACAACCACCCTTGTATATACATAGAGCCGCCCGCATCGCCACGAGGCCGGACATGTGAGGGAAAGCGTAGAGAGGAGTGGGCAGTGCGGCTACCGTCATATCTCTGATTTGGCGGTGCTGCTCCGCGTGTACGTCCGTATAAGTGCATAAAAACGTGCTATGGGTACACGAACGTCGTCGCACCGCGTAAAATGCTCGCCGCATAGCATTCTGCCAAACATTTCCAAGCCCCTGTCCGCCTGCATTCGCCCATAGTTCTCCTCATCGGTACGACCTGTTTGTGGCGCAAATCGGGGAATGGCGAGCGCGTTCTGATGCGGATACACATTATCAGGCGCCGAGTCGTCCAGGATTAAGGCTGTGCGCTCCTCAAATTGAAAACCGTCCAGCATGCTGAGGTTCTTTATTAAGCGCCCGTAGCCGTCGCCTACGCATGCGTCGCGGGTGTACCACCGAGACTCGTCAATAAGATTAGCAGGCAGCAGCCACCTAAGCAGCGTCCGCGCGTATAGGTCCTCGCCGGCGGTGAAGATACGCATATCGTAGTGTTCTGCGCACTGATAAAGGAACTCATTCAACCCAGGTCGCCTAAACGCATAGTAGGTCACACTGGGGTCGTCCTCCAGCGTGAACTGGAAGAAGTCTTCACTGGTATCGATAAAAAACGTCGGTTTCTCAAAGTAACAGTGAACAAGAGTCTCGTCCATGTCTAAGAAAAGCGTCCGCCGGTGGTTACTAACGCCCACGTACTCCTCTGGCTTCGTGAAGAACCGAGGTGGACCGTCGGCCATCCTGCATCCTCACAATGAAGAAAACGGTGATTTACAACGACAGCGCAATAGAGTCTCAAATCGCCAGCACTCCACAAGACGTACACAGGCGCACAATAAGCCTCTTCCGCCCCCACAACGCAAAAGAAAATAATAATAATAATCAAAACACAGACACAGACAGGGACGAAGAAGGATAGAGGAGCCTGGAAAAGAGAAACCCAAAGAATACGAAGCTGTGATCGAGCCTGAAGACAACAATGGGGGAATGTGCGGTGTGACGAGTGCCTCCTATGCAAGGGTGGCAGCGCGCCGCTTCTTCCGTAAAGCGCCACTCCGAAACGCACCCGAACTACCCCACGAGAGGAGAACAAGGAAGGAGAGAACCTTTGGCAGTCGCACGCTTTGCCCCTCCCCCACTTCGCCTTCCTTGGCGCGTTCAGCTCCGTGCACGCCGCAGCTGCCCTGTGCGGAGCAAGGTAAGTCAGCAGAAGAATCGATCCTTGCTTTTCCTTTGCTACTTTTCTGGTTCACTGATACTAGATGCTGTCCTTCTCTCACTTTATTTCTGTTTTTTTTTCGCTGGTTTTGGTCTGCTGGTTGGTTTGGTCGCAGTCACAGACGTTCCACACACAAGCCCCCCCCCACACACACATACACAGAGAGAGCAAGGATCAAGTCAGTGGCGTTTTTACTTGATCTGCTCTCTTCTTCTGCTACGTCTCTCCTGTTCTCCTGCTTGCTGGTTTGTTTTCGTATGTTGTCGTTGTGGTAGCGTTGGTTGAAGTCGCGCGAGGGAGGAGAAAGGGAGCGGTGTGTTGACAGGTGGCAAAGGAAAGGTGTGTGAGGTAAACAGTGGCAGAGAGAAGTGACAGGAAGAAGTGCAGAGCGTCTGCGTGGGTGCAGCAGTGCATGTACGAGAATCAGCACCGTTACCAATAAAATAGAGACGACGCACTGAAGACAGGTCCGGAAAGCCCTGAAAGAGAGCTGCAACGTGTTTGTCGAGGTGTGGAGCACCAAGAGGGTCTTGGAGCACGACCTTCTTCAGCTCGAGTCCTGGAGACACCGATGCTTCACTGGAGCATACGAAAAAGTCGCCAAGACCCTCATCTTAGGCGCCATCATAACAGAAGCAGTGCACCGGCTGGATGGCGTGGCCAGCGAGGCGTGTGTCGTTGACGAGTTGCGGCAATGGGGTGAAAGAAGAACAAGTGATCAGAACACCGATGAAAGCCCCAGTGACACCGCGCCGACTTCCTTCATGAAAGCCGATCTCCCCTGTCTGGAGCCGCTTCTGTAAGTGTGTGTGTGGGTATCTCGAAAAGCGAATCGCAAACACTTAGGAGTAGGATAGGTCAGAGATGGTGATTAACTGATGTGGTTCCGCTATTACGGGGAGTACGTGTGTGCCTGTGTTGAGGAATAAGAAGGAGCCGCAGAACCCGGGGTTGTCGGCGCAGTCCGCCAACCAGCTCATCGGGGATGCAAGAGAGGTCGAACGGAAGAGATGACAGACTGTAGTAAGGGCAAAGGCGATACCGCCTCTTCTGTTCTGCAGCAGCTCGCCTTCTCTCCGCGTTCTCCCTCTTCCCTTCCACCCCTCCTTGGTGCCCTCTGTGTCCCCGCACAACGACCACCTTGCCGTAAAGAGAGAACATCCACAAAAAGCGGGTAAGACACGGAGTAGACGCTCTTGAGAGCAACGTAGGGTGCAATCGTGTGTACGCAGATGTAGGATGGTGTCGCTTGCTACAGTGTGTGCAGGCTTTGAAAACCGGACTTGACAAACTCGTACGTACCAAAAAATATGCTCCCGCCGAGTGAAATCCATAGCACGCGTGTCGAGGCCCCGCGGAAGAAGCGCTGTGCGTAGCCGAACCTGTCACCGGACCGGGCTGGCTCACGAATCAACTCATCCAGTACATACCTGATGCTCACTTTCTCCTGCCCCGGCCCGCAGCGGAACAACATGATCCGCGTCTTGAGAACATCCAATGGGGTTGTGAGAAAGGCGGCGCACCCCCCACTGAACGCACCGCAAAAGGGAAGACTGAGGGAGGCGTAGGGGTGGTCCGTGGACGCGCGCATTTCGGCCTTCAGAGATTCGTACAGGGACATCTGAATTACAGAGAAAGGCAACTCGCGCATCAGCATGATGGGCATGCCTCGAAAAAGATGGTGCACGCCGGAGAGACGAATTGGCGGCGACGGCACAGCTGCGACCGAGTCTCGTGGAACAACCACCGGCGTTGCTGTGTTGTTGGTGACGTTACGCAACACGGAGGTGATGGTTGCGTGATGTCCGGCCTGCATCTGCTGCTTCACCATCTCTACCGGTACACGAATACAGCAAGCTAAGCACTCCCCGCACACGGCCGCCGCGGCCTGGCATGCCATTACACTTGGCGTTATGGCTATCGAAGTGGGCTCGATCCCGCTTGCAGCGCCCAGCGGCGCTGCAAGTGACAGAAACGATCGCTTCGCTGTGTCGTAGCCGAAGAAAAACGCAGCCCCGCCAGGCACAGAGCCCACCGCCATAGCACTCAAGCCTTTGTAAACATTATTAAAGCCGCCGGTAGCCAGAAAGCCTTCCTTGGACTGAAGGCGCGTCTTTACCGTGTCGATGGGGTAGAGACTAAGGTCGACGAACAGCCCAGCACACGCGCCAGCCACAAGCGACTCCATTCGATCTACAAACCTCAACAATTTAAAAACATCAATCAAGTGAAAACCTGCGTGGTGCGCCCTCGCAGTTCCTCCGTGCGAGTGCGCGAATGGTGGCCCGTCGAGGAACAACAGACGGAGAAGATAATGCAGTCACACACACAACGACCACCACGTCCCGCATACCTTTTGTGCGGCACATCAACACGAGATAGGCAAGTCAATATGAGAGAAAAGACGAGGAGAAAGTAGCGATCTAAGACATCGGTTACGACAGCCGTGTATGCATTGGCTGCAACCTGAAAGCGCGAGAGGGACATTCACATCTCGCCATTTTGCTCACGTTCCGGGAACGATGTCACCCCAGCCCACCCCCAAATTTTGAGTGGCAACTCGATGCGTGGTACCACAGGGCCCAGTATCCCCGCCTTCTCCCTCTCTGCGGCGAAGCCAAGCAGCCTGACCCCCTTATCCCTTGCCAAGTGCCGAACCACCTCTGGTGGTGACAGGGTCGCAGGTGCCTGCGCCGTGCTGGAGGTCAGAGCGACGTATCGCTGCTGATGCCGTCGGTCGGGTCCTGGATGTGCGTTGCGTCGGGGCGACCGGCGACCGTGAGCACGCTTGTGCCATCCACATGATTCGGCAAGGTGTCACCGCGTCTCGAGAGTAACCCACCCGGCCCTGGCTGTCTGGTGGTGCGGGGGGCGGCGGGTGGGTGGGTGGTGTTTGAGGACAGATGGCCGTGCCCCGCCGGCTGAGTGGGCGCATTGCTGCACGGCGTGTCTGCCGCTTCGTCGCGGGACGCGGTGGGACGGTGACAGGTCGTGGGTAGACCGGAGCGGGACTCGTGTGGCATGGCAGAGAAACGGACGGGCTGAACAGAAAAATATACAAAGCAAAATGCTCGACGTTGGCGTGCAAATCCAAGGAGAAATGGCAGAAAAAAGCGAACAGTGCACGTGCTTGCGGTGATGGGTGTACTGCACGTACTCCAGCTTCCCCAGTGCAGGAAGGATAAGCGGTCGAGTGAGCCGGCGGTCAGCCATGCGATGTACGGCAACTCGCCAGCGCTGGGCAGTGTTTTTGCCCCTTTTCCGCTACGTTTTCTTTTACCTTCTTGTCCCTAGCGGTCTTGTCGAAAATATTCTCTTCTCCATGGCATCACAAATCCCCAAAACCTCCACTTCGCCTACATTTTTCCGTGTCTCAGCACCAGCAGCACATGAACGGCACACGCAAGGAAAAGGAAAGAATGGGACAAAGTGCGTCGAGTGAAAGATGGCGTGGTGACGGAAAGGCACGGAGGTACAGCAGAACCAACGAGTCAACGCCGTCCCGCTTCCTCTTCTCTAGTGGTGGGTGGTTGTAGCGTCCCTCACGCATAGCAGCCAGAGAGGGAGGAAGACGCAGCAGTTCTGGCTCACAGACACACAATCATATCCAAAGCCTGATACGGCACAAGAAGAGAATCACAGCAATTCTCTTCGCTTGGGGGATGGAAGTAGGGGGGCATTCATGGGGACTACTAGAGTCCATACTTGGCAATGAACAGCGATCAGGAAACCGTAAAACATAAAAGTAAGTTGAGAAAGAGGAGGAGATCAGATGCATCTGCGCGAGTCTCTCGGTGCGTGTGCGGCTGCTTGTGTGTTTGATGTCTAGCTGATGAGGTGCGAGAAGGGAGAAAAAACGTGCAGCCATGTCGCCATGCCATTCCTCATACCACGTACACCCAGCCGCTGAGGACAGACAAAATGAAGCAGGTGCGCACTCAATCGCCGCTGGAGCCCTCACAACTCCACTATAGCCGCCACGGAACGTTCACGGCGGAACGAGGGCCCTCCCAATCGTTTATCCCTGCACCCGAGATCAAGCACACACGAGCCGAACAGACGCACAAAAGACCTAGGCTCAGGTTGATCGCCATACGACGGACCGTGATCTTACCCGGGGAGTCCATATGCTCGCGGAAAAGTACCGCGGGAGGCGGCTTCTACTTGCTCACGCGTTCACTCCAGCCCGCCGCCATGGGCGAGGACGTGTGAGAATCCACGTCAGAGCCCTCCTCCCCAGAGTAAGACGAATAGCCGGCAAGCGTCTCGCGCGGGGCGGCCACAAGTCGCTGCGCGCTGCTGGTGGAGGCCCGTAAAAGCGGACGTGGTGCGGCCTTCGAAGAAGACGAGAATAATGGTGAGTTGTAAAAGTGGCTGCCACCAGCAGAGAGCGACCCGCGCGCTTCCATCCCGCACGACGGGGTCAGCGGCGAGGCATGAGTGCCTGACGTCTGGCCAGGCATGTCCGATGACGCGTGTTCAGCCACCTCTTTAATCTTGTTTGCGATTTGGTTGCGCACGTCATCCGTGAAGGCGACCACAAAGTTCGGCTGGTTATCCACCACCTTGCACTGCACATCAGCCACATCGACATTCAGCTCCACGTTCACGGCGCATCCTGGGGCGGTGTTGACAGAGAAGGACATGTGCAGCTTTCCATCAGCGTGCGCCCTCAGTTTCTCTGGCAACCCACGGAAACTCTCGCTGCGCTGCGTGGAAGTAGGCGAGTTCGACCGCGGAGTGTGAGGTGATACGGTGTCGAGGTTGCTGCCGGCCTTGGATGCGGACGTCGGCGACACGTGCGACGTATGCACCGAGCCGGTGTGGCTGGGCGGCTGACTTACAAATGTTGTGGACGGGCCGGGTCGGTACAGCAGCGGCGGCGCGGGAATGCCCTGCGGGGATGACGGAACTGAGGGGCCCCCGCGCGACGGCGACTCTCTGCGAGAGAAGACGCCACTGATGCCGAGAAGCGGGGAGAAAGCGCCGTCGGCCACGCCCATGGCATTCGGCCCCGCAGCAACGCGCGGGCTGACGGTACCTCTGCTAAACGAGCTGTTACGCGCTGGGGATACAATACGCCCAGTGTGGAAGGAGCCGTAGACGCTGTCGCCGAAGGTGGGCCTGCCGTGCACCGAATCCTCCATCTCGTCACCGGGAAGGTGAACCACATCAAGGTTGCCTTCCTCATTGATGCGCAAGTACTGCTGCGGCGGCGGTGCCCCATCCAAGTCCAGTCCGGGAGGCAAGACAAAGTTGCCTGCAGACGCCCCAAGTGGCACTTGGCTGTAGTGGAAGTTTTCGTGCACCATGGAATGCTCTGGCGTATATACAGGGGACAGAAATTCAGCCACGTTCGCGCTGACACCGCCGCCACGATGGCTAAGGGCGGGTGAGTGGATCGAGAAGGTGCGCGTGAGCGAGGGACTCGTGTCGCCGGTCCCCGAGCCCACTTCCCCTGTCACAGTCTCCTGTACGGTACGAGGAGGGATCTCCAGGGAGCACACGAGCAGGGAGCAGAGTTCCAGCGCCGTCGCCGCCGCCACGGTCTCCAACTCCTGCTGACACGCCATCTCCTCCTCCGCGGGGTTGAGAGTTGGGGTGGTGGAAACGGACTTCTGCAAGCCGTCGCTGCCGTTGAAGCTCATGTCGTCGCGGTCCGCCGCCGAGTCTCGCGGACTGGAGAACGTGGACGACTTCCCGGGCGAACCAAAAGAGCGAAACACGGCGGAGCTTTCCTGGTGGAGAGAGAGGACAGCGCTGGGTGGGTTTGGTACCGGCGCGAGCCGCGACCCTGTGATCCACGGATGCTTCAGCAAATCGTCGGCTTCTGGTCGATTTGCCACGTTGCGTGTGAAGCACAGTTCCATGAAGCTGAGGAACTCCGCGGAGAACTCGCTCTTGGCTTCTGGCGAGGGCAGCACCAAGGGAGACTCCGACGTTGTCGTGAGGTAGAACATGAGAGGGAGATTGTCCTTGACGCCGGAGTGGTACCAAGGCAGCAGCCCGGTGCTCAGCTCGAAAAGCGCGCACGCCATTGACCATATATCCGCCTTGTGATTAGCCTCACCCTTGATGAATTCAGGGGCCATGTACACTGGTGTCCCAATAATGCAGCTGGATGCTTTGTTCAGCTCCGACACGCGTTTGCTGCAGCCGAAGTCGCACAGTTTCACCTCGCCGCGGTGGCTGACGAGGATGTTGGCGGGTTTGATGTCTCGGTGAAAAATTCCCTCCTTGTGGATAAAGCGAATGGCGCGCAGGACGCTCCGCGCCACGATGCGCAGCACCGCTTCCGTCAGTGGTCCAAACTTCTGCAGCAGGTGGAGAGTGGAGTCACCCGCAAGCAGCTCCATCGCAATGCGGCAGACTTTCTGCGACTTGCTGTGCTCGAAGAGGGAATAGCTGACAATGTTGGGGTGATGAAGGGACTTGAGTAGGGCGAATTCCGCCTCGATCGCGTTGAGCGCCTTCACGTCGTCCACGCCGGAGATGTCGATCTCTTTGATGGCGACAAGCTCTCCACGTACGGTGTCCACGCCCGCGAAGACCTTCGCGAAGCCGCCGGCGCCGATAAGGGGACCCTTGCGAATGTCCAGCGGGTGAGCAGCATCGCCTTGAATGATCGTCTTGCCGCGCACCGCAATGTGCGTGCGTAGGGCATTCATCGCCAAAGGCAGTTCATTCTGACCTGGTGAGACAGTGCACACCACCGAGCCCATTGCGCACGACGCGACGACACGATGCACAGCGTGCCAGTCTGCCACTCCGCGAGGCGAGATACCCGCCCCGAGGAAGCGAGGAGAGCCTAATAAGGGACTCGCTGATGACAAAGGCGCGGACGGGTTGAACGCGGCGTACGGCGAGGCTGCGGTCAGCACTCCGCTGGCATTCACGTCGGGGGGCCACAAGGAGTAGCGTCCACCTTGCCCGCTAAAGGTGCCAAAGAAGCTGCTCTGTGGTTGGTGGATGAAGGAGCTCCCGAGGAGTAGCCTTTCGGCCTCCGGTCCAGTGCTGCTGCCGCGGCCCTGCCGACCATGCAAGAAAGTACTACGATACAGCTGTCCGATGCTGCCGTCACGCTGCCGTGAACCGGAGGCGCTGGCGAGGAAGCGACAGGAGTTGAAAAGGCGGAAGGAACGGCCCCATTCCTGTGGGCTGCTGCTGTCCATGGGGGAGACCGAAACACTGGTGTTGCTCATGGTGCGGCTCGGCGAGTCACGCAGGTTCGCGCTGTATGTGCCGCTGTCATCGGGGCCGGGCCGGTAGCTCTCCGTTTGGTTCACCTTCAGCGTGTGAGTGCTGCACGAGCTGGCCGCTGAGTGCCCGCTACTTGCATAGTGTCGCCCCGTTGCCAGCGACCACTGCGGCCGAGTGAAGCGACCGGTCATGGTGTTGGACTCGGGTGGCGGCCCAGCGGTGGACGTACTACTTCCCATGTACTCATCCTCGTCATCGGCAGGGCTGATGGGCGAGGTGCTCGACCGCGGTGACGATGTCCGTGAAAACGCTCCGTCATCCCTGCGCATTGTTCCTTCTGTGTGTTGTCCGTCCGACCTAAGTCTCAAGTAGAAGTCACTACTGGTCGCGCACAATGTGTGCCGTCACCACATACAACAGTCGATCGAAAGGGCGTTGCACGCACGCAGACACAAGCACACACTCATAAAAGAAACGAAGACAATAAGAAGCTCACCAGATGGTTAGAGATGGCGAGAGAGAAGACCCCTGAGGGATTGAGAGAGTGCGGTAATGGCCTGGGGAGGGGAGGGGCAAGGAGGGAACGCGGCGCCCACAAGCCCGTCTCTGCTACTGGGATAGATTGTTTGTTTTTCTCTTTCGTTTTGCGAGTGTAAGTACGGTGGTGCTTCTTGACGAGTTGCACCCACTTTTTCGTCTGTAGACGCCGCCCCTACCGATTCACCGCGACACGATAGCGGAGAATAGACGGAAAGACCCTGCCTCTGCTGCCTGCGTCAAGGCACGGGGACAGCGGAGGAGGAAGCAAGCGCCACAGCAACCGAGTAACCAATTTTGGGGGAGTCAACGCGGCAGCCTTCACCATCCCCAGCGCAAGCAAAAATTAATACACAACGAGGAGAGAGGAGAAGCAAACACACACAAAAGAGGGGGGCTAATGCCAGAGAGTTTGTTGGCCGTCTGCGGCGCAGCTATATGGAAAGACGGCGAGGCTGAGAAGAGGTGTTGCGACAATGAGGTTGTGCGGTGGTGGTACCGGAGGGTGTAGCAGGAGAACGTTCGGAAGCGAAAAGAACACGGAACTATTACACTGCACGTCACGATATGCAAAACGCAAAAATCAGGGACAGACTAAAAATTGGAGAAAGATACGGGAAGAAATGAGGGAGCAACGCGTCATCCCAAAGAGCGAGGAGGGCAACCACAGCAACACACAAGCAAACGTAAACCTGCGCAAGTCAACGCACAGTCGGTGATAGAGAGAGGCCCGAGACAGTTGCAGCAGTCCCGAACGTACAGAAGACACACACACACACACCCGCACTCACACGAGGAGGGGAGTGAGGGCGCGGGTGAATGAGGAGGAAAACGGGAGACGACAACTGGGAGAGGCAGCCGATGCTTGGGGGAGGACAACAACGACGAGAACAAAGGACAGAAAGAGATGTGCGGTGCTCAATCGAGGAGGCACAGCAATACTAGCAGCCCCTTACGGCAGCACAGTACAATAAAAGCGCCAAAAAACAGGGTAGTATTTCGCGGTCGTGGATCGGTGAACGTTGGCAGTATGGAGAAGGTCGGGAGGAGGGAAGGCCACGTGCGCCAAGGAGCAGATAGAGAAAGAATCGAAAAGAAGGCGGAAGGGGTGCGATAGAAAGGATGAGTGGTTGAAGACAAGAGTAATACACCTGACAGAAGGAAGATGCCCGACGGCGAGCGTCTGCGTGGCAGGAGTTAGCATAGCTTCATTACACCATGTCTGGTGTTCCTCGCACCGAAGGGAGAAAGCAAAGAGTCGCCGGTACCCCATTTTCATTCATCTGTGCGTGTTTATGCAGGACACTTGGTACCTAAAAAACATGCCGCCATACCTCTGCGTGCATACGTGCTGGTGGCCGTCTGACTGCTTTAGAGTCTGTTGGCATGTGAGTCACTTTCAGCGGTGGCAAATTTCTCAACAAGCAACATCACAAACGAGGGGAAGGCTTTGCTTTCATACCGCCAAAACTGCCATGCCACACGAGTCCCGCTCCGGTCTACCCACGGCCTGTCACCGTCCCACCGCGTCCCGCGACGAAGCGGCAGACACGCCGTGCAGCAATGCGCCCACTCAGCCGGCGGGGCACGGCCATCTGTCCTCAAACACCACCCACCCACCCGCCGCCCCCCGCACCACCAGACAGCCAGGGCCGGGTGGGTTACTCTCGAGACGCGGTGACACCTTGCCGAATCATGTGGATGGCACAAGCGTGCTCACGGTCGCCGGTCGCCCCGACGCAACGCACATCCAGGACCCGGCCGACGGCATCAGCAGCGATACGTCGCTCTGACCTCCAGCACGGCGCAGGCACCTGCGACCCTGTCACCACCAGAGGTGGTTCTGGCACTTGGCAAGGGATAAGGGGGTCAGGCTGCTTGGCTTCGCCGCAGAGAGGGAGAAGGCGGGGATACTGGGCCCTGTGGTGCCACGCATCGAGGTGTCCTTCTTCATCAAGGACTGCAATGTAAGAAACGAAACAAGAAAGTAAAAGAAGAAAAAGATCGAGGTCACGGGGACACCACCTCTCATTCGTTGGCGACTGGGGAGGAGGAAGGCAGAGAGGTACGACAGCTACCGAGGTATTCAGCAGTGCACCGTGCCGTCACTTCGCATTCAATGCGGTTGCACGCGCGCATCACACTCTCAATCTGTTGTAACGCACTAGAGGGAGAGGGAAGCGACGTGCTCTAGGCAAGTCCATCTTCGGGGCGTAGAAAGGGAAGCTGCATGTACAGCGGCTCAAGCTCCTCTTCCGTCAAGACGTGGTCGAGGCCACAAAGCTGCAGCAGCTCCTTCTCCGATCCGGCACTGAGGGCAAGAGAGGCAAGCAGGGCGCACGTCAAGTCACGAAGCGGCTCGATGAGAAGAAAGTCGGCTAACATCGCCACTTCTAAGACGCGGTCCATTGCCTGGGGGCCTCTCTTTGCTAGCGTATGGCACAGCGTCGCCGACGTCTTCTTTTCGTCCGCTACGCCTGGAAGGAAGCAGTCCTCAAGCAGGTAGGTCATCTCCCATTCGCACACCAGCTCCTCCAGCGGAGCACGCAACGGCTTGCTGAGGAGAGTCGGTACGCGTGTTTGTATGAGGTCAAGGTAGCGGAACACACACTCACAACCCTCTCGCGTTGCGTGCGGCAGTATTACAGGTGGAATGAGCCCCTGCACTGGGTCTACCTTGCGCTTCAAGTCCACATCGACAGAGTCTAAAAGGGAGTCGAGCAGGCGACAGAGCCGCGCGCCGCGGTTATGCAATGCAAAATCATGGCGGTTCACTGTCTTGTCTGGCCCACTGCACTGTGCCACCACACGAATGTACTCTCCTGTTGGCAGGCGCTCCCGCTCTCCGCCTTGGAGGTAGACAAACAGCGGCGCCTTGCCGGAGAGATCGCGCGTCGTGGCCGTCGGCATTTGCCTCGAAAAATCACGGGAAACCAGAAAAAAAACTCGACAATACACAACGGTTTGAATGAAGGCAACCCAGAGAAACGCAACTCCAATGTGCTCGCACCGTGTTTTTGTGTGTGTGCGTGTCGGATGGCGGAGGCGGCGGCACGGCAGCCTGAATCCTCATACAGCGCCTACGAGAGCCCTTTCGTGTCCGGCACCAGTAATGTGCGGTGGTGTTGCTGATTTAGAATTCCGTATCCTTCGCTCTATTACACTTGAGTTGAGGGGACCCTCAACTGCGACTGACACGTAGACAGCGCGGAGAACCAGACAAAGGTAGACAGAGCCGTGTTGTACATCGCCGAGACAAGCCGGCACAGCGTGATCAAAAAGGGACGAGGAAGTGCGAAGAGAGGAAGGAGACCCAGGTGGCTATCCAGAAGGAGAATTATCGCAGAGTTACGCCGCGGAAAGACGACGACGCACACTTCATCGAAAAGCACGATGCTGTTTCCTCTCACCTGCCAGGGAAGAGGCTTCTGTCCCACGAAAGATATGGCAACCCACGATGGCAGAGTCTCTCTCTCTCTCGGTCCGAAGGTCGAGATCGGCACGAGGCGATGTCGCATTCATTCCTGCCCCTCCGACACAGAACCTCTCCCCATCGCTCCCTTACCTCGAGCACAGGAAAGATGGTCCGAGAAACGAGGAACTGGGCGAATGAGGAAGGTGTGTGGGCGTGTCTGTCTGCTGATACAGGACGCAGCGGTGCACGCCCCTTCTTCTCTCGATGTGCGATGGATGTTTGTGGGGAAGCAAGACAGAAGACACGCCAATGCATCGTTCTAAAAAAAAAAGAAATGAAAGTCAGAAAAGAACCGCGACAGGGACAGGAATCTCAGTCTCGCCACACGCACACAGTTGCTTACATGTGCACCTGCAAGGCTTTATACCTGCAAGTAAGACAGTCGGCTATACCGTCCCAATACTTGAAAACCACACCTTGAGCGTACAACCCGGCGCATTTACCTCACCCTTCCTCCCTCGTCGTACAGGACTGTACGTGACTGATATCAGAAGAGCATCCAGTGCGACACGGCAGTGGCAACGCTCAACAGGAAACCACTTCAACAAAAGACTCCCAACGGTGTGATCTGGGTTTCGTACACAAGCATGCCTACATCCGCCCTCCTCTATATCGTCTTGCAACAGTAGCGGAGTGCCTGTGAGCATCCTTCGCACATCGTGTGTTTGAACAAAGAGCGGCACACACATCACGTTTCAACAACCACAAACAGAACTGTACAGGTGTGCAATCTATGAGAAAAGGTCGAAGCAAACGAGCTCAAGGAAAGCAAAGTCTCCGCGATGCAGTCCCTCCCCCCTTCCGCCCGAGTCACACACACACACAGGCACAGACCACCATCACTTCTTCGCGGCCTTCGAGAGAACTTGCAGCAACGCCGCAGCGGCACGCCGAACAGAATCAGACGATGCGCGCTCTGACAGCGACGTCACGAGTGCAACCCCGTTATTCTGCACAAAGTAGCTAGCAGCGGCAGGTATGAAGCAGATGTTCTTTGCCGTCAGGGCCGCCTCCTTTGCGCACTCCTCCGATCCGTGCTCGATCATATACAGCAGCGCAGATCCGAAGGCAGACTTCTTGTCGGTTAGCGCCTCGTAGCACGCGCGTACGTTTTCGTCGCTGTTGACGGTGCAGTTTCGAATCGTGAGAAGGGCATTGAGGGCGGCGTATGTGTGTGACGACACATCCGATTTCCCAGCTCGGCTGCCCGTGTTGCCTTGCGGATACTCAGAGACGAGGCTGATGAGGGCGGAGAGGCCGCCATATGTGCGGACGGCATCGCGGTTCTCGTTGTTGTTCACGGTGAGCGACGAGAGGGCGCCGGCTGCCTGCTCGAGGACTACGG
This sequence comes from Leishmania mexicana MHOM/GT/2001/U1103, assembly GCF_000234665.1. Lineage (NCBI taxonomy): Eukaryota > Euglenozoa > Kinetoplastea > Trypanosomatida > Trypanosomatidae > Leishmania > Leishmania mexicana. The sequence goes on from NC_018335.1 coordinate 44,511, forward strand.
AGGGCTGCTGCGGGGACAGAAGTAGCATGCACATGAGCTCCAGCCCTCCTTGGAGACGTGGCGTCTCCTTGTCATCGCGGGAAAGGTGCCACAGTGCCGAGGCCACGGTCTCCTTGAGCTGCGTCGACGGCTCCTGGAAGCGGCTGTTCTTGTGGGTGACGGTGTTCGCTTGAAACACCGTCGCGGACGCGTAGCAGTCCATTATAACAGCCACAAGGCACCGCGTACACCCCGCCTGTATCATAGTCGGCCTGTTCTCCGTGACGGTGCTGCAGTTGCGCAGCACGCCTACTAGTTTCTCCTTCACGTTCATGGGAACCAACAAGGACGGCGTCCCAAACTGCAGCTTCCCGATGGCTGACGGACTGTACGCTGCCTGGAACGCCTCGACACTCAGCCTACTCGTGTCAGCCGGCATGCGCAGCGGCGAAAACAGACTCGCGTTCTTCCCGGCTGCCTTGCTGCCCCCAGCTATGCTAGGCGACGACATCTCGAGAATGCTCGTGAAGGCCTCAATACCGCCGGCGTACCGAACTGAATGCTTGATCTCCGGCGACGTTGTCAGAATCCACAGCGTGGATACTAGCTTGTCGACCGTCGAAGGAGAGGGCGGCGACGGTGTCTTGTCGGCACTGTTCCTCTTGTTTGAGCTAAGATAGGCCTCCCTCACCTTCGCCACAAGCAGCTCGACACCGCCGCACTCGCGGATGGCGGGCTTGTTCTGGTCGTTGATGGCGCAGTTGCGCAACGTGCCAGCGACATTGTCGATGATTTTCTCGCTGAGGGGCATAGTGGACTTGACAGCGATGGCCCGCGACGGCTCGATCGGCTTGCGGTGATTGAGAAGAGAGAGAAGCACGGGTATGCAGCCAGCCTTGCGGAGTATGGGGCGGGCTTCTGCCGTCGCGGAGCAGTTCCACAGCGTACCAGATGCGTTCTCGACCACCGAAACGCTGTTCGACGAGGACATTACCTCCACCAACACTGGCACGCCGCCGTACTCGATGATCTGCGTCTTGCTCTCCGTCTCAACGCTAAGGTTCCAGAGCGCGCCCGCCGCATTCTCTCGGACGAATTCGTATGTGTTGTTGTCCATGACGGCTGAGCTTGGGTTTCGAAGCAACTCTAGAAGAGCCGGGATAGCGCCCAGCTCACGGAGATGCTTGCGGTTGTCGGCGTTCGATGCGCAGTTCCACACCGCACCGGCCATCTTGGTCTTGATCGAGTCGGACGGGTGGCGCAGCGTTGCAGTGATTTTCTCTAGTCCGCCAATCTCGCGTATTTCCTTTTTGGAGGCGTCCTCTCGCGTGATGTAGCCAATCACCATCGAAACATTTTCTAATATAGGGAGACAGTCTGTGTACAGAAGGTCCAGCACTGCTCGCAGCCCACCCAGCTCACGCGCCTGCGAGCGAATAGACGCGTCTACACTGCCTCCGTGCTCCACTTTCTCGTCCTTGGTGAGGAGCCCCCACAGGAAGATCAGCGCCCGCTCCAACACTGCCTCGGAAGTGCTTACAATGACAATGTTCACCAGCGGTTCCAGTCCGTTCGCGGCCAGAAACTCTTTCCGCGCAAAGGCGCTGAGGGTGTTGACGGCAACAGCGTTGATGAGAGCGTGCGTCTCACACACGAGCGGTGCCAGGAACTCCAGCACCTCGCACTTCACGTCATCGTTCACGCTGTTTAGCAGGTTCGTGAGGATGGGCACGGCTCGGCCATCCCGGACGAGAGTATCTAATACTTTGAAGAGATTGTCGTTGTTGCCAGACGGGCGAGGAGCGGGGGAAGACTGCAGAGCATAACCAAGCAAACGCAGCTCCGCGAGCTGCACCGGGGGCCGCGGCTCGCTGAGGTGACTCAGCACCGCCATCATCACGGCCAGGATGTCAGGGTAGCTCTGCGCCGTCATCCAGTTGCTATTCTTTTCGAGGTGCTGCTGCGTGTAGCCCTCGATCGCGTTCAGCAGCACGTTCTCCTTGACGTCTGGCAGGCGGAGCAGTGCGAGAAGGCCGTCCGACGTGAGCGCTGCGAGGCCGGTGCGAGGCGAGACCGTTGGCGCGCCGTTCTTTGGCGATCCACTGCCGTCATTCTCGACGGCTTGCACTGGTCTACGCGGGCGAGAGGTGGGGGAGTTCTTCATGGGTGCTGGCTCCGGTGCTGCTTTGTTGGGGTGCTCCTCTCCCCTGTCCTCAGCACCTCGCTTCATCATATCTGGCAAGCCTGGTGATGCACAGGGCACCGCCATGCCGTGGGCGTCTACGAGGCTCGGTACCTCGCCTGCCAAGTAAAGGTTGAGGGCAAGTTTGCATAGCTTCTTCTGCTGCGACACCTCCTGCAGGCGGCGCTCCTGTGAGCGCATTTGTGCTTCAACGCGAGTCATCTCCGCACGCAGCTTGTCATACGTGACAGATATCATCTCCTTCGATGCGTTCAGCTTCTCCTCCTCCTTCACCAGCTCTGCGGAGCGCTGCGCGAGAACGTTGCCAAGGTCCTCGGTCTGCCCAGTGTCCACCAACGAGCGAATGTCGCGAGCAAAGCTTGCCAGTGGACATATACCTGCCTCTTCTGAGCTGCTGAGAACCTCCAGCAGCGAGGCTATTTCACACCCCACCGTGTTCATTCGGGTGGAACTACGCAGAGAGCGCGCGTTGCACGACCAAAGAAATGAATACCACCGGAAGCCTGAACTGTGCACGGTCTCCTGACCCTAACCCCTCCCCCTCGGCGGAGCCACTTGGGCACCAACACAGGCAAAAAACGACGCAGCAGTGGCACCAGCACCGCGAGTTGAGGCCGGAAACGTTGGCGATGCAGTGGCTCGAATTTGCCAATGATGAATGAAGGGAGGGAGGCTCACGAAAGAAAGAAGAGATGAAGCAAGCACCCAGCATAAAGCAAGATGAGCTTGAGCACGCGGCTGAGCTGGTGATGCGTGCGTGCCTGTGTGGGTACGTCCAGCCCCGTAACAGAGACAGTGGCGGCAAGGGCAGAAGCCGAAGAACAGGAAGAACAGATAAAACCAGCGATGTGTCCGTTCAATACTTCGGTCAAGCAGAGAGAGAGGAGGAGGAGGGAGAAACAAGCAGTGAGATGTGGTGTGTGTGTGTCAGGGGAAGGGGAGGGAAGCTTGTCATCGATACACGGCGCCGGTAGTGTGCGCATCGGACAGTTCTCCCGCTGTCCTCCATCGGACGTCCTCCTCCTCCCGGTGCTCTACAAGGACAAAGAGAGGTGTTTGAACAGAGACAGTGCCGTACGCCAGGACGTGTGAATGTGAGCAAAACTCGGAGTTTGCACATGCCGTCGCCAACAGGAGTCTCTGCCTGTACGAACAGGACAGGCAAGCGAGAAGTCAGCGAAGAGGCGACGCTGAAGGTTCCACGTTGGAGTGTGCGTGGGCCTGCAGGTCTGCTTGTGCGATGGCTTACTCGGCGTCCGCCACGCCATTATGGAGAAGAGAAAAAAAAGGAACAGGAACATCAGCAATGAGCGTGAGCGGTTACAAGCACACGTCAGCCTCTGCGTTTATGCACTTACACGATTAGCGCCTACCTGGACATACGAAAAACACGCACGCGCACACAGGAAGGGGTAGAAGACAGAAGGAAGAACAAGACAATGGCGGAAGCACAATCGTGCCGTCACGGCGGCGAGTCACATCATAACCACAAATCGCCCCGCAGATGGAAGACAGCGGAGAATGTGAAAACCGCGACAATGATGTCGCCGCTCTTCGACTTCCAAACTCCGCTTCGTCGCGACTCGCTCCTCCGGCGCCCTGCCCCACACATCCGTTCTGTTGCTCGATGGGCGCACATGCTGATGCACGTGTGCGTCTGCCTGTATGTTTCCGTATGAAGACAAGGGAAAGAATAGCGAGGGGCAAGTGAGCGGGGCAAGCCGAGGTGCAGCAGAGACGCAACTACGTGGTGCGGGCAGGGATCGTCTCAGTCTTTCTGCGCTTTGTCTTCGCCTTCGGCTTGCGAAGAGAGAGGTCGAGAGGGAGGAGCGACTGTCCCTGACGCACCTCCACCCGTGGCTGCACGCCCTCTTTGAATGAGAGTGCGGACGTCCACTCGGGCCCCATCTGTTGGCGCATAGAGCGGGCGAACTCTTGCGGGTTGGAAAAGGGGCGGGGCACCATGTGAAGGGTCATGCGATTCGGCACCAGCTCGACGCCGTCGTGGTTGATTATGACATGCTCCAGCGCGGCATCGGCGCGGCTCTTCAGCAGAAAAGATTTCTCGATTTGCCGCTGCGTCGTCTGATGCAGGACAGCCTCCTGGTGCCGCTTGTTGAGCTCCGGGTCCTCGCCGCCCCACTCGCCCCAGCCAGGAAGGCTCTGATTCTTGTCCTCTGGCCGCATGATCGTCTCTACCTGCGATTCTTTTTCCTTGACAAAGTCCTCGTCCACGTCGTCTTGGGCAAAGGCGCGCGAGATGAGATACTCCTGGTTCAGTCGCAGATCCTCCTCAGGGGCACTCGCCGAGTCCACGAGTGTGCTGGCCGACGGCATCGACTCCCCCGCTGCCGCGTCGTCACCGGGACGCGCACGCTTCTTGGGCAAGATGGTGAATCGGGTCGATGTCGCCTTCTTCGCTAGCAAGCCCCGTTCCAGCGGAGCGTCCTTGCGGGCGCCAGCAAACTCGGATGATGGCTGAGCCGACCGCGTCGACTTCTTTGTCTTCTCCTTTCCCGAGCCGTGTGCCTCTAGACGTCCGTTGGGGTCACTTGCTGCCAGGGGCGAGGACTTTCCGCCGTCCTCGACCGACGAAGCGGAGACGACAGAGCCGAGCTCTACGTCTTCCGACTCGTCTCCGGAGGACTCCGCGCCGTGGTTGTCGGCCTCGATGCAAATGCCGCTCTGCCTCCGCAGCTGAATCTGCTCCACAGAACCGGACTTCTTGCCCTTCCTGAATGTAATGCGGCCGGCCGCGGTGGACGGCAGTGCTGTGCTGCTCGATGTCTTCCTCGTGAGCCCTGTTCCATCCTCCGCCTCTCCCTCCTGCGCCTCGCTGCCGGCGCGCTCCTCCCGTTGGTGCGCTTCAATATCGCGCCGCAGAGCCTCGAGCTGATCCTCGTAGTCCTTCTCCTCCCGCTCGCGCGCGTTCTTCATGAACTTCATCTCCCGCAGCTCCGCGCGTGCCTTGGATATGGGGCTTGCCGTTGTCCCCGCGGCAGCGTTCTCGTCGTTTTCCACTGCGTCGACGCTGCTCCAGAGGATGCTCTTGACGTCTTGCCGGCTAAGAGGTGCCCCGCCAGGCGCGCCGATCTTTTCGATGAGCGCGTCCACAGTCCGCTCCTCCTCGCTGGAGGCCTCACTCTCGTTGTCGCCGGCTACGTATCGTTCGTAGTTTTCCTCACCGGCGTCCTGCTCCATCTTCTGCATGAGCCGCTGGTGCATCGCGTGCTGGTCATCGATGGCGTCCTTCGTATTCTCGTCGAACTGCGCAAACCGCTTCGCGTGCTTCACCCATGCGCTTGTGTTCTTGTGCTTCTGCGTGACACGCTCCTCTACGCGGGACTTGAGCAGGCGCTCCGCGAGTCGCTGGCGAGCCAGCTCCGGATGTAGCAGCTCAAACGCCTTCTGCCGGCGCTCCTTCTCGCGCTCCTTCTCCTTTCGAAGAATACGCCGGTACGTCTTACTCTTGATCCGATTAAGACGCTTGCGGCGGCTGTTCTCGTACGCCAGCATCGCCTTCAGCTTTGCAACGTACCCAGTGGTTGGGGCCTCACCGTTTTCCAGACCCTGGTGCTGCGCCCCATCGACAACGACGTCGTCAAACTTTACGTAGTTACCGATGGAGTTCGATGTGTCGGCCTCGTCGCCGACCTGGCGACGCGAAAGGCCCGCCTTGGACAGCAGCGCATCCATCTTGCTGCCGAGGCGATACGCGGAGGAGCTGGACTGGGCCGGCGTGACGGCCCGGTCGGAACGGAACTGGGCATCGGCGGCGGCAACGATGCCGCCGACAGACGAAGCGATTGGGATGCTGTCTGGGAGGTGCATGGGAAACTGGATGTGCTTCGCGGAGTCCAGCTCCTTCAGTACCGGCGTGTAGCGCTCCATTGCCTCATCCACAATGGCGCGCACCTCCTTGCGTGTGAGACGGTCCTTCGTCAGGTCGTCTGCGTCCACTGCAACGAGGTTGTGCTTGCTCTGGTGCGAGCGCTTGATGCGGTCCCTCACCGCCTCCATGTCGTGTCCCGCGGACGCCTCCCTCTGTCGCATTATGTGCTGCATCGCGCCCGTGTACGAGGTCGCCCCGCCGCTTTCCGAGGTGTCTGCTAGGCCGAACACGGACTCCGGCTCGTCTGTCAGCTGCGAGGTTCGACGCTTCCTGACTACCTTCGTGCCTGACTCCGTCATTCGTGTTGCCTTCTTCCGCTTTGCCTGCTTCCTTTTCTTATCTGCCTTCAGGCTCATGTCAAGCATGTCGCTGAGGTCAATGTAGTCCTCATCGTCACCGCTGCTTTGAGCGTCTTTGCGGTCGGTGTCGAGGTCATCATCAGCCTCCGCTGCCCCGCGGCGATTGTCTTTCCTCCTTGCGCCCTTGCATGGAGACCTGCATCTCTCAGACTTACCTACCACGGCGAGGCCATCCTCCAGGAGTTCGTCGTCGCCGTCATCGTTGCGTGCGGCGGAGTCGCGCGACGGGCGTGCCGACGACTTTTTCTTGGACAGCTTCGGCTTTGTGGAGACTTTCTCGGCAAAAAAGTCGCCGTACAAGCGCTCGTCCTCGCTGTTGAAGGCGAGGTCGTCGTCGATGTCTTCGTCCAGCTCGGGTGGAATCAGTGGGTTGTTCAGCATTAGTTTCCCGGGGTGCTGTCTCTCCCCATCATCGCCGCGGCCACGCGCGAGCTTGCCGCCCTTGCGGCAGCCCTTCTTGTCCCCTTTCGTCGCCTCGCTGCGGCGCACCATCGCAACGGACAAGGATGCAGGAATGCAGGGGGAGGAGAGTGGGGCGGGGGCGGGGGTGATCACAAGTAGAGGGTTTGTAGGAGACTCAATCGATGACACCGTGGATCCTCCCTGTTTCCTTCACCGGTATCCGCGAAGGAGTGGGGGAGGGGGGTGGTTGACGTCGTGGGCAAGTGAAAGAGCGGGGTTGCTTCACTTGCGCGTACTATCCAGAGTGGTGCTGCTACTGACTCCGTTCACCATCGGAAAACGATAGGAGAGTAGGATCACATGGATGACGAGAGAAGAAAGGAGAGCAATGCAGAGAGTCAAACGGGGTACGAAAGGTCATGCAACTGGTGAAACAGCATCCTACACACGTACATCTACGCGGGTGCAGGCGGAAGAAAGTCCATAACGGTTAACGTGGTGCTGCGAGCACCTGCTTTGCACACTGGTAGGCTTTAGGAAGCTGCGCATATCCCTTACAAGTTGCACTAGACCTCTTCACGCTTACTAATTCCTGGTTGCATTCTCGGCTGGTGTGCATTCGCACGAGGAAATGAAATCGAGGAGGAGGTGACGGGTGGACGGTGAAAGGGAAGGCGGGGAGAAGAGAGAGCGCTGCATCTTCGTTCATCATGCACCGCCCCCCCCCCTTCTCCGCCTCGTAAGGATCACATTCGTCGGTCACCTCATCCCAGCGATGGAGGGGTCAAAGAACCTGCTTACATGCATGGAGTAAAGAAGGGATCACCCGAATAGAGTACATCATCAGTCAGCTCGAGACCGAGAAGAAGCTTCAACAAACAAAAAAGCAAACAGAGAGCTCGCCGCCTCCTGCACAGAGAAGGAAACACCGTCACACGTGTGGGAGCAGAAGACGTGGTCTTCACTGGAGTGAAAAACGGACACCGCGTCAGCGTCTGCTGCGAAGGCATTGCGTAAGTGAAGCCACCGCGCCGTCATAGACGTGCATTCCACTCTGTTTTTTGGTGTGTCTATAAGTCTGGGCTGCACGCTACTGTGCTGTACATCGCTGCCGCGCTTCGGTCGCTATCCTCATCGCAATGAGCTTCTATCCGACAGGCGCACGTGTGTGTTGGTGCCCGCTGCGCGCAGTCTCAGAGACGGCTGCCTTAACAGGTCGCGCTACTCGTGTAGTATCGCGGAACGGCTGCTGGGTGCGGGCAACGCCACCGTTGCCTTTGCGCGCAGTCGGCCGCTTGTCGTCAAAGGAGGAGAGCGCCATGCGGTCCGCCGGAACGGCGAACGGGCCCCCGCTGGCTACCACGGTGTTGCTCGCTGCTGCCTTGTTGGAGCGGCGCAGTGGGGGAGAGGCGGACGCCGAATCGTTAGTCGCCATCACAGTTACCCCAGCCGAGGGGTTAACCTTTACCTGGTCTTGCAGCGGTATCTCCTCGGATGCATCCACCGTCGTGTAGAGGGACGATATCCACGCCTCGCGAGCAAGCGTCGCCTCCTTCACCTCTGCCGTGGCTGCTGCTGAGGCTTGCTGCCTCGTCCCTCGGCCCTGTCGCGGTGGCTGCTTGGCGCTGTCCTTCGCAACAGTCTCCGCAGGTGCAGCCGACTCATTATCCTGCATCTCAGCGTCGGCGCTGCCGCTTGACGGTGGCTCCACGCGGCATACCACACCATCCTTTCGACGGTCGCGGCACGTCGGTATCACGCGCGCCCGCTCTGTGCTCCATAGTCGATCCTGCTCCACCGCCAGCACGACGCCGCCGCTGCGAAGCGATGCCTTGACAACGTGCCTCCTCTCCACTTCGCTCCCTCCAAACTGGGCAGTGGAGTCGCCTATGCCCACCACTCGCACTCCTGAGCGCTCCGCGTGTGGGAGGCTCTCTGCATTGTCGCCGAACAGCGAGAGCGGTGCCTGCCGCATCGCCGTCGTCAGCGCGTCGGACGAAGGAGCCTGCACGCCAGCTGCTGATACGAGCTTCTCGTGAGCGCCAGCGCCGCCCGCTGGCAACGCTGCGTCAAGCGACGCCCTTGGGAGGCGCTTATCCGCCATCCGCATCCCCCGCTTGAATCTCTTGAACGGACGGGAAGGAGGCAGCGACGGGGAGAGTGACAGCGCTGCGGCACTCTCCGCAGTGCTTTTGTCGGTATGCCTCGTGTCGTGCTTCGTGTTGCGGGGCCGCAGGAGGCCGTTGCGGTGGAACGACGGAGGCACGTCAGGCGCGCTGGATGGCACAGGTACCTCCTCCACTGCCATCACATAGCGGCAGTACGCATCCATCGGCACTGAGGCAGGAGGCACCGGGCACGACAGGTGAGTAGGTTTACTAACGCTGTGATGGTAAGCAGATAGCGGCGGTGGGGTGATCAATGACTGCGGTGTGAGAGTGCACAAAGGCGTGCGGGTGAAGACTCCGGCGAGCGACAAGGCGCTGCGCAGGAAGAGAGGTGTCGGCACCGCGGCGGTGGCGACCGTGGCGCCGCTGTCGTTAGGAGGTGCTGTAGTGGCAGCCAAGAGAGAACCTCGCCGCTGGGTCATGGTAACACCTTCTCCGTGGTCCTGTAGAAGAAACGAGGTCGCGACCACATCACGCATGTCATCCCACACCGCACACGCCGTGTATGCACCTACAAGGCGATCAAGCGAGCGAGAAGCAAAGAGGTTGGCCGCCGCCTCGACCACCTCGCGAGCTACAGCGGCGCAAAACACCTCCCCTTCCGCCTTGAGCTCGCCTACAGCACTAACAACTGCGGCCGGAGGCGCGCACGCCTTCACCGACGGTGTGTCCGCTGCCGGTGACGCCGTCAGTGATGCTGGGGCAAGAGAGACGTAGTAGGCGCGCACAAGAACATCGGTTGTGCGAAGCGTGTCAAGACTTGCCACCGGCACCGGCGACTCGGAGAAGAACGGGGCGGACGCTGGAGCGCTGTTCGACGCGGCGCCGCCTCGGGACACCGATCCTCGAGACCTACGTCCATCGGCACTCATATGATCAACCTAGGCAGAAGTAGAACAAAAAAAAAGATGTGCGCCGTATGGGCTCTCGTGCGTAGTTGTGTGATGCGGGACGTGGGTGGGTGAGGGCGTTGATGTAAAGCTCGACTGACCCCGTACTTGCGTGTATGTGTGGGGAGAGGGAGGGGGGCGTTCGAGGCGACTAAAGAGCGAATAGCGAAAATTATAGGTGAGCGAAGCACAAGCCAAAAGAAACAGAAGAAGCGAACGCGCTCTTCCGCCGGTGAGCGCTGACTGCGACAGCCGGTCCCGCCGCCACATCAAAGCGCGCAGAGGATAGTGTGTGAGAGGGGGATAAAAAGAGGGTGGAAAAACGGGCCAGTCGAGAACGCGAATGGGACGCGGAGGATCGGAAGTGCAAAAAAGAAAGTTAACAGGAGGGCATCGGAATGCAGCCGTCGCGTTTTGTGCCGCCCGTGAATGCGGAAGAGGGTAAGGACAACCAACGCGGGAGCCACCAAGGGTGCCAGAGCGTATGTACACACAAGAGCACTCACTTGTCCGTGTGTGTGTGTGTGTGGGTGGCAGGGGTGCCTGCAGGATGTCACAGTGGCGAAACGTGACGAGTGTGGCACCTCTACGCAGGCGCCGGTGCGTTCTGTTCTTCATATTATCGTTCTCCTTAGAGCAAGACTCATGTCAAAGAGCAATGAGCCACATGACAACGGCGTGCACGATACGGCGGCGACGCCCACACGCACTGTGCAGCCACGCGGAGACTTTACGAGGATGGCGTCTTGCTAGCAGAGCCTTTGCCAGTGAACTCAAGTCCACACATGTTCGCTGCCTTCCGGGCCCTCTCCACCTCTGTCTGCTTCACCGCGTACGTCTGTTGCAGCTTTCTGTACTCCGCCAAGCGATCTCGCATGAACGCGTACTCGGGACCACTAAGGGCGTGCTCGGGGTCTGCCTGAAGCCTCTGCATCTTCTCGCTGAAAGAGAATTTCTTACCGGCCGCTGCGGAGGCACAGCGGGCAAATCGGGTCGTGCTAAGCATCACGCCAAGCGACTGTGCTCAGTTTGCGGGGGAGATGATTGGTGAATCGTGAAGAAGGGGCGGTGTACGCAAAATACGCGGTGACGAAGGCAGCGTGGGCACCAAATAGACACCGTGTGAGGAGGAAGAGAACCTCCTGGCGTGCAGGGACCTGCCTTGCCAATCCCCCCAGTGGATGTGTGGTCGAGGAGGCGGATCAGCGTACCCCAAGAGAGAAGGGAATGGAGAGGAGCTAAACGAGTGTTTAAAGTCAAGACCCTCTGCGGTGACGCACGAAGAAGGTTTATCACTCGATCGTTGTCGCGTCCATCGTAGCACAGAGAGGAAACATAACCGGTGCAGCACACAGCAGGCTAGACAACGGGATTTTTTCTTTTGGGGGAGGGGGAGAGTTCGCCTTGTCAAGGAAGCGTCTCAGCTGCGCAGTGCAACACAAGCTGGAACGTGGTAGGGCGGCGGCGGAACAACAACAAGACGCGATGCTCTGATCATCTGCGAAGGTGTACTGGGCGGCCTGTGCTGCTGCGCAGAGGAGACGCGTCTCGTCATCCACGGTACTGTAAGGCATAAGAAAACAGGACACCACTCAGTCGTCGGACATGACGGGCGCGCGGTGGCCTCTTTCACCGCACCGCAACAAGTGCGCAACACACAGGCGGAGAAACACGCACACAAACTTAACTCGCCTTCACATAAAAGAGAATGACACGCTAATGGCGCTTACGCTTACGCGCAGACGCCATCCTTTCAGATATCTCCGTCATCTCCTCCTCCAACTGTGCAATTTCCTCCGCCGTGACATCGTCGGATAGGAGACGTTCCTCCAGCTGGTCTAGACGTGCTTGAAGAGCGGCATCGTCGTCCTCGTTCACATCGGCAGCGGCAGGGGTCGCGCTCGTTGCCCCGTTGGCAGGCTCATCATCGAGAGTGACAACGTTGCTTGCTACCGCGGTGGCCGCCGCTGTGCGTCCCTCGCGGCCGCGTTTGCGCGTCTTCTTTCCGTCCACGGTGGATGACGACTGCGACCGTGTCACTGCACACAGTGTAAGGGGAGTTTCCCACGACTGCACCAGCTTCTTGAACTCGTCCTTCGCCTTCTGTGCACGCTCCCTATCAGCCTGTGTAACGCGCTGGTAGTTGATGAGCTTCAACCTAGGGCACAAGAAGACGAGAAAGGCCCGCAGCTTCTCGCTATCGAAATTGTTGCTGTTGGTTTCCCACACAGGGTTGTCCTCGAGCGACACCACCTCCAGCTTCTTCCACTGCTTCAGAAAGTAGAGATCGCGCACGCAGGCGAGGCGGTTGCGATCGGCCAAGAAGTGCACGACGTTGGGCAAGGCAGAAACGCACGACGCCACACTCACTCGCTGAATCTCGTTTCGGTGGGCAACGAGGGTGGTAACGCGGCTCATCCTCACATCCTTGTCGCTGCTGCCGGCTGCACTCTTCATGGGAAAGTACTCTAGCGCCGTCAAGGCGTTGGAGGAGAGGTTTACGACATCAAAGTTGTTCTCGAGCAACACTAGTACGTGCTCATCGAGCGAGGAAATCCGCAGCCCGCGAAGGTCGATTTCACGCTGTAGCATCGTATTCGTGAACTGCGGTGCGAGACGCACCAAGTCCATCGTGAGTCGCATTCTCGTCTATCAGGGAGGGGAGGGGGGGGGGGCAGAAGGTCTTCCAAGACGGATGGAGCGCACGGGACTGGGGAAGAAAAAGACCGACCAAACGGAGGTGTGCGCGGGCCGGCACAAGGCGTGGGGTGAGAAAGGGAGGAAATTGTGACGTGCGCGTGTACGTGCAAGGACACCGTGGAGATCGGAGGAAGAGAAGACGAGTTTCATGGGAGGAGGGGGCAAACTGTCATTGTTGAATCCTTCCCGCTGAGCAGCACACATGGTGCGGGCGGCGATGGAAAAACACACAGCGCAGGGCAAACCAGAGTGTGTGGTGCGCGACTACGCTGAATGGGGCGGTGATCGGGTAAAGAATATGTCTCGCATCAACGAAGCTCTCGCAGCAGGGTGCAGCGGGTGCGTGCCTCTCCGAAAACCGGGGCATCGGTCATGTTTCTTTTCTCTGTCTCTTCCCTCGGCGGCGGCGTCTGTGGAGAACAACGTCATTGGCTGCAATGCGCCCCCCCCCCACCACCACCACAACCACAACCTCACCGCAGGGGTTCACGAGAGGGGCAGGGGAAAGACGGATAGGCACGAAAGGGCTCTGCCGCCTCCACGAGGCAGAGCAGTGTGCTTGGTTTGTAGCAGTCTCACTCGAGACACGTACGCATGCCGTTTGCACGCGGCAGCATGCGGCAGAAGTCCAAGGTGGCAGGCGGTCACCATCCTCGTGCCCCCTTTCGTTACGAGACGGATGACTTGGCGCTCACTCACTCCTCCGCGCTCTTCTTGGTGTTGATGCGACGGTAGCCCTTCAGCTCACCGTGGGCACCGTAGATGGGCTCTAAAGTGTACTCGCGCATGTCCTGCTTGTGCGGAGTCAGCCCCTGTGTGAACTGCTCCGCTGGAATGAGAGAGGGGATAAAGTAGGCGACGCCAAATGTGATGAGAAGCAGCGGGCCGGTGAAGACGAACTCGCGGACACCCATCGGTATCTTTGTGCTGTAAAAGCGAGAGAACTTTACCAGGTACGGATTCTTCTTGGGCGGCTCCGTGTAGTTGGCGACACTCCGCCGCGGCTTGGCAGTGGGCGCCGGTGCCGTGTCTTCAGAAGCTGACATAGGGGCGACGCAATGTGTGAAGAGGGATGCAAAAAGGGGGTAAGAGCCGAAGAGTGGGCCTCTCCGCACAGTCAGACGTCTCACGGGTGTGCCGATACTGCCCCTCAAACAGCTCCGGCAGCGCAGCAGACGAGAGCTCTGTAGCGTATCTACGACACGGAAACACGAAAGCGGTGAATTAAAAGACGAAACGAGCAGACAAGGAGAACGTTAGGAAGCGACGGGCGAAAAGTGAAGCAGCCGGGCCGATGGCGGTGGCGCGGCAATCCGTATCGAAGGTGCATTGGAGATCGAGGCGGTAGAGCAGATAGCGTAGGCTTTATGCGCTCGCCTAGTATCACACCTGTTCATCTCTCGGCGAAGCACTGCTCCCCCCCCCACCTTCCCATGCAATGCATGCAGAGAGAGAGAGACACCTTTAGGTGGATGAGGCTGTCTGTGCTCAAACGTAACACAACTGGCAGCATACGCAAGACCCGATGCTCTGCCGCAGCTCCAGAGCCTGCCGCGTCCGGTGGCCGCTTACATCCGTGTCCTCTTCTCACGCTTCGTGCTTACTGTGCGCCGATGTGCAGCTGTTCTTATGTCCCGGCGTCTTGCGCGTATGTGAACAGTACTGATGAACACCAAAGACTCCTCATCACGGCAGCCTTACTCGGTACACATTACGCTGCCTTTAAGAGGCGAGTCGAAAAGAAACAGACAAGCCGACCATACAAGGGACAGGCTGCGTGGAGCAGGCGCGCACACACACACGTCCAGGTGGTTTGTCATCTGCCTACCTTCCCCCAACCCGCGTGCGCAAGCGCAGTGTGTCGCACGACGGCCTTCCAGGAGGCACAGACACGTACACGCCAGTCACCCCCCCCCACCCACACGCACACACACTTCATTGGAGGACAAACCCATACGAGCTGCAAAGAACACCGGGGGTGAGCACCAGTGATGAAATGTCAGCACCACCGACACTGGGCACGCGCACCAGCTGCACGCTCACCTGCACTTCCCTTTCCGACATCTCGTTCCACTTTGCCTGCGCCGTGAACGTGATGCAGAGGGAGCCAACTGCTTCACCGCGCGCCAGGGCAGCGGCAGCATGGAGAACAAGGCCAGCGCTGTTCACTGGGCGCACCTCCACAAGGTCGCCCGCCGAGTCTGTCGATGATGGGCCGTGCGCATCCGTGAAGAGGTAAAGCACTGTTCGCGCCTCAGGAGATGTCGGAGACCACGGAATAGCGACGCGGCAGGGCAGCGCCGCCGAGTGTGCCAGCAACACACGCAACGAGGCGCAAGGCAGCTGCTGGGTCGCCGCGCAGGTCAGCGCTGTGGTGTCGCCGACGTACAAGTACACGTTTCCAGCGAGAAACACGCCGCAGTGGGGGTCGCTCATAAGCTCCTCCGGCTTTTCATCCTCGCCGTCACTGCTTTCGCCATCGTCATCTTTCGTTAGGGCATCCCAGACGCTGGTGGCCGCCTCGGCGGCTTGCGCGGCGACGGCGGCCTGCAGCTTGCCAGCGCTCTTGCGTGACTGTCTGGATGTGGCGAGCCGCTGCATCATGTAGCATCCGGCCACGCGACAGCTATGGTGGCACCCGCCGACAGAGAGCAGCTCATCGGCGCACACGCCGCTCCCCATGAGGCTCGAGTCCAAGACGCGCACCGCAGCTGCGAAAAGCGACCGCTGCTCCGGTGACTGAATGGAGGCGGCGAGCAGCCTTGTCAAGGAGGGCATCTGGCACATGCCGCCCGCGAGCAGGACCATATCCACAAACCCCTCAGTCCACGTGTCCTTGTACTTCTCCGCAAAGGTGCGCACGGCCGTGTTGAACATGTCCAACAGTCCCCACTCGCTTCGAATGGCGTTGTCCATCTTGTTTTTTGTCAGCGTCTGCGTGTCAATCAGGTCCATTCCTTCGTAGAAGGCCTCCACCTCCACCGAAACGGAGGTGGCTTGCGGGTTTGTGTTGAGCGAGACCTTCTTCTCCGCCATCAGCAGGACAAGACGGTGCATCGCCCGGGACGGGATCGCCTCATGAAGAAGTCCGGTGGCCGGGTGCTCGGTCGACCCGATGGTGGGTAGCGCGTGGTTGAGGCGCAGCAGAGCATTGAAGTTGCGCGATGGACTCGCGAAGAGGCGCCGCTGCTGAGTCATGTACTGCGCTGCCACCCTTTCGGCCAGTGCCACGTCCAGCGCGTCGCCGCCGCTGCCGGTGCCTACGGCGAAGTAGCCATCACCCACGGCAGCGCTCCCCTTTGTGAAGCAGCGGTAGGGGACGTTGTGGTGCGGCGGAGGGCAGACAAGAACGCCACCGCGGGAGCACAACAAGGATAGGCACAAACCATGTGCTCCCCAGTCCACCACGAGCACATTGTGCGGTGCGGTGGAGAGCACGCGCGGCACACGGCGCTCCTGCGTGGCGGCATCGTACGCAATCCCCGCCGCCTCATCGCTGAAGACGACACTCGTGTTCAGCACGACGGGGCCTAGATGCGACGACTGCACCGCCTCCTTCAGCCACTCCACAGCTCTGCCGCAGTGCGCGACATGGGCTTTGTCGGTCGCACCTGGAAATGCGTAGCGTGGCACCACCAGCGTCAGAAAGAGCTTTGTCGAGCTCGACATGGCTTTATCACCGCCGGTGGCTGTTGTCAGTCCACACGCGCCGTCTATGGAGTGCTCCTTGACGTAGTTTAGGAAACGAATAAAAAGCTCCTCAGCGGAGATGAAGCTCTCCGCCAGCTCGCCGCCTGACTCTGACGTGTACTCGAACCCGAGCTGCCGCGTGCCAGAGGAAGCCTGGGTGAGCCGGCAGTGACCGTTGTACTTCTGATTCGCGGCGGCCTCAACGACCCGCAGCAGATCCGACGTGGCATCCTCCGGCTCCACTGCGTACTCTGCCTCTGTCCCCAGCACATGCTGCGCATCCGCTATCGAGGCGGCAGCGGCGGCGTAGGTGAACAGGTAAGGCACCACTTTCTGAGGCTGGCGCGAGTACTGGTGGAGCGCGTTGTCACCAAAGAGCAACTCCTGCTCTGTCAACGCCGCCACGACAGGGGTATTGCGATGGCCACTGGAGTTGGAAATAACCTTGATGGGAGCTGCGTCGGACACCGCAGCCGTGCCGGTGGTGCTGCTCACTGGTGCGACGGCGACGTAGCTACTCGACGCGCCGAGTGAAACGCTGACGGCATACATTGACATAGCGTCCGCGCCGTGCAGCGAAGCAAGGAGTTCGGAGGCGAGAAGGGCTGTCCGAGGTAGTGAGGACCTGTGCCTAGGTGCGACTGATGATGCGTGTTGTATGTGCGCGTGTGTCAGTGCTACCGTCGCATGCCACACCGTCGTCAACGCGTGTGAGAGCAAAGACACCGAGGGCGGCGGGCCGGAAAGGGACGAAGGAGGGAGGCAGAGAGAGTGCGAGAGAAGGGAAGGGGGTTGTACTGCGCGGTGGGGAAAAAGCGAAAGCCAAGCAACACGGAGATCATGCAGGCGCACGTGCTTACCCCAGCGTGCGCGCACGAGTAGACGTGCAGAGAAGGAGAACGATCTTCCTTCTCCCTGAAAAAGCGAAATGTGGAGGTTTAGCGACGAGGGGTGCAAGATGGCGGCAGCGACATGCCGTCTCCCGGATCGGTGTCACCACTCTTGTCCACGGTATGAAACGAAAACAAGCTCCAAAAACAACGTCCATGTCTATGCGCCAGCGTGCGTCTGTTGAAGCTGCCACAAACACGCAGTGGTGCACAGCAACGGAGTGAGGCGTTTCCTCTCCTTTATTTTCTTTGGGAAGTGGGGTGGCGGCGAGGGGAGTTGAGGGGTGAGAAGCGGGAGGCCACGAAACGAGTCGTCACCGACGTCTGCCCGAGTAGGAAACGCGGTCCACCACCACCACCACCCTCCACTCGTCCACACACACACACATAGCACTCACAGCGACACAGACGCGGCACACCTGCTGCTCAACGTGAGACCGCCGGTCATCGGTGGTATGTGCAGTGCAACAAGAAGCGCAGGCGAAGTCGAGAAGAACGAGCATGAGAAGAGAAGCCCTTAAGCAGGAAGGGGGAAAGAATGCAGTGCCGTCGCTGACCTACTGAGAGTCAAGGCTCTCCAGCTCCTTGGTAATGTTCTCGAGGAACGCCGTGATTTCGTCCACTTCGTTCGCTGAGGTGCAAGCTGCTCGATCAGCAGCAGGTAGCGGCACCTGTGAACAGACTGTAGGTGAGTGCACCACGGCCGGCCCATCGCGGACAGTGTGTGGTGGTAAACGAACAGCCGGCGACGTATGGGTTTCCTCCTGGTCATGATGGTGCTCCTGCACGGTAAGGGGTTTGCTTGACCTAATCAGCTCTAGAGTGCGCCGCACGTCATCCAGCCCAAGCTCCTTCATGGTGGCCGCCACCTCGTCGCTCCCCGCCGGAGACGGAGGCTCAAGGTGGAGATTCTCCTTGTACTGCTGCAGTGCCCGTTGCGTCTGCTGGTGCTGCGCAAGCTGCTGGCGGAGGAGGTGACGTGGTGTGGGAAGCCTATGAGAGGAGCCGCGTTCGGTGCAGCGTGTTGGAGAGGCAGACGTCGTGGCTGACCCGCCCCTGTAGCCCCTGTCGATGGCAGCGATGAGATCGTAGAGCTGCTCCTCTTGTTTTTTGAGTCGCCGCTCCAGCGTCCCTACCACCCTCGCATGCTGCTCCGTCAGCGACTGCGTCTGCTCCTCAACACGCAACCGCTGGCGCTTTTCCGCCACCAGTACGCGCCGCAGCTGCTCCACTTCGCTAACGGCAGCACCATTGCCGGTTTCGTCCCACGACGCCTTTTCCCAAGCATCCAACGTCTTTGAATCCTCTTGCAGGTCACTACCACTTATGTCGTGCAGGACGTTCGCCCGACCTGCAGCACCGTTGGCGCGCTGCGTCACAAGCGCCCCACGCAGCTGCCGGACCTCCTCCGCCAAGGAGGCATTTAACGCCTCCAGCGACTGAATGCGATCGACAAAGTGCGCCTCAACCCTGCGCACAATGCGTTCGATTTCCTGTGTCTTGAGACTGGCCTCCTGTTGCCGGTCCGCTGCACTAGGGGCGCCGGTGGGCGATAACATTTGCCCCTGCTCCAGTAGAGCGGCAATGCTGTGGCTAAGGTCGACTAACTCATTGAGCATGTGATGCACCGAGGTGCTTGGCATGCTGCTCTGCATAATGCTTCTCTGCACCCCCTGAAGCCGTCGCTCCAGTGTTGAGGTGGAGAGTGCGTGCGCTTCCGTCTGGCGCGGACGCGAACCTGCCTGGGATGTGTACCGCTCTTTCTGCGAAGCACTACACCCGCACTGCTTCGCTGTCGCCCACCGCCCGGGCGAAGTAGAGGAAGACACGGTGTGCAGCTGCACGTAGCCGCCTTGACGCATCCCGGGCTGCCCCGTTGGCGTCGCGAAGCGCTTGCCTCGCATGGCTAACACCAGTCCGCAGCTTCTCGTGATACTGCCCTTACGTAGCGGCAGATGATCACGTGTCGATCCGTACGCAAGTGTGTACGTCTGTGCAGCGGCGCCCCAATTGTGTTTGTGTTCTGCCTTTGGCACACGTCAGGAAGCACCGCGCACAGCGCAGCGGAGAGGAGAGGGGCTCTTTGCTGCTCACAGACACTACAGCGCCGCCTCGATGGCTGTGACGTGCACGTAGGCGCCACCGTGGAGTGCGGTCAGATGGGCTCTCTCTACTATTCAGCGCAGTGTTGGTCGCCTCAGGAGTGCTGAAAGATAAACAGTAGAGCAGAAACGAAGTGAGATGAAACACTAAGAAGATCTGCAGCATCGATGTGTTCGCACGGCGCCCACACACGCTTCCTCGTCACGTTACTTGGGCCAATGCAAATTCATCGCAAGTCAAGAGACTCAGAGGATGGGGTACTGGGCGCGCTCACACGACATTTGCGTGCGCACGGCGCTGCCGATCGAGCTCCCAGCACAATCCGCGAGTGGGGTCACTAGAATGCGAAAGAGCAAAACAAAAAGGCGCGTGCAAAAGCCCTCGGCTACCAGCATTCTTCTTGGTTGGGGAGCGGGTCACGTGTAGCACGTTAGGGTCATCGTCTACTTTTTACACGTGTACCGCACCACACCAGTCATTCTCCGATACGGGAAGGCCAAACACCTCCGCTATCCAACAAACAAAGCCGTCAACAGAGGGCCAAGGGGCGCAGATACGCACACGGGTAGAACATCACACGAGGCACAAAAGATTCAGGACAAGGCTGCCTTCCCACAAGCAGCGTTCATAGCTGGCGAGAGCCAGCTACCTATCGTTGTGCGGTGCATCTTCCTCCGCCCAGAGAAGCGGTGGTCGTATCGTTGCACAGCACAGTCACAACCCATCCCCCTCCCCCTCCCCACGTGAAGCCCCTCGACAGTTCACTGAAAGATGTCAAGTGTCGCTCTTCTCATGCTTATCCTTCTTGTCCTTCTTGTGCTTCTTGTGCTTCTTGTCCTTCTTGTGCTTTTTATCCTTCTTGTCCTTCTTGTGCTTTTTATCCTTCTTGTGCTTTTTATCCTTCTTGTGCTTTTTATCCTCGCGCTTCCGCTTGCGAGAGCTGCCATGGTCGCCGTCATCGTCGCCGCTGTCGTCTTCATCGGCGTCCGAGTCGTCGTAGTCTGAGT
Source organism: Leishmania mexicana MHOM/GT/2001/U1103 (assembly GCF_000234665.1). Lineage (NCBI taxonomy): Eukaryota > Euglenozoa > Kinetoplastea > Trypanosomatida > Trypanosomatidae > Leishmania > Leishmania mexicana. Next base: position 64,794 of record NC_018335.1, read on the forward strand.
CATCACTCTCGTCTTCTTCGTCTGAGGCGTCGTCCTTCTCGTCGTCGTCATCACTCTCAATGGCGCCGCCGCCAGTGTGCACGACTGTCACCTTGGTAGCGAGGTAGCTGAGGAGACCCTCCTTCTCTTCCTTCGCAATACCCGAAAAGACGTACTTGTCGTTGCCCTTTTCTCCCGCTGTGAAGACGATGAGCTGAAAGGTGGCCTGGCCACTTTCCGACTCGTCCAGCTCCACACGTGCGACCTCGTTAAACAGGATACGGGTGGCAGGGCGGTGCAGGTAGAGAAAGCCGCTGTTGACAATGTACAGCAGCCCCTCCGCCCCGTGAAAGAGGCACCGCATCGAAGACTGTGTGTGGCTGGTGAGCACCGATTTGTACTCCTTGTTGACGCCGCCGTACGCGGGCACCTTGGCGATCGCTTTGAAAGTGCGTGTGAGAATGTCGCTCACACGGCCGCTCATCGTTGGCACCAACGGCGGCTCCTCGCCCTCCTTCGTCGGAGGAAGCTGGAGCGTCTTGTTGATCTCGTCTTGCGTCTTGAGCTCGCAGCACCACGGGTGCTCCTCATCCAGGCTCAAGCCGGCCGGGCAGGAAATGACAACGTGGTTGTACGTTGTCGTGCGAATCTTCAGTGGGTTCTTCAATATCAGCACGACGTACTGCGGCAAGCTGTTCGCGTCCACCTCCTCTGTGGCGGAGAAGTACACGGGTACATCGCACAGGAACAGGTTCTGAATGTCCGAGAGGGAAAAGCTAAGGAGACCGCTCGAGGCGCCCTTCTTCTTGTCCTCCAGCACCACGTTGTAGTTCGAGATGACAATCTTGTACTTGCCAGACGGGTACGAGAGGAGTACGTCATCGAAAGTGGCCACCACCACCTCATCCGTATGCTTGGCATGGCCACTGCCCATCGCGGCGAGAGCGAGCAGTTTGCCGCCCTGGCCGCCACTGCCGTGCCGCTGGAGAAACTGTTCCTGGTACTGCATCATGCTGCTCTGAATATCCTGCAAAATAACCTTGCCAGCCATCTCCGTCTCTTCATAACCGACGCAGACGTTAGGCACAGCGAAGCGGATCGACCTCAGCTCCAAGTCCTCCGCGCCGGCCGTCGCCGTTGGTCGCATGATAAGACTGACGTCATTCTTCGTGGTGCCCGAGGCACTCGCGATGGCCGAGATGGGGATGCTCAATATTGGATGTGGCACGTAGTTGGGGTTGTCCTTTGCCTTCCCTTTTGGGAGCGCGAGCAGCTCCAGCGCACACTCGCCCTTCTTTGCGTCCGCATCGCCCTCGGACTTCAGCTCCGACTTGGCCACCGACAGCTTCAGCTGGCCCCAGTTCTCCAGTGGAATCGACATGCTGAATTCGTGAGAAATACGAGAAATGAAAGAAATCGAGAGACTAAGACTCCTTTATACCCCCCACACACACACACGCCGGTCACAGAGGCCCCCGGTAAGACGCCGCGGCCGTGCTGCAGCTGCGAAACGGGCAAAGAAGCCGGTGAAGGACAACGTAGAGAGTTGGCAGAAAAAGAGGAGTCAAATAGAGGAAAGAAACAAACAAAAGATGCGGGCGAGGTCTAAGGTAGCTGTGCCATTACAGCAGTTGCAGCACCGAGACGCAGAGATCTATGTGTGCACCTCCGCTGAAACCTAACACTCGGTTGAGCACGTCGCTGCGGGTGCGCCGATGTACCTCAGTGAAGAGGAGGGTGGGGTCTGTGCGACTCCGTGTATGCGTCTGCGTCTGTTAAAGGAGAGAGGAGTGTGCACCGTGTATGCCTGTGTCTGTGGGGATAGGCGCGCTCCAACAGTTGTGGCTCTGAGCACCAGCGCAGAGTGCGCACAAAACAGAAAGTAGGGAGAGACAGAGAGCTGCGTTCACCTCGGGGGGTTCGCATGGCCGGATACGATGTTGAATTGTAAATGACATTGGTAGGGTGCGCCCGGCGGCAGCGACGGCGTACATCCATGCAGCATGCGTGCCAGCGAGAGTGGCGGGGAGGGAAGGAGGAAGGTGAGGAGAGTCAAAGACCTCTCAAACCACAGGCACCATGTCACTGCGCACTTGAACGGGCGCAGCACGTGCCAGCTTTTTGTCTATTACCGAAGAGACGTCGCTATGCATTGCGACTCCGTTGGGCAGGGGAGGAACCGCAACATCACCTTCAGTCTTTGACGCGCGACTCTTTCCTACAGAATCGAGCAGACGTTGCGCTGCGTGTTCCCTTTTTCTTCTCTATAGAGTCCTTCATGACGGAGGAGGGAGGAAGAGGCAGCACAATGCCTGGCACCACAGGGCCCAGTATCCCCGCCTTCTCCCTCTCTGCGGCGAAGCCAAGCAGCCTGACCCCCTTATCCCTTGCCAAGTGCCAGAACCACCTCTGGTGGTGACAGGGTCGCAGGTGCCTGCGCCGTGCTGGAGGTCAGAGCGACGTATCGCTGCTGATGCCGTCGGCCGGGTCCTGGATGTGCGTTGCGTCGGGGCGACCGGCGACCGTGAGCACGCTTGTGCCATCCACATGATTCGGCAAGGTGTCACCGCGTCTCGAGAGTAACCCACCCGGCCCTGGCTGTCTGGTGGTGCGGGGGGCGGCGGGTGGGTGGGTGGTGTTTGAGGACAGATGGCCGTGCCCCGCCGGCTGAGTGGGCGCATTGCTGCACGGCGTGTCTGCCGCTTCGTCGCGGGACGCGGTGGGACGGTGACAGGCCGTGGGTAGACCGGAGCGGGACTCGTGTGGCATGGCAGAGAAACGGACGCGTTGAAGAGGAAACAAGAAAGAAATGGGCAGCGTAAAGGACTCAGTCACCTGTGACAACGTCAGCCGACCACCGCCAACACGGAAGGAGTGATCGCGCACGAAGACCGAAATGAAAACAACGGAAACAGCGCACCAGCAAGCCAGCCATGCGAAAGGAGGTGAGGAAAAAGGACCACAAGAACAGGCACAAGTGCAGGCAGTGCTCGTGAGGGTGGCAGGTGAGCTCCTCGAGGACAGCACGAAGAGAGTGTGACGAGGAGAGAGGATTCATAAAAGAGAAGGAGTGGCGTGCGTGCCGCCAACAGAAGCTGAGAAAACTGTTAAGAAACACCCCCGTGCGCACTCCAGCAGTGCGTCTCAGGCTGTTTCCCACAACGAAAAAGAACGACAGAAATGTATGCACGTGCATCAGCAGGCAAAGCAGCATGAAGTACAAAGGATAGCATGCACACGCACACAGGTACGCGATGCTATTCCGTAGATGCACATGCTAATGCATCACGTAGAGAGCGGTCAGCACTCCCCCAAATAGGACCAGTACCATCACCGCGACGGTCGTCTGGCGGTTGGAGACGACGCTCGTCTGCAGGAGAGGAGGGGGCTGCAAGACGATGTAGAGGAGAGAGCGCGAGACATCGCTGGTTGTCCCAGGAGCAAAGCCTGTGACCTGAGTGATGGCAAGCTGCACGGCGGGATCCTGTGTGCCCCAGCTCCGTAGGGCAGAAATGTACACCTCCCTGCCACTGTAAGACTTGAAGTACAGCGGAAAAAGTGCTCGCAGGAAGGCGCCAAAGCGCTGCAGCACCGTTGGTGTCAAGTATCGCACATAAAATTCGTTGATCAAGGAAGCGATCCCAAAGAGTCGACAATGTACTTCGGCAGCATCAGCGACGACACCGCGCTCATCAGCGACCGTGCAGTGCGAGCGAGTCGCGTGGGCGCTGCGGCCCGCAGAGTCCGCGGTAAAGGCGAGCCGAAAGACGTTCAGGTCATCAATCCAACGAAGTTTCACTTCTTTCCATAGGTCTTCAGCCCTTGAGGTCTTCTGGTGCGGCGAAGCCGCCGCGTCCGATGACGTTTCGGGGGTCTTTGAAGGTCTCGAAGAAGCAGTTTTTGTGCGGTTTGACGGTGTCATTTTTTTCGTGATGGATGCGCTGCTGTGTGTTGGTGATGCTGGCAACAAGTAAGCGGAGATCACCGGCGTGGGGGACGGAGTGCTGGCACGGTCGGCGGAGGAATCCGAGCGCGACTTCCCCGTCTTGTATTCGCCGATGTCGCTCGCCGCCTCGTCGGTGTTCCCGTTTTCCTCGTCTTTTGATGCCTGTCCGGGGTCGCCTGCAGCGTCTTCGGCGACCTCGCTGGTTCCACCCTGCAGGTACGATATTCCTTCGAAGCAGAGGAGACCACGGAACAGCGGCAGGTTCACCCACTGGAGCTCTACAGGTGGAGTCGTTAGGTCGACAAGGCTTTTGTGGCTCCTGTGGTCCGTATCCAGGCTGCTTCGAATCTCTGCCTGCTCTTCAGCTGAGAAGAACGAGAGTACATGTTCACGCCAGGCAGCCTCGTGTGTGTGCCAGAACCGCAGCTCCGCTATCGGGTTGCGGAGGTACACGGTGGAGTTGTCCACGTCGGGGCTCTCGCGCAGCGGCATAGTGGCGGGACGCAGCACTTTCTCCTCCAGCACTCGCCACAGCTCCGTGGCGTTGACAGGTCTGCCCTGATTGCGCGCGCGCAGAAGCTGCACCTCACTTTCCCGGTAGCTTAGTATTGCGTCGGCCACCCGCAAAGCCATACGGCGACGGCGACCTTGATCCGCCTCCAAGGGTTCGTTGTGCACGAGACTGCCCACAAAGCGGCGTAGCATCGCCACGTGCGCCACCTCCTCGCTCGACAACGCGTTGGCCGCGTAGTACTCGCCCCTGCCAGTGACAGTGCGGAATGTCTGTAGAGGCTGCATCCAGTGCGAGGCGCGCTCCTCTCCCGACTCCAGCTTACGGTACCGGTCCATGAGGAACACGTTGCTGAAGGTGGCAAAGACGCGCTCTGTCATCTCCACCGTCTCCAGCAGCTCTTGAGTGAGCTGCTGGCAACGGAGTCGGTCTTCGTACTCGGCGGCCGACACCCACTCCGTAAGCCGGAAGTGCTCGCCCATCGTCTCGGTGTAAACCACCCATCCCGCTTCTTCGGCGAAGTCGTGATGCTCGCTCGCCGAGGGCGCGGGGCGCGTCGACGTTCTCACTGGTGGTTCGAATAGGAAGCTAATCGCATAATGCCATGCACATTGTGCCCGGTGAACCCAGCGCTGCACATCCGCCTTGAGTCGCGACAGAGACATGCTCTTGAGCGGTGCAGTTCTCCGCTTCGCGGCCTTTTTACAGACCGCGCCGCTGCCGCCGCATTGGCCTGCGCCGGTTTTTGCGGCGCCGCGGTTGCCTGCGCGCGCCCGGGATGTCTCTTTGCGCTGCGAGAAGAGCCGCGCTCTCTCGGCGGCCGTCATTGGCGTGCCAAACACGGACGACATGGTGGACGGTGGCGGTGGGGGGGACGGAGTGCCGCTCTGCTGTTCACGCGCGACGCGCTGGGCACGGTGGCCGCGCAAGGTGGTGACCTTAGCCTGCAATGCGACGTAGTGGCTCATCAGCTCGATCGCCGCCTGGTCGAGCTGACGCGTTAAGGTGCGACTCTCCTCCGCCAGGTCCTTCCGTCTTTTGTTGTACTGCCACAGAGTCTCGTAACTGTCGTACGACTCCAGCATTGTGGTGACGCCTGACAAGGCGTGGATGTCGCGCAGCAGTTTCTCCGATCTCTGCAAGGAATTCTGCGCGGGCCGATCATCAAAGTGGGCATAATGTCGAGTGAGCAGGGCAAGCATGACAACGATCAGCACGGCAGCAACGTGTCGGTAAAACTTGAGAAAGAGTCGCGCGTACTTGCCCGACTTGACTTTTGTGGCACTTGCGACAGGGACGCTGACCAGCTTGCCGGAAAACTTGGGCCGTGATGAGTTTGATGGCGGCGCGCGCCGACCTGCCAAGGGCAGCCCGAGCGCCGCTCGTCGCGCGTCAGAGTCTGGATTGCGGTTCGTGGTTGTGCGGGAGTTGTTCAGGCTTTCATCCTTTGGTGCGCCCGAGACTGAGGTGCTCACTTCGTCTTTCTCGCCAGCCTTGTCTGTCTGCTGCTTTGTGGTCGCCGAGGATCCCTTCTCTGAGTCATCCCGCGTCTCATCCTTCTTGGCCTTTTCGGACGCCCGGTACTGCTCAAAGAGATGCTTGATCTGCTCCTCCGCTCCGAGGAGGTCGTGAAAGTCGTAGAAGAAGTACTTGCGAGAGGACAAGAGGCGCTTCTTCTGCGCGGAGGGACTGCTCGCCTGCATCTGAATGGCCTCGTTGTGCTGCAGCACCACCACAAGCACGCTCGTTGGCACCCCTTTCACCTGCTGCGTCTCGAGGCGGATTCGCTTCACATTGCTCCAGGCCAGATCAATTCGAAAAAGAGATGAGGTGAAGTAGAACTCCTTCTCCGTCGCGACGAGGTTGCCCCGGCAACTCTGGCACTGGCACGAGAAGGTGAACATGGTGAGCGCGAACGCTCTGCGCGCGCCTGCCGCTCACCTGGAGTCTCTTGGTCGCTTTCTGCCTCACAACGTGTATACGTGTTCACACGCAGTGAAGCGAGTGTTGGGGGAAGGGGGGAAACTACTTTGGATCTTGAAGCACCGGTTCAGGGTACAAGCTGCGGTGTGTGCGGCGGGGCGTGCCACAGCGAAGCGACAAAAAAATGAGAAGCCAATGCAGAAAGAAAGGCAAGCGGGGGAGGTGCAGTCTCTCGGCTGCGGACTCCTCACCTGAGGCGACGCGTACAAGACGAAAATAAGAGATACGAATCAAAAAGGAAAAGGAACAACGATAAGTCGAGCATCGGTAGAAGAGGAAGGGGTGATGCATTGTCACAGGGGTCGACAAATCGTCGTGGAAGTAGCCGGTTCCTGAAGCGGAGTGCAGAAGATCTGCGTACTGTGTTGAGAGTCGCTAGCACCGCATCTCTCACGAGTGCACATTGCAAGTGGTATCGATCGCCTATTCCCTCGGCGTACCAGCGCGTGCTCATTCTCCAGCAGGACCAAAACAGAGACGCGGGCAGGAGTGCATTACGCCCCTCAACAAAAAGGGATGGGGATAGGGTAGCCAGCGACAGGGCTGCGCTCCATACACCCCCGAAGAGAGACGTAAGCGCCGCTTGCAAGATCGAGTGCATGTGCTACGTGTTTGCTTCAAATTACATTCTTTGTTAGTCCTGACTAGCATGGTTCGTGTTGCAGGTGAGGTACGAACATGGGGTGCTGTCGCGGGAGGGGTGGGGAAGGAAGATCACAAATGGCGAAAAGAAAGAGGAAGAACACTGAAAAACGCGTCGACGAGGGAGAGGCGTCCAGGAAGGAGCGGGAGGCGGAGATGAGATGAGAGCGCCGTGCAGGCTCCACACTGTCTTCCCAGCTCCCCCACTCCTCCTCCTCCTCTCTCTCTCTCACTATCACCGTCGCCTTCGCTTCTTCTGAACAACTTGTCCGATCACCTCAAGACTGAGCCTCGGGGCCTCTGACTCTCTCACTCACACTCTCTCTGCCTCTCGCTGTCATGACTCGATTCCGTTTCGCTCACTTCACCGCTTTTTTTTGATGTGCTCCTCTTCGTCTTCGGCGCCTCATCCCCTCACAAAGACACGAAGATGCGCACAGACACACGCACACGCACACACACACGTACCATACACACAGATACACAGGAGGGAAACAAAGGGCAGAGAACTAAATACATGAATGTCCCTTTTGTTCGTTCTCCTTTTCGCGCAACGTCCTCTCGTCCGCACCACCTCCCGCCCCACAGCCGTTCTTCTATGGTGCCACTCTCTCTTCGCCGCTGCATCGAACGCAACTCCGTGCGCTACTGCACAGTGAGCACAGTTTGGCATGTGCGGCTACTTTTTGTGCGCCCATGCACCCGTGCTCTCGTGCAGCGGTGCCCTTCATGTGCGGAACACACGCGAACAAGTCAAACAGCGTCCACGTCCGCAGTGCGAGTGTTGCATTGCCCCTCATGTAGCTAGCGAGAGTCTCGCTTGGTAACAACACGAGTTTGACGCTCATAAAGACAGTCAAAGCACGAACACAAGACTTACATCAAAAGAAGAAAGCGGAGGCGCGGGCGGGCACGGGCTGGCGACGAGCGAGAGAGGCAGGGGGTGAGGAGGGTTGGTGAGGGCAGAGAGAGGCACGCACACACGCACGCGCACACCCACACAACAGCGGCCCAACAAAAACAAAAAGACAGGAAGAAAAGAGGGAGAAAAGCATATCAAGACGTGAAATAAAAAGTTGTCGCACAAACACTCAATGGAAGCGTGTCCGTCGTCCGCATGCGCAAGCCACGCGCGTGTGAAGAAGAAGCAGTCGAAGAAGACGGAAGTGTGCATAACAGCTCCCACCATCCTGCTGCCCAAGACGCCACCCCTCCCTCTTCCCTCTCCAGAGTGTATGCGTGGGCACGTTACGGTGTGCTTGGACATGCCCACATCGCAGGTCGCCGCAGACACACACAGACACAAAATGGACAGAGGACTACAACGGCTGCGAAGACGACACACGGAAAGTGGTGTCGCCTCCGCTCGACGACTTTGTGGTCGTCTCTCTATCGCCTCTCTCCCCAAGCTCTATTCCTGACCGTTGTGTGTCTGTGTCGGCGTCTGTGTCTGTGTGTCTGTGCGGATCGGTGGCACATCGCGGAGAGGGGATATGATAACCGGTGGCGTGAGTTCCTCCTTGTGTTGCTGTTATCCAAAAGGAAAACGACTAGTCCTACCCGCACTTGAAGAGCAGAACGGCGACCTGGCCGAGGTAGAAGTACAGGAAGCAATGGGTGTCGTGCGTCACGAAGCTGCCGAAGTTGCGGCCAACAATGCAGTGCCACGTCGGCTGATACTTCTTGTCGAACTCCTTCTTGATGTAGGCAGCGATATCCTTCTCGATGTTGAACTTCTCCATTGCCTGAAGCGTAACCTCAATCGCGTCCGCCTGCATGTCCTCCGGCATGTCGGCATTCTTCACCGTGGCCTTGTGGTCGTTGTTGTACATGATTGCGGTGTGTATTGAAGGGGCGGTGTGTAGAGGCAGCGGCGGCACTGGTGCGAAGAAGGGAAGTGGTAGGGGGTGGGGCGGGGCTAGTAAGACCCAGCGTTGCTGATCGGCAGAGGATGTAGACGAAAAAGAAAAGGAAGCGCACACAGAGAGGCGGTGGCAACACTCTGCAAAGAAACGCTGTGGAGACTCCTTTGGTGGCGGTGGCGGTGGCAGTGATGCGCCGTTCTTCTTGGTTGATCTTGGGTGGGTGCGTGTACGTGGGATGAGTGCGTGTGCGCAGCGTAGATGGAGGCAGCGTGTGGGTGGACAAGAGCTTCGAATTGTCGAGCAGACGGGGAAGTGGTGATGATGTGAAGACGGCCAACACAAAAGGAAAACGAACACCGCGTAATCGGAAGTGGGTGGATGGAGACAGAGAGAGCACGTGAGGGAGTCACAGCAGAAAGGTTCGAAAGTCCGAGACGTCGCCTGTGGCGAGACAAAGCGTTGCAGATCTGTAATGGTGCCCAGACGGCATCCACTACGAGAATATATATATATATATCGTCACACTTTATGCACCAGAGGAGAGTGCTCACGCACCCTGCCAAAACGCAGTCACACACGCGGCAACGAATCGGCGGTCCAGCTGTGTGGACTGGGTGCCCCTGTCCACGTCTGTCTCGTCTGCCTGTGTGTTCTTTTATCTGCAGATGCAGCCGGTCCTCAATAACACCACGACGGCGCAGAGGTCATCCGTCAGGGGAAGGGGAAGGGGGCGAGGTGTGCCTGGTGCTTAAGCCCAGAGACCGTTGGGGGAAAGCAAAGCAAAGCACAGTCACACGTACGCAGCGCGTGTCGAAACACAAACACACACACGCACGCACGCGCGCACACCCCTCCGTTCTTTCTATTCTCTATGTCGGCCCATCACATGCGTGCACGCAGGCGCATGTGCATGTGCTGCTGTGCCTAAGGAAAAGGCGTAGGAGAGGAAAAGAAGGCCACGTCGCCGTCATGGACGCACGGGCGCACCTCTACGTCTCTCTGTCTTGTGTATGCGTGTATGTCGCTTCATTACAGAAACAGCGCGCGATTAGTCTGTAGTCGCTGTCCAGCGGCGCCCTCGGCCTTGTTCGTAAAAGCGTCACTGGTAAGCTCACCGGTGGTTTCATCACGCTCCTCTCCGTACGCATCGGTCGGCGAGCGCCGATCCCCTTGCTTGGTGGAGAGAGAATCAACCACGTGCGTCGTGCGGCCGCCAGAAACGGCCTTTGCACTTCTGTTTACCACCATCAGGTGGGTCGCCGCAGAAGCTCTCCGCTCCAGCATGCGGTCAAAGAGCTGCTGCGCGCTGTTCGGTGCAGACCCCTCCGGTTCGTACACGGCCGATGAAAATGGTGAGTGTCTACTGCTCGCACGCATATCCAGGCGTGCAGCTGGCAAAGGTGTCTGCACTGCGCTCGCATCGCCGCTATCGGCGTCGCCGCTACCGGCACCACTGTGGCGGCAGGAAGCCTTCTCGAAAGTCGTCTGCACGACGGTGTCCACAGCGTGCGTCGCCTCCTCCCCACCAGGAGACAGCATCGGAGGCGGTAGCGGCCGCCGCCACTGGTGCTGCAGCCGCTGGAGCGCCATCTGCTTCTGCCGAATTGCGGCCGCCGCATCCAGCAGCTCCGACAGTGACAAGGAGCTCAAGTCCCGAGCCGCCTCCGGAGACGGCGTGCGGTTCTTCGCGCCTGTCTCCGCAGCGTAGTCAACGACGGGGTCGCCACCTTCGCCGCTTGTCGGGGAGCCACGCCGCTGCGATGACGATGCCTTGCGGCTGGGGCCATGCGATTCGTCAAAGCTGCCGCTGGAAGGCAGCCGCAAGGACGCGTCGCGAAGCTGCTGCTGCTGTGCCAGGGGGAGGTGTGCCACATACTGGTCTGCCACCTCGCGAAGTTCAGGGGTGCCGACGCTTCCATACAGTTCAAAGTAATCGTGTTCCTCCTCGGTAGCGGTGTGCGTTGACGGACGTTGATCGGGCGAGCGGCGAGGGCTGCAGCGACGCATCTCTGCCTTGAATGGCGCCGGAGAGTAGGCCAGCGGATCCTTGTTCTCCTGCTCAGCCAGTCGCTTGCGAACTGCAGCCTCACGCAGCACCTCGCTGCGTAGCTTCTTCCGCTGCCCAGACGGGCCGCTGCTTTGGTATTCGACAGCCAGAGCACCAGACCGAGCTGCACGCTGACGCAGCTGACGCTCACGGCGCGCCAGCTCCTTCTCCCGAGCCGCGATCCGCTCCATGGCCGCCTTCTCGCGCGCCGCCACCTCGCGAGACTGCATAGCCGTGACGCCGTAGGTCACCTCCTTCTGCCGCTTATCCAGCCGATGCTTTGCCCGGCCCACACTCGCCTCGAGGTTCTCCTTTTCCTGCCGCAACCGGCCGATCTCCTTCCACTGGTCTGCCACGAGCGTGCGGTCTTGCCTGAGCTGCTGTTGCAGTGCTTCAGTGTGCGCCTGGATCTCGCGGCACCGCTCGTTGCTTGCCAGCACCGCCTCCTGCAGCTCCTTGGCTTCCTGGCATAGAGACTCGTACCGCGCCCCCTCCCCCGGCGTCAGGCCAGACGGCGTATACCAATCCTCTTCTGACATCAACGGGACACCGTCACTGCTGCCAGAAACGGCTGCGCCCTCTTCTGCCGATACAGAAGAAGCGCTCATCGTAGAATGGCAAGTCGAGGTTTGTGTGGCGGACGCTGGTGCTGCTACCAAGCTGGAGCAACTCGGACGGAGGGCGGCCAGCGCCGCTTGGAATTGGCCTGGTCGCACCACGGCAGCAGCTGCCGCAGAGGCATCAACGACGCCGACACCTGGCGGGAGTTCGGCCGCTTCCTGCGCCTCCGCGCCGACCAAGATACGCGATTGCAGCTCCGGTGCGACACAGTGTGCGGCGCCGCCTAGCCCACGCTGAACCGGTGCCATCGACGCCGCCGGCGCGCTTGGGTGGAGTGGCGGGGGTGCCCTCATTGGCAGCAGGCAAGAGGAGGAGGCTCGCTGTGGTCGCGGGTCCCCCAGCAGCAGGCGGCACAAAGACGATAGCAGGAGTTGCTCGCATCGCTCCACGCGGAAAACCCGGTCCAAGGTACGAAGGGAGGGAACAATTTGGCGCAGAAGGCATGCGTACGCCAGGGTTGAGATCCATGTCGCGCCGTCGGGCAGGGCATTGCTCATGTCTGGCTGTTCTCTTAAGATGGCAGCGGCAGTGATCTTCTCCAAGTCTTCGAGTTGAGCCAACGACTGCAAGCGCGCGATGGCAGACGTCGAAGTTCCAACCTCATGCGTCACCTCGGTCAGCGCAGCGGCCAGCGCGTTTTGCTCGCCATCAACGCGCATGTTCACGATAGCGTGGGTGAGCTGTAGCAACGCGGACGGTGCCGCGCGAAGGATGATGAGAGAAACCGGCGACGGGTGGAGCTGCAGGTCCCACTGCACAGCAGCGTCGTGCCCGTTTATGGATGAGATGCCCTGAAGGTCCTCGATCCCAGTGCCAGCCAAGCTCACCGAGCACGACGGCATAACAGTCAACAGCGATGCTGCCGCTGCCGCTGCCGCCGCCTTCGCGCTCGCCCCGGTGCATGGTGGGATCGAGAGAAAGAAGCAGTTCAGGGCAGCCAGACCTCCGTTGTAGGAGAGGTCAACGGAGGAGAGTGTCGCCGGGACAGTCGCGGTGATGGAGTGCTCGGCCAATGCCGCCTGGAGAGCATTGTGCCCGTCTTGCATCTCATCGCTCTCGCGGAGGCTTACATCAAAGGCGTTGTGCGAGAGGTTGAGCTCCCGTAGCTGCGGAAACCGCTGAGCAGAAAAGAAGAGAGGCAGCGCAAAAGGCGCGCGGTGGCGCAGCAACCGAGCGAGAGACACGGTGGCATCGGAGACTGATGGCTTTACCTCCACCTCATCCGCCGCAACGTGCCGCACCGGAGCGGCTGCGACCTCACAGCTGCACTCGAGAAAGCTGTACAGGTTGTTAAAGGCGACATCGATCACCTGCAGCGTGGTGGGAAGGCAGCGAATCCACGATGCCACACCGTCGCAGCAGCGTGACGCGGCAGCATGATCGCGCAGACAGGTCTGCCGAACACGGTGGTACGGGGTACTGAGTCGGCCCAGTTGATTATGGGAAAGACGCAGCTCGACGAGGTTCACGAAAACAGTATTGAGCCCACTAATACAGTCAATGCGGTTATGGTCAGCCAGCAAAACAGCGACGGCGCTGGCGACCGTTGCCTCCTCATTGTTCGTCTCCTCGGCATCGAAGCAGAGACGAGCGATGCCACGGTCGCGCAAGTCAATGTCCATCTGCGGCGCCCGCGTCGAATGTTCTCGCACAGTCTGGTGTTGTGGGACCGCTTACACAAGAGAGCACAACGAAAAAAAAGAACGTTTGTCGTGCACCACACTCAGCCACACGGGCAGCGCGCAGGAGGACGAGTACGGCAACAGTGGCAGTGAATTCTATGAGATACTCGTGTGAGGGGTGGGAGACGCGTGGGGTGCGCGTGTCCGTCTATGCATGTATGGAGATATTACGTCGGCAGAAAGTGCAGATCCTCTATGGAGGGCAGCTGCACGCATCGCGTGACGTCAAGGAGAGACAGGAGTAAGAACGAGGACGAAATGAGAGTGTCAAGTGCAGAAGCAATGGCGGCGTTTTCGCAAGGGAGAGAAGAAAAAGAGGGCGGGGCGTGTGGCGAGAGGGTGAGAAACAACACCAGATCCATTTGCTTCGGGTACGTCTGCTGTCAAGTCCGGTGGCGTGAGAGGTGTTCGCAACAACAGCACTTTGGTGGGCTACCGGTGACGAGACATCATCGCCGAAGTGCCCACACGAGTCAACCCACCTTTCCTACAAAGGGAAGTGCATCGGACTGCGCTCAACCTGGCTAAGTTGCCCGCCGCACCATCATCTCCACTAGAACCACGCATTTCGAACACGTTGGTGGGTGTGTACGCATGTGACCGTGGGTGTGGAAAGCGGGGGTGCCCTTCACCCATTACGGTAGTGTCTTGTACACGTTGAACGCGGTCTCACCACCGCCACTCCGCCAGCGCACGCGCATGCGAAAAGGTGCGTCACACAAGAGAGAACCGTAACACCAAACACGGAAACAAGGAAGAATAAACAGACGAAACTCAAGGACGGAAAAATGGATGTCTATCCGCTCTTCCTCTCATCCGGGGAATGAAGATGCTTTCCGCGCAGGCGCTGCAGAGGAAAGGATGTATATATACATATATATATGTATGTGTGGGTGTGGGTACAAAGGAGAGGCTTACACACACCAACAGACATCCGCGGCGCACCACACCACAAATCGAAGAACAGCTACACGGAGAGAAACAGCAAGCATCGAAAAAAGCCGCTCATCCCTAGCCACGCCACGAGCACCAAGCCCACACAAGCCAACATGAAACGCGCCCGAGCCAAAAAAGAAATGCGAAGCCCAACGTACAATGACACAAGGAGCAAAAACGAAGAGGACGAGGACTTTTCTCTTCAGAACGCGTCCGTTTCTCTGCCATGCCACACGAGTCCCGCTCCGGTCTACCCACGGCCTGTCACCGTCCCACCGCGTCCCGCGACGAAGCGGCAGACACGCCGTGCAGCAGTGCGCCCACTCAGCCGGCGGGGCACGGCCATCTGTCCTCAAACACCACCCACCCACCCGCCGCCCCCCGCACCACCAGACAGCCAGGGCCGGGTGGGTTACTCTCGAGACGCGGTGACACCTTGCCGAATCATGTGGATGACACAAGCGTGCTCACGGTCGCCGGTCGCCCCGACGCAACGCACATCCAGGACCCGGCCGACGGCATCAGCAGCGATACGTCGCTCTGACCTCCAGCACGGCGCAGGCACCTGCGACCCTGTCACCACCAGAGGTGGTTCTGGCACTTGGCAAGGGATAAGGGGGTCAGGCTGTTTGGCTTCGCCAGAGAGAGAGGGCGGGGATACTGGGCCCTGTGGTGCCACGCATAGGGGCCTGTCCACACACACGCACACCTCCCTTGCCATCCGGGTACCAAAAAAGCCGCAAAGGAAAAAGACGTAAACAACAGTGATGGAGCCACACGCGCACGTCGTGAGCTTCGCCATTCGATACCACGTCATTCACACGAAAAAAAAGAAGAAAGAGAACGAACAAGAAACAGTGACAGGCGCTGCGGATGATACGCCGCCCGTCTCCTCAGTCAAACCCCACCTTCGGTCCCGCAATGCCCCCTCCGCCTTATATGCTGCCAACGGTGCAGAAAACGTACACGAACGGATGGGAAGAAGGAAGCGACACAGAGAGATGTGGAGACAGTGCCGGAGCACTGCGACATTGAGTGATAAAGGAGGACGGGGTGATGGAGCAAGAGACACACACGTCACACAGCAACAACGAAAAAAAGAACGAGAAACAAGCCACATCACATCAACGTAATCAGAGCAAAGGGACGCCTTCACACACACACACGCACAGAAACTTCGCTGTGGCACCTGATGTGAACGCTGGAAAATGCAGGTGCACCCGGAGGAGCACTTGACTCAGCAGCGCGCGCGGGTCACCGATACTAGAACTCAAAGTAGGATGTCCGGTTGGAGGCGATCCCCTCCATGCGCGAGGCGCGGGGGTTACGGGGGGTAGGGCTCTTGCGGTTCAGGTTATTCGACTGGTAGTTGGGCATTGGCGCCTTCTCTGTCTCTGCCTCGCCGTCGGACTGCACCAACATGTACGACTCGTCGCTGCTGCTCTCCTGACAGGCCTTCAAACCTGAGGCGGCGTGTACGATGCCGCCGCCGTGGTGACTATGCGGACCTTGGCTGTGCACGGGGCGCTGTGTCTCCTGGTCGATCGTCGTGCGGTACATAACAGGGTCGTGCGGGTCAGAGAGTCGACAGGGTCGGCCTTTCTTCTGCACGGTCGCGGCATCCAAGAACTGGTGGGGCCACGACCACTGGCTATCGTACGCCTCCTGCTGCACGCGGTTGCTGTGGCGCGACGAGGGGTGTGAGCCGCGCTTCGAAGATGGCACGTCCAGCTGAGAGGAGCCGGGGCCGTGGCCGACCGCGACCCTGCCGTTGCCGTGGTACGATGAAGCGGCCTCAGCTCTGCTGCGGTACCTGTGAGGGTGACACCCTGCCAAGTCGTTGAGGCTGCGCTCAAACTCGTTGGAGTCGGCGTAGCAGTGCGGCAAGCGGGTCTGCGCGGCCTCTTCTCGGACACTCTCCAACGGCCCTACAGCCGCCAAAGGAGCGGCGCCGCGCTGGCTCTCTCGCCGCGTTACGGGGTGGTAGTTGTACAACGCCCCTGTTTGGAATGGCTCCACGAACGGGGCGGTGTTCGTTTCGCCAAAGACCGTCTCCGACCTCGTCACAGTCGCATCGTCAAGGATGTTGGTGCTGCCACTGCCATGGGCGGAGCGGGGTGGCGGCACCGCAGGCGTGCGTGCCACCTTCGAGTCTATCACGTGCTCGTACTCGCGAGGGTCACGGCGACGACCGAACGACGCAACCGGGATGGTCTCGGCCTGTGCCGAACCGCTGTAGCGCCGCACCGGTTGCATGGGCCGGTTGCTAATGGTCACCGGGTTGGATGCGCAGCCGGTATCAGCAGAGCCGCGGCGGCGGCTGACAGACTCGCCAGGGCCGTGGGTGTTTAGCACGCCTCGTACCTCCGTCTCCAGCGCCGCAATGGACTGCCACTCCGCCGGGTTGTACATCGCCCTCAGTCTTTGCTGACCCCACATCCCGGCCGCGGACGACTGCGACCGCGGCGACGGAATTGCGGAGTGCGCCATGGAATTCGTGGGGCTCATGACCAGTCCCTCTGCCGGGCTGGCCTCCGACTCTTGCCATGCCGTGGAGTTGTCATTCTCGCGCACGGCGTGCTCATCGTCATAAGTCGGAGTGAACAGCATAAGCAGCGGAGCAACAGAGTTCGCCCTGCCGGAGGTGTTGTACGCGGAGCTGGTGATCATGAGTGCCATGTCTCGTCGCGGCCTCAGCAGCCCACGGTACGCACGTGTCCGATAGGTCAGTAGTGCCGCCTGAACTTTGCGCTTCCTCAGGTGCTTCTCCGCGTAGTCCGCGACGGCTGGGGAAAGCATGTGGGACCCGTCAAAAATCGCCGCCAGCTGCACGCCATGGAAGAACGGGTGTGACACCAGTCGCAGCGCCGGCCCGTGCACGCTGCACAGAGTTGGGGAAAAGACGGCGTCGAGGATGGTGTCAAAAAAGTCGCGCACGTGAAAGAGCCACGGCATGTTGTCCAGGATATTCTCCACGGAAGCGTCACTGGCCTCCTCGCCGTTGGTCTGGACAGCGCTGCCAGAAGTGTCGGTGACCTCTTGGGCGCTCTTCAGGTACATGGCAGCGAGCGAGACGCCAATCGCCTTGCCCTGCGCGCCAGGCGGCGGCGGCACGGCACGCACGACGCGACGCGCCCGGCGGGGGGCGGTGGTGCCGAAGTACTCCAGTTGCTCCGCCTTGGCGACCACCCAGCTGTCCAGGGAGCGGCTCACAGACTTGAGCACGCGGTGGTGCACATAGCGGCGCGTGCGCATTCCGATCGTTTTCGCTGCGGTGCTGGCCACGCCGGAGGCCGAGTCTGTGATCACCTTCTGCCACACATCGAGAATGTCCACTGGAGAGAAGAATTTGGTGAGCGTTGGTGTCGGAGTGGGGATAGCCGCAGGCGTCTCAGGAGCCACGAGCGCGCTGCCATCCCCCGCGAACAGCTCGAAGCAGAGAGCCAGGTATGTCCACCAGTCATCGCGCATCGTCCATGGCCGCTCCTTCTTGCCGAAGGAGTCTGAAAGCATCTGCTCTAGCACGTACATGGGCGACAGGTACTCAAGCACACCACACTGCTGACGCTCGTAGCCCCAGGCGAGGGTGTTGACGCCGATGTCGGGCACAAAGAGCTGAATGTTGCTCGATGTCACACTCGGCGGCGGAGTTGTCTTCTTCCCTGGGGTGTCCGCGTCGCTCTCCTCCTCGCCATGCTGGATGCCTTTGGTGGGATCCTCGATGCGGACGAGCAGGCGCTGCGGTGGGCATGGGCCTAGCAGCATCCCCTTGCCGTGCAGTGACGTCAGGAGTAGTAGTAGCTGGGCAGCGAGCACTCGAGCCATCTCCAGCTGCACTTCCTCGCTGGCCCCCGACCCGCACTCGCCAGGGCGCAGAATGGCGTGAATGAAATCCTTGAGCGACATAATGGCCGTTGTGCGCGTCATCTTGCTGAGCATTTCATTGGACTCCAGCGCGTCATGCTCGGCAAAGTCTTTCAAAGACTCCTCGAGCGACAGCGCCGAGACCCACGGCTCCTGGAAGATGTAGTAGCGCTGATCGTCTACCAGCACGCCGTACACACGGGAGTGGAAAGGCAGGCGAGTGACGTACTCGATCATGATAGCCGCCTCTGCGTCCTGCTGCAGAAGGTGCCCCTCTTGCGACTTGGCCCTTTGCCCGCCGGCCGCCGTCGCCGTAGTGTCGGCGCAGGTCGTAGGAGCCATGCGGCCGCGGTTGCGCGGTATCACCCGCACATCAAACACCTCGGACGTCTTCTGACTCACCGCCCGCCGAATCACGCCGAAGGCAGTGAGGCCGACGACCGTGTCGGTGGTGTGAAGGGTGCTACCCTCCTCAGTGTCGGCGGCCTTCGGCGGGCCGAAGGTGCTTGTAAAGATGGTGCTGCGGCGCCGTTGTGGCGTTGGCGTGCCGCTCTGCCCACTTTGAGCGCCGTCGTCCGCTTCGTTGCCGTTCGGTGCCCCATCGGTGATAACAAAATCCTCCAGCGTGAGGGGGTCGCGCCGGTCGGCTTCAGCCTTTTGAACGGCGCCGGGCGGTGCCGTCAGTGTCAGCGCCGCGAAATCCAGGCAGTTGCCGTGGAAGGTGTCCTCCTTCGGCTGCCCGGGTGTGTCCTTGCCGAGTGACGCCACCCACGGCACCATCGGCGACGTCGTAGCGCAGACGCGAAGTTTCGAGTAGCCAGCGCAGGGCACGTCACCTTCCTCGCTGTCCGAGGGCTTCACATCCACAATGTCGCACTCCGTGGCCCACAGAAGTGCCTTGTAGGCCGACATGAAGGCTGACTTGGTGGAGAAGGACAGGGAGAGACCCTGCAGGCGGCGGTGCAACATCACAGTCGTTGCGCAAAACCGCGGCACCTCCGCCACGGTCTTGCCGGCAAAGATGCCGCCGGTGCGGAAGGGTAGCAAGACGAGTGCCAGATCGATCGTGTACTTCTGCCGAGAGCTGATGGTCGCCGTGGTGAGGGTGAGGTACCGCGCTGCGCCACCTCCCGCCCTGCCGCCGGCCCCAGGTGCCTCCGGCACCGCCGCAAACGTGGCGCGGTCGTCCTCGCAGTTCACAATCGACACCTGGCGGCTCTTCGTCGCCAGCAAGCGCTTCTTGTACTCCTTCAGAGTCACCGGGTCATCGATGATGCGCGGTGTCAGCGGGAAGGAGGACGCTGGCGGTGCGACGACTTGGCCAAGCGTAAGCCCCTCCGATCCGTAGTTGACCGCTGACGGGCTAAGGAACTCGCGCGGGAAGAGCAGCAGCTCGTAGCAGCGCACGTCAAACGTTTTGACGCTGCCAGCGTGCGGTGATACGCTGAGCGCCTGCCCGCCGCAGATGCGCAAGATACGCCGTGGTGCACTCACGTCCTTGCGCACAGCAGGGCGGCCGTCTTCTCGCAGAGCCTCCACCGTGCACCACAGGCCACCAAGAGTCGCCACGCCACGCTGTTCCAAGACACTTTTGTGGCTCGCCTCGACCGCGCTCTGCGCCTCCGACGGCGACACGGACCCACGGCCTGCCGACTCCAGCGGCGGGGCCACCATCAGCTGCGTCTCCACGTTCACCAGCTGCATGGGCTGCAGGTTCAAGTAGTGACGGACCCCCTCTTCACGGGCACCGCTGCTGTCGATCAAGCGGCGCAGTTCATCGTCTGCATGCATCGATTCGTAGACAGCACACCCGCACGTGCCAGTGGTGCCTTCCGCCGGCGCTACCTGCACCGGCTGCAGCGTACGCACCACCTTTTCCGTCTCCCAGCGGCTGGTCGCGGTGCCACTGGGGCGGCGTGTCTCCGTGCAAATCTCCATGCCGTCATATACGTACGCGGCCCACCGATCATCTTGCATCCTTGCCGCCTCCTCTCCGTGCCGGCGGGCAAAGTCTTCAGAGTAGAAGGCAGCGGGATGGAATGGGAAGCTCCTGCGCGTGCGTCGTGAGGTGCTGAGCGGCTCCTCGGGCTCACCGCGGAGCTTCTCGCTGTCGGCGTGGCGCTTTCTGGCACCATCCTCTAATGCGCGTCGCTTCGCAGCCAGAATGTCCTGCGCCCGCCGCGACAGCTTCAGCGGCGGGGCCGGAATCTCCTGCGCAAGTGTAGTGGCGGCATCGCCGCGACGGGGGCTATACAGCATCCATCTTGTTTGACCGTCTGATGTCGTCGTCTGCCGAACCTTGTCCCGAGGCGCAGGCATCAGTTGGCCGCGCTCGTCCACCGTGAGTGGCGTAGGGCCGTCGTCGAGGGCGGAGGGGGAAGGAATCTGCGGACGGCGCCTCCGGTGGGCGTTGCCACTGTCGGCAGTGCGCTGCGGGGTCACAGCTGAAGCGCGGTCGAGCCGAAAAGAGATGCTGTCGTCAGTGCAGAAGTTGGGCGTGTCTGTCATCGCGTCGGCCGCCACCTCGAACTCGATCGGTGTCTCGGTGGGAGCCGTGACGGCCCTCGGTGTCTCATTGCGGCTGGACGGGCGGACGACGGGATGTGGCAAGTGGAGAGGGAGCAGTGGATTGGTGGCGCTGGCATTTTTGTGGTGCCGGCGCGCCGACGATTGAGCAGCCTCGGTACTGTGAGTCCCACGCGGCGTGCGAGGCGATATTCCTCGGCTGTCCGCACGTGTAGCGGGGATCTGCGGCGGTATCTCGCACGCCCCGCTGCCCGGACTGCGGGGTCCCTCAACAGGTGTCGCCCTGCGGCTGGCAGAGCGACTCTCGGCTGCCTGCTGCGAACGGGGCGAGACGCGGAAAGGAGGTGGCGCCAGCTGTGTCCAGGCCGCCGCCGCGGCCGGTGCAGCGCCACCTGCGCGCCCAGGTCGAATCACCTGCTCCTCTATTCGCACCACCTCCCCGGGATCGCTCGGTTGGGCCCCCTTATTACGGCGCACCACCACTTTTCTCCGCACCACCTTTGTGCCCTTCTTCCTCTCCCCATCGCTCGCCACAGAAGTCCCCGACTCGCGCGGTGTGGCGCCGTTCGTGGTGGCGACGGGATGCTGTGACGCGGTGCGCTGCGGCTGATCATCCTCATCGAAAACGATAGAATCTTCCGACTCCTCTTGTCGCGCCGAAACGTTGGCGCTCGCGGCCGAGGTGCGAGGTGTGTTGCGAGCAGGGCCAGGATCAGGACGGCGTCGCACCGTCGGCAGCGGCCTTGCACTCACTGAATCGTTCCGCACCGACGGGACAACGTCGGAGGGCGCAAAACTGAAGTTGATGCTCTGTTGCAAGGAGGAGACCTGCTGCCCCCCATGACGTGGGGTGGGTTCTGCACGAAAGGAAATGGAGGTGGCGCCCGCCGAGTCGGCGGGGTCGCCGCCTGCATCGATGCCTTGCGGTGTCGGCTCAACTACGACGTGTGTCGACGACGCGAGGCTCTGGTTGAGCTGCGTCGCCGTGCGGGATGAGGTGCTTGCCGCTGCTGCTGGTGCAGTCGGCCCACGAGCTGGAGCAGATGCTGTGACCGAAGCCGGATTGACCGAAGAAACACTTTGGTTCGCTGGATTCGGCGTCGCACTCGGCTGTGGTGTCGTCTGTGAAATTTCAGCCCCAGTGCCTCTCTGCGTGCGGTTCGCCTGAGCGTCGCTAGCGGAGCTGTCCTCGTCGCTGTCCCTCACCAAAAGCTGCTGGAATCTCGACGTCATTTACGACTCGAACGAAAGGAGCGCGAGGGGCGTCAGGTGTGGAGGTGATGGCAGGGAAAAAGCAAAGATGTGCCGTGCCAGGTGCGTGACGGCTTGCATGACTTGCCAGCGCAGGTGTGAGCGATGCGAGGAAGGCGTGTTTTTGTCTTGTTTGAGCCTTTTCCGTTTTAGGTGGCTGCTCCTATGCGAGGCTCTTATTGTCTGCACGGAGGAGGAGGAGGAGGGTCCCAATCACCGTCGAGCTGTGTCACTCTACACGTCAGAGACGCAAGTTCTCTTGAGTGGGTGTGCAGACATGTGTACATGTGTGTGGGTGGGGGGAGGGTGCGTAGGAGAGAGCGCATGAGGAGAGGGGAGAAGGAAGACAAGTACTGTGGATCGGGCGAAGACACCGCTGCAGACAGGACTGTGCCGAAACAGTCGACTGAATGTCTGAGGAAAAGGGATGGAGGGTAGATGAGAGAGGCGAATTCGACACTTGTGAGCATGTGCACTTCCATGTGCATGTGTGTGTGTGTTTTTAGATTTATTTATGTACGTGCTGTGGTGTTCGCTTCTCGCTGGCGCATCCATGAACGGTGGTCGGAGGAGGTGCCACGGAGATTACGTCGCACCACAGCAAAGAAGAAGCGTGGTGGACGAGACGACGCGATTTCAATGCACGGGGGTGATACACAGACAGACACACACACAAAAAAAAAAAGAAAGAGGCAGAGCGCGTGGAAGCGCACACTCCCCACATCCATCCAGCCAGGAAGACAACACGAAGCAACAAGAAAACGATACGCACTCTCGACACACGCACCCATTATATATGGCCTGAACGGTGCGTTGTGGCGGCGATGCGTATCAGCTGTACATACCACGAGATGAGCAAGGGAAGCATGGTGGGCACGAACAACAGCAGTGAACTACGGAAGCGCAAAAGAAAAAGAAGGTAACGCAAAGAAGAAAAGAAAGGTGGCAGACCCACCGTGCAAGCGAACCAGAGACGGCAATGAAGGCAGTGGCCATCACAGACCTGCACGTCTATGCCAAACAATGCTGTCGCAGAGCCGCCTAGAGAGAGAGCCCAACACTCGACGACAAGAACAAAGGGAAGGGCAACAGCAGCACGACGAGAGAAATACGCTCTACATCAACGGTACAGCGAGGTGCAAAGAACTAAAAGAGTAACATGACGCCGAACCCGTTCCCGCCCTGTATGGCAGAAATAAAAGCGCGGGCAACCCAATGTTATAAGTTAGCATCAGCCGGGGGAGGGGGGAGGGCATGCCGGCATGCGCGCCAAACGCGCGCGCAAGGGCGGGTGTGGGAACGGTAAAGCAAAAGTCACCAAGAGAAGCGGAGACGCAGCACAATGCTGCTTCTCACCTCACCGCACCGTCTCCATCCTCTGTCCTCGTCTTCCAAAACCGAAGACCGACACTGCCGTGCAAAGCACGGCACGTGCCCCTCCCCCTCAACGAAAAAGAAAGAAGTGTCCAACAGAGCGAGATGTCAGGACTCAATGCCCTTCGGCAGCTCTTTGGAAGACGGCCGTTTGTCGTAGCCCGTGTACCCTTCTTCGCCCTCCAGTTCCTCTTCCATCGCCGCCGATGTCAAGTCCACGTCGCTCGTGTACACGTCCTCCTGTGCATGACACCATTTCTGTTCCTGCAGGTCCTTCTGGCGGACGTAGGCATCGTTGAGCTTGGCAAATCGCACTGGCGACAGCGGGACAGCGTCCTCGAAGTCGTCGTCGTCTTCCTCCTTCGCGTCGCAGCCGGGGCGCACGTTCACAACAGGAACAGCGTTCGCTTGAGGGTGCAGCGGCTTCGTCGCCTTAAGGTGTGGCGGAGAGACGAGAACGCCGGAGCCACCGCTGTCGCTCGCGCAACTCATGTCACCGCCGCCAAGCGGGCTCGGATTCAGTGGTGGAGGCAACGCGCGGTTCCGTATCGATATCGGCGACCGCGCTCCCGGGTCACGCTGGTGTTGTATCGAAGACGGTGCCGAGGCAGCGGTAGTCGGTGAGGTAGGAGCGCTAGCACCGCCGGTGCTGCTCACGCGCCGGCGCTGAAGGAGGTCTTTCAGGTGCTGCAGCATCTCCGCATACCCCTCCATCGAGCTCTGAACACCGGCCCCGCCACCTGTTGATGGGTTGGGCGACGGCGGTGCACCAGCTTGGGCCGATGGCGGAGCTGCCCGCGATGGAGCGGCAAGGCAGTTAATGTCACCCAACGAAAGCGCTGTCACGTGTGCCGCCGAAGGTCGAGCCGCTGCGTTGTCGCGAAACAGTGGAGTCTTCCTGTCATGGCCGGAAGGCACCTCCGACCTGGGAGACGACGCGGCCTCCGTCGCTCGTGTCATGAGCCGCGGTGCCAGCGGAACCGACGCAGCCGAAGACATCGACCCCTGCCGTGGTCGCTGTTGCATCCGCTGCCGCTGCTTTAGTAGCGCCAGCTGCCCTCCAGGATTGACCTCCTCCCTGGCGCCGCCCTCTGCCCGCATGGCCTTGTCTTGCTGCTTACGCAAACTGCGCAGCGCCTCCAGCGTATTTGGCACGGTGGACACCTCTGCGTGGTGCGGCTTGCGGTGCTCGTCCGCCAAGACCCGTTCGTCTTCACAAGAGGGCCGCTCACGCCTCATGCCACGGTACAAGGCGGCCTCTTCCAATCGGTATCGTGGATGGTTGCGACGCGCCCCACGCTCGTGCTCCGAAGAGGCAATGATCGCCGGCAGGTCCTTCATCTCAGCCGCCATCGCGGATGAGGGCGGAGGCGCCGGTGCGCCCGCCTGCACCTTGCTACGACGCAGTGCGCGAAGTGCCTCCTTCACTGGTGTACACGGGCTCATCTGCGCTCTCGAAGCGTGTGCTGCGGTGCGTGGGATGACGGCAGGCTCCCCCGGGGCTGACGAAGGCGGGTTCGCGTTGCCAGCGCTGGCCAACCCCTTCGACTTCACAGGAGGTGGTACACCAAAGGAACCCCTATGACCGTGCTCAACGCCAGCACCACCGTGTCTGGGGCTCTGACCAGAGGTCGGACTCCGCACTGGTGACAAACCATCGTCGCCGCGCCCGCCGAGCGGCCTCAGGTACCGCTGCGGCGCACGGCCCGGTCGTTGAAGGCGGGGGTTACCAGTGCTCGGGGAGGCGCGCTCTGGCGCAGCAGCCGCAGCCGGACGGGGTGAACAGTAGTCATGAGCGTCGCCATAAATGGGGGAGAGGGCGGAGGGGCGGCGCGCAACCGCGGCATCCTCAAGCGCACGCGACTCACGCCTGTCGCGACGTGCAGGCAGCTGCTCCTCGTCCATGGAACGCCGGGGTTGGGGCAGATGTTGTTGATTCGGCCGCAGCACCAACCGGTGGCCGTCAATGCCACCGCCAAGGCCGGCAGAGAGCGGCGCCCTTTGGCCTCCACAGACTGCCTCCTGATTTGAGTTGGGCAAAGACCGCCGGTCGATGTCGAAGGCGGCGCCACGCGCGGCGCCGACTCGCGACGGCGAGGAGTGCAGTGGGTCGGGAGTGACGGCGCGGCGTGCCTCCGGTGCCTCGGTGCGGTGCTGAGAGGGAGGGTGCGCCTGTTGTGGCGAGTTCGCCGCGTACACAACTCTGCGCGGTGGCGTCTGCGGCAGGGGATTTCCATTCGGAGCGGCTGCCGCTGGACTAGGCGGCTGTTGTGGCACGCGCTGCTGTTGCGGTGTCGTGGGACGGCTCACAGGCTCTCCAGGAGGGGCACCGCGACGCGGGTCACGGCCAAAGACGGGTGGCTCTGCGTTGGTCGGTGTTCGGGCCGAGACGGGCTCCTTATCCTGTAACGGCGATGACGGCGGGGAGCGGGAGGGCAAGTGGACATTCTCCGGCTTGGCAGAGGGCTGTGGACTGCCGCTACGTGGCGAGCGATCATCAGGGTACCCGTTCAGGTTGACGTTGTTCAGCTGCGGACTGTTGCGGCGGTCGTTGTTGCGGAGAGGAGAAACAGCCATCCGCTGATTCTCCAGAACGCGGCGCAATTCTTCTTTGCGCATCCTGTTGCGTCGCTCACGGGCCTCGATTTCATCCTTCTGCCGCTTCAGGTGCGCCTCGTGCTTGCGGCGCATGTACGCGTGGATCGTTTCTTTTGCCTTCTCGTCCGCGTTGCGGCCATACCGGGCTATGATGGCGTCCACACGGCGCATGTCAGCGTGAAATGCATCCGCTGCATTGGGAGAGGGTCCAGGGGCCGGTGCCGCTGCCGCTGCTGGCGATGCTGCAGCGGCAAGACCACGCCGATCCCTAGCACCGCCACCGCCGAGGGTAACCTTGATGCGCAGCGGAGGTGTTTGATGCGGTCCCTCAAGGGGCCGTTTGGCGAGGGGCGGGGGGACAGCACCGCTCGGGGATTCGGCTGGTGCGAGTTTGGCGCCACCACCCGGCAGCAGAGGGTTGGCAATGGATCTCTTCTGATAGGGGCTGTAGAGGCGGTGAGCGTCGTTGCCTTGCTTTGGACTCGCCGTAGGGCTTTGCTGGGCAGCAGCGGACGGTTTTGGCCCCACCGCCGCTGGCGCGCCACCGCCGCGTTCCGGGGAGGCCATCGGCGAATGCGATGGCGTCGACGGTTGCCGCAATACTGGGGATAAATTTTGATGCGCCATCGCGAGAGCAGCCGCCTGCCCTGGTGATACCCCGTCCTTGGAGACTACGCGAGGGGAGGCCTTCGGAGAGGGCTGCGGGGAGCTGCCCCTGCGCTCCTCGTGATCCATGCCGCCCTCGAAGTCGATGATGTCCTTTAAACGCACCCGGCACTGAGTGGCGAGCATTAAGTTCTCCTCTAGCTGCTCAAGAGAGCGGCGCATCAGCGGCAGGGCGAGTGTCTGCTTGATACTGGGCCGCTTAGCCGGGTCCTTTTGGAGACACCAGTCAACCATCTTGCGGAAGTCCGAGGAGTACTGGCTGGAGAGGGGCGCGTAGTGACCCTGCACAATGCGCTGCATGAGCTGATTCATGCTGGTGCCGTCGAATGGGTGGCGTCCACCGGTGGCACACTCGTACAGCAACACGCCGAGAGCCCAGATGTCACTTTTGTTGTTGTACGGTCGGTTTCGGCACAGCTCAGGGGAGAAGTAGTAGGGGGTCCCGCAAACCGTGTTGGCCATCCCCATCGTCGTGCGCAGCACTGTCGATATGCCAAAGTCGCCGAGCTTCACCGCGCCGTTTTTCATAAGGAAGACGTTCATGGTTTTGATGTCGCGGTGCAGGATGTGGCGAGCGTGCAGGTACTCTATCGCGAGGCAGATTTGCGAGAAGTAGTACAGCATGTTCGACTCCTTCATAGGGCCGCGGCTGTGCTTCACCTTCTCTGCCAAGTCTCCGCCGTCGCAGTATTCCATGACGATGTAAAGATTGTTGTTATTCTCAAACTGTTCGACGTAGCGAACAATGTTGGGGTGTTGCAACTGCTGCAGCACAGTACACTCGTGTCGCGCCTCGTCTCGCTCTTTCCTGCTCATCCTTGACATCCCCACCTCCTTTACCACAAACAGGAGTCCATCTGTTTTGCGCTTGATGAGGATGGCGCTGCCAAAGCTTCCCTTCCCCAGGACCTTCACTCGTTGATACTTGTCCATTCCTCCGCCACACACACGCGCACAGCTGCAACCAACGCGCAAACACGAACAAGAGAGCGAGAGCGCGCCCGTGGAGGAGGGAGGGAGGGAAGGCCGCCGGGTGGACGGCCAAGAGTGTCACAAAAGGCAACAGATGAGGTCAAAGCGGGCGCTGCGACACTCAGAGAGAAAAGGCAGCACCCAGTCTACCGCAGCGCTTCGTAGCAACGGGAAAGACAAGGAGAAAACAGAGAGAGTAGCGGTGGACCAAGAATAAAAAGAAAACAAGGCGCAGAGAAGCACTAAAGAACTCCACACTATCCACCAATCACATCAACGGCAACGTTTTGCCTTCTGGTGTCCTCTCTTCGCCACGTGAGGTGGGATGAGTGCGTCGGCGGGTGTAAGATGGTGTTGACAACGTTTCTTGTCTGTGTGTGTGTGTGAGTGTGTATGTGTGGCGTGGACAAGCGTGCGAGAGAGAAACCGAAAGAGAAGGCACAAGGGGTATGAGAAAAGTGAATGAGGGACAAAAAAGCAAGCGAAGGAAACAAAGGGAAGGGGGAGGGGGAGGGGAGACAAGATGCTGATACCTGTACATGCACTCGGGGAAAATGACCGTAGGGGGGAAAGAGAACAAGACAGACACGCAGGAATGGGGCGAGGTGGCAACGAGCGCGCACGCGAAAAAAAAAGAGGTTCAAAAGCGAAAACGCAATGGCAGAGTCGCGCAAGACAACCCCGCGCACAGCGGGGAAACAAAACGGCCGAGGAAACGAAAGAAAACCAAAAGCGGTGGTGGCAACACCGGCGCGCGCTCTTTTGTGCGACTGTGTATGCGTACGTGTGTGTGTGTATGAAGGTGTGCGCACTTTCGGAAAACAGACAGCGAGAGAGAGAGAGGAGATGGGGAGGGGAGGAGGAGGGCCAGGGTAGCTCAGGATGATAACGGGACGACAGCCAGGCGAGCAAAACACTAAGAGAAAGGGGAGAACAGTGGACGCAAGGGAGTCGGGAGGGTGCCAATTAAAGCAGCAGCAAAAGTCGTTGCCCACGAAGAAGAGGAAGAGGGGGGAGAAGGAGGGCCGGGCAGTGCTCACTGTGGAAGATGATGTCCACCGCGCACGCGTGTATGTGTGTGACCGAGTGACCGCCAGAGAAAGGGAAAGGAGAGCGAGGAAGAGACAGCGATGCTTGAAGCGTCTGAGTATCTATATTGCGTTCGACGGCAGCAGCACCAGTCCACCTGCGCGGGTGATTGGAGGGGGGAAGAGGACGGCGAATGTACTAGTAAAAGAAAGTTGCCGAGAGACACGCACGCACCCACACAGACGGGGAGATGGAGAGACCGGGAGAGGGAACGTCGAGGAGAGGATGTGGGACGACCTACAGGCAGCTGATCTGTATGTGTTCCCGTATTGCTGCTGAGGCGCGTGCATGTGGCCGGGAACGGGTCGAGGTCAGTGAAGAAGACGCAACGGTAAAGAGGCAAAAGGAGAAGGGCGTTCTGGCAAGGGAAACAAAGAGGCTGGATGAAAGATGCGGTGAAGGGTCGCTGGTGCACGAGGCTTCGTCGCCAGTGGAACGTCTTTCCGTCATGCCATCGTCACTGGCAATGTCGGCGTCCTTGCACCATCTCCGGCGACGAGCGGGATAGCAAACGCGTTCGGGTGTACCACCATGCGAGCGTATCAGTGAGGCGGCTCTCGTGCGTTCACATTACGTGGCACCGTTCGCCACCCCCGCACCGCTATTGTGCTGCTGCTACGCGGGTGGCGGAGAGGGGAGGGGAGGGGGCATGAGAGAGGGAGAGGAGCGAGGGCAGGCTGTGAGCCCTCTGCTACCGGGAGAGACTGCCATCTGGGTTTCCTTTTTTTCGTTCACGTACGTCCCTTTGTGGAGTCAACACCCACACAATATCCAAACAAAAGGAGAAAGAAGGGGGAAGCAAGAACACGGACGGGCAGCCGGAAGTGACGACACCTTCGCCACAGACACAACAACGCCCGCATCAGCCCCATAAGGACAACGATACAACACCTCGCCTCCACATATGAAAAAAACAACATCAAAACACAATACCTACGAGAGACACGAAAGAAGAGCAACACAGGACACATGCCGCGATTACAGACATACCAATACAGACTGTACCACAGGCTTGACTGGCGAGCAGGAAGAAGAAGTACAGAAACGTGTCGACCTGTTAAAAAAATGACCAGACGGAGTGAGGCCCGCTTTGCGGGTTAGGGGGGTGGCCGAGAGGGGCGAGAAGAGTGCGGGCAATGTTACGCGCTGACATGCATGAACGACGGATGTGGAGTGCCCGTGCAAGAAATGCGCCGCCCATGGTCATCGTCATTGCCACCTTTGCCTTTTATCTTGGCATGTAACCGCAACCCCAACTCATCCCCGCACTCATCGCGCCTGTTCACCCGTTCACCCGACGTGGGCACTAGAATCACTTTCAACTTCACGGTGAAGCGCACGTGCCCGCGTCTGCGAAGAACGCTTCATCCTACCTCGCTCCCTTTCCTCCCTCCATACATACCGAACCCTCTTTGACCGTCAAAGCCGTGCTTGCTTCTCAGTCTACAGATATTTAGGCCCCATTTCACCTCTCGGCTACTGAACATACCACTTCAGCGTACACTTACGCCCACGTACGCATACGTGGTCGCCGTCCTACGACTGATACACGTGCTCCTGCCCCTGTCCGCCTTCCCAAACCCTGTCCTTTGACTCTGCAGCACTGAAGGCAGCCGCGTCATCGCACGAGCACACGCCAAGGTGCCCTTGGCCAGACAGTCGGGGATTGCAGGCTCGACAATGAAGCCGGCGCACGCGTAAGCGAGAGAGAGCCCACTAAAAAAAAGAGGAGAAAACGAAAGCAAAAACGTCCTTTCAGCACCTCTGCGCACACATCTCGGCGACGGCCTCGGCACATCTTCGGTGGCACCTCAGCTCCAGGAGGAGGGATCGATCCCCACTCCCCACGCACACACACATCCCTTGCATCCTCGCCGCTCATGCCTCGCCCTCTCTGCTACTCAGCATGCTCTAGCTCTCTACTACCGCCGCGACCGCTCAGTCTCTGAGGTAGCACCCGTGAACGCGTGAGAGTCACCACCGGCACGCCTCGCCCTCGCACACACACACAAGCTGACGCTGCGAAAAAAAGGGGAGACAAACGAGCATAGGGGCGGAGAGGAGAAAAGATGGTGCACCTGTGCCCGCGCTGTGCTGCTGTTGTGGCGCACAGATGCCACTGTCAAGTTGAGTGGCAGCGATGTGATTACAACTCTGCGACCTCGTCATCCTCGACGCGCGGCTGCTCCTCGCCGATGGGTGGATTTTCTGCAATGTAGTCGTCACCCGGCTTTGCTGCTCCGCCCGCCTCGCTCGACGCGGAGCTGGAGCCAGTCACCGACTCCGGTACACGCTTCTGCTCTCCAAACACGATACCGAACTTTGTCTTCACCGAAGACGCCGTGGCGTCGCCTGTGGCTGCACCGCTCGCCGTGCGCACCTTGGACGCAGAGAACGGCACGCCAGCCTCCGTGCGACTGCCCTCTCTGGCTGTCTTCTGATTTTCCTTTGGTTTGCCGTCACGGCCGTAGCGGATGCCCACGGGGCTGTCCGGCCGCTTCGGGTGATACTTAGCATTGTGGATGATGCGCTTGTACGTCACCTCCACGTACACGAACGCAGCGAGCACACACACGACGGCCACAATGAGCACGATGAGAATGGCGGTGGCCGACTTTGGGGCGATGCCCGACTGGGTGATGACAGGGTTGTAGGTGTCCGTGTCGAAGCGCAGGGCGGCAGAGATGCCGCGGCTCACAGGGACAATGTACAGCAGCGTCTCCTCATGCTCGCTCTTCTTCACACGCTGCGAGGAGTGCGTGGAGTTGGCCGCCGTGAAAGCGTAGGTGACGAACTTGATCGCTGCGCGAATGATCATGGGAACACGAATGCTACTTCCAGAGTGCAGCAGGGAGCCGGGAATGAAGACAAAGTTGAAGGGCTCGGTTTCGCTGGTATTGGCATTGGTGTGGTGGGCAATGCGGCGATAGTTGAGCGAGGAAGCGTATATTCCCCACGGCAGGTATGCGTCCGACTGGCCGGACGACGAGTTGATCTCCGGGTGCATCCAGGTCTCCTCTTCTCCGCGCTGGGACTTGGGGGCGTTGTCGCCGTCGAGCAAAATGTTGACATAGCCGTTCGCCGAGTCGCCGGCGAGCAGGCTCGACATCACCTCCGACGCGTGCACGGACAGCGTCAGGTACTGCAGCTGCGCTACTGTGTAAGAGTTGTTGCTAAGCATTTCGTCATCGATGATGCCCTGAATCTCGTCTTCGTTGATCTTCTTGGTCTCCTCGTGGATGCGGGGGAAGGAAAACATGACCCAGTCCGTCGTGCCAAACGTCCGCTCGTCCGCCACGGCGCACATGGACACCGTCACCTGGCCCTTTTCGTTCTCAATGGTGGATGTCATGTTGTCCAGATCAATGTGGGTTCTGTCCGCGGTCGGTGGCGTGACGCACACGCTCGCACTTGTCAGTCGCTCCGGGACGCCGTAGTAGCTCTCGCTCTCCTCTTCGGTTGTGTCGCTGCCAGAGGGGAAGGCGAGGGTATCGGCGCTGTACGGCTTTACTGGAACCGATGATCCCAGCGGATCCGGCACCGGCCAGTACGCGCTCGGACGGCATATCTGCGTGTCGAGGAAGCGCGTGTTGAGCTCGCTGATGTAGTCTGTCTGGTTCACGACGACATCGAACACTTGCCCGCTCGACAGCTTCACAGATATCGCAAAGGTGCCGACAGGGTAGGCGTCTGTCGACTCGGACGACCCTACACCGTTCACACGCGCGGCAAATGTCACTCGCAGCGCGTTCTTCGGGCTTACCGAGGTACTCGCAGACTTGCCGGAGTAGCCGTCGTTGACGATGGAGCCCTCAAAGTCGGAGGCGTTGTAATCGAGTGCCTCAAACGTCATGAGTGCCTTGTCGCCGCAGTCCGTCTCAAATCCGCTCCCGGTACCCGTGCAGCTGGTCATCGTCCCGGTGCACATCGGGCACTCCACCTTGCTCGGCGACGTCCACGTCGAGTTCAGTAGCGTCGTGGAGACAACCTTGAGCGAGAGAGATGTGATGTCAGCAGCCGTCTTGTTGGCCTCAAAGTACGGGTAGAGCAGAACGGAATAGCGATACAGACGCTCCTGAGTGTCTGTTCGTTTACCTGCTGAGTACTGAATATCGGAGCTCATCTGCAGCAGTGAAGCGGTAGCGTCGCTCAAAGGACGCGCGACAGCGTCGACGATGATAATATTGTGGATCTTGAGGCGCACCTCGTAGGCCGTCTCCGAGTGCACGATGCTGGCCAACGGGGACGTCCAGCTCGCCGGCTTCACCGACTGCGAGTACACGGCGCCGACCAAGTACGTGCCGTTGCCTTCCAGCCGGAAGGTTGGAGAGCCGTCTGGCTGGCGCAGCGCGCGCAGCAACTCCACCGACACCTTGCCCACCCATGTTGCGTCGCAATCATTGATGTACAGCTTCCACTGCACAGACGGTGTTGCGTTATTGTACACGTTATTGTTGTCGCTCAGCGTCGGCGTCATGAGAGGCGCGTACTTGCACGGGTCCACGCGGTACACATCGCAGTGACGGTGGTTACCCCCAAACTTCTGGTAGTAGTTGTCGCCCGACTTGTATGCGTTGGACTCTGTGTTGAGGTGGCCTTTCAGCGCATCCAAGTCCGTCCAGCTCCACATGTCGGCACCCTGACCGGTGATCGCCTGCTTATCGAGGCATGAAGGCTCAAAGGAGACGTGCAAACCGTCCGGGACGGAGGTGGAGTTGAAGAGCCCCTGCACGCTGGTCTCCGTGATGGGGTGGAAAGTCACAAAGCGGGCAGCGAGGTTGCCGATCGTAGTGTACGCATGGATGACAAGGTCGCCACCCACTGTGAAGTCAAAGTCGATTCCGTCCACGGCGCGGACGTCCTTACGCGGCGTCACAGCGACACCTGTCTTATTCACGTCGAAGAGGTCGAGCGCCGTCGGGCTGGTGCGCCACGCGGCTGCGTCGCAAGTGCCGCGACACACGATGGCGCCTTCCATAGCGTAGTAGATCTCGTCCTTTTCCTCGCTGACGATGGAGATGACCACCGTGCCGGCGCACTTGGTGCCCTCATTCGAGCACGTCAGCTGGAAGTCGAAGGAGTCCATGGCATCGCCTACCTCGGTTCGTGAGGGGGTGTAGAGAAAGGTGCCCGTGTCGTTCCACCGAAGCGCACCATGAGCGGGCTCCGTCAGCGTCGCCGAGATTATGCCCGAAGTGCAGAACATGCCGGTAGCAGCGGCACGAGCGGAGAGGTTGAAGACTTGCTCGATTACGATGCCATCTGAATTCAGAATCAGTGAGTAGTTGTAGTTGCCAGGGCACTGCATGAGCGGTGCAACGGTCGTTGTGGTCGTCGGCGGCTCGACAATCACCACCTGTTTTACCAGACACGAGGCGCTGCCGCAGCTAACAAGGACCGTTGCCGTGTACATTCCAGACAAGGTGTCCGTTTTATTCGCGTTGAAGACGAGCGCCTGCAACTCGTTGACCATCTGAACAGAGAAGAGCGAGTGGGCATCTAAAGACGGGCCTGTGACATCGACGATATCCAGCATGGGATGGTGGCAGCTGGAAGTATAGACTCCCGCGGTGAAAACCACTGACACGCCGCTCTCCACCAACGCGTCGCCGGGGCTCTTGCACGTCATGGACGGAGCAGGGGTGGACGTCGTCGTTCTCGGCGAGACACGGAAGTACACGCGCGACGTCCCACCGATGGGCGTGGTGTGATTGCACGTCACCGCGAGGTCCACGTACGTCGTCCGCACGTCGGAGGTCATGTCGGTGGTGGCAGCCGTGAACTCCATTCTGGATTCATGCACGTCTGGGAACGTGACCCTGTTGCCTTGATCATCGTCAACACTGTACGTGAGAATACCGGCAATGCACTCGGCCTGCAGCGCACCGACTTTCAGCAAAACCGTTGTCGTCTCCCCCTCGGTCACCCGGAAGACGCCCACGTACGTGATCTTGGCAGCATGGCTCAGCACCACGGCGAACAAGGCGAGCAGGGCAACCACCGCCGCACAGCGTCGTCCGCGAGGCAGACGAGTCATGATGGAGAGAAGTGCGTACGCACACGTGTACGTTCGTATGTGTGAGAAGGGAAAGGCTCACGCGATAAAGTCGGTAGAGAAGAAAACTAAAAGAGCGAGACCGTCGGCACCTCCCCAGACCCACTCGCGCATGCCCCGGCACGCCCACACGCACCGAGAACGCTGAGAACGCACTCTTCGCCTAAATGAACAACAGTCGTACAAACACTTCACCAAATGGAGCAGCGACAGCAACGGCGCCGCCTGCACACAGGTACACGAGAGAGTTGGCGTATGTTGGCGCGCAGGGAGGGGGAGAAAGAGCACGGGGAGCGAGATGGCCCTGTCACTAAGCTGCCTCGATGCGTGCGACAGGGGAACACCAGGCGAAAACACGAGATGAGCGACGACGGAACAACAAACAGGCGGACAGAGGGAAATGGGAGAGACGGAGAACCACAAATTACGAGAGAGATGAGCGAAACAGAAGGAGATGCACGCCCGTGCGTGCACGTGAAACACACGCACGGAGTCACTGAACCTGCGCACAAGCTGGGAATAGGAGAGACAGAAGCACATGCAGACAGAGAGGGAATGCGAAATGTAGAGAGCGGGGAGGAGGGGGTGGCGCAGTAGTCCGAGGAACAGAGGAGGGGAGGCGGGAAGAGGAAGAAAGGCATTTATGTGCAGCTGCAGTGCGCGTGTCACCCGTGCAACGACAGGAGAAATGGTGGATGCTGTGCACACATAAAGAGCGAGCGGTGTGGCGCAGGAGCATGAAGGGGTCAGCTCAAGCAAACACGAGCTGTCTCGCTCGGCTGCCGCGGAAAGCACAGCCCATGAACGCGCTTTGCGATCCTGTTGCCGGCTGCATCACTTGCAGGTGGCTACTGCAAGTACGTCTGTCGACGATGAAGGTGGATGGAGGAGAGGAGAACAACGCCCCGCCATCACCCCTCGACCCGGCCACCCGCACATGCGCATTTTTTTTCCTTCGCTTCTCTACTGCACACTTATGCGCACACGGTCACAGTGAAGCAGCTGGGCCGTAGCATAACCGGTTGTAAAACACGGCAGAAAGCGGTACGATCAACAACAGTGACCATGGCCGGAGAGACGAGGTGGGGAGCCGTACACACAGAGAGAAAGGGGGGAAGAAGGGAGGGAGGTTTGAATGCGCGCGCACAGCGCCTTTCCCTGCATAACTCGCCGCTCTCGATGGACCTTGTCAGTTGCCTGTCGCGGGCTCTCTGCGTGTATGCGTAATGAGAGTGCAGAGGTGCTGCGTCTATGCAAAAGGGAAAAGGAAAGCGCGCGCCAACGTAGTCAGCTCACCTGCGCAAGAGTAAGCGTGAGCCGACCGGCGTGTGCGTGACGGCAGCGTTGCGGCGAGTGCCGAAAAAGGTGGGACGCCGACCTCACGTGCTACACCTCGAACCCCGACGACTCCATGCCGTTGATCATGACAGAGAAGTTCAGCTTCACATAGCCGTCGAGTGGCCGTGCGTGCAGCATCACCTGATCGTCGCCAGTGCACAAGAAAGAAAGGTCGCGCAGCACCGGCTTCTCGCGGGTGAGAAAGCTAATCAGCTGCTGCTTCGAGGTGGTGCTCTCCAGCTGCATCATGGGCACCTTCCTTTGGTGGTAGCCACTCTTCATGGGAATAAAGCATCGACCGTAGCCAATGATCGACTCCCCGCTGCCGAGGAGTTGAGTGTCGTTGCCGTCAGCGCCCCTTCCGGAGCTCCCATTAGCGCCTTCGACGGTGTGAAGCGTAATGACTAGCTGCGGCCAGCCGAACGGGTTCGTGCTCGTCAACGCGAACTCGAAAGGTGCCGTGAAGCTAAAGTACGGGATGGGGCCCTTGGCGCAGTCGGACAGCTGCGTCACCACCTCAGCGTTATTGCTGTACGTGGGCACAACGAGATCCTCGTCGTCTGCGGCCGCGTCCTCGCCGTAGTCGCTGTTGCTCTCCAGGAAGGCCCAATCAGGGCCGAAAAAGAGCTGGGTGCGGGCAAACATGGACCCCACCTCTACGCACTCCGCGCCCTCCAGCACGCCGTGCACCATCACCTGAAACCCCTTGCCTTGCCGCAGCGGCAACGTAGCAGGTGGTACTTTCGAATTCATCGTACTTATCGACTCACCGTGCTGGCGTGTCCTTGACCGCACAAAGAAGAGAGAAAACCCAGAAGGGCGACATGCAGGGATGAGACCGCAGCAGGAGCAAGATGTAACGGACCGCCCAGCCTCTCGCGCGGCACTTCTCTCGTGAAGATGGGGGGGGGGGGCTGTGCGAGGTCGCTTACCGCACGAGGCGCGTCGAGCAAGTGTCAGCCGCAATCGGAGTGTCAAGAAGGGAACGAAATGAGTGTTGGGGCAGGCAAGAGAAATTCAGCGGCGGTAGTGAGAGTCGCACAAGGGAAAAATGCACCGCAGGAGTAGAGAGGCGCACACCAAGACGAGGTGCGCAGAGTTAGGGCAGTCGAAACGCGATCTTGAATGACCCCGCTCCCGCATCACAACAACTCCCACTTCACCGTGCGGACCAGCGAGGGTGGGTGCGGTACACAAATATTGCCTTCCAGAGGCGGAGCCGGTCCGCTCCCGAGAAGCACATCCTCCCATACATCCACACATGTATGCTTGCATCATGTAACCAAAGATGTACAAGACAAGTGACAGACAGCACAAGAGAAATTTGCATCTAGTTGAAGGGAGGAGTAGTGAACAAGAAGAGACGGCACACCCACGTCGAGTCCGTCGCACGCACACACACGCATGCACGCACGAGCAGGAGAGGAGAGAAAAAAATGTGTGAGAGAAAGTCGAGCAGAGGAAAGGAGCGAAAGGGTAAAGAGCCCGGAAGCGGGTTCGTCCGGTGTGCATACACACACACATCTTTCCCCCTCCACCGAGCATTCCTTTCCCCCTCCACCCCCTCCCCTTCGTCTTTGCTCTTGTGCTCGAGTGTGTGCCATCTACAAGGCAGTAGGCGTCTATCTGTGTGTTACGTATAGAGATGTCTGTGGGAACGGGGGCGCGGGGGCTTTGTGTACACTCTGAGGCCCACGTCGTGGCGCCTCCTTTCCGTGGACCCCACACGGATGGACGAGGATGTGGTGGTCAGGAAGAGATCTCGTCACCGCACAGACAGAGAGAAACAGACGGG
Source organism: Leishmania mexicana MHOM/GT/2001/U1103 (assembly GCF_000234665.1). NCBI lineage: Eukaryota > Euglenozoa > Kinetoplastea > Trypanosomatida > Trypanosomatidae > Leishmania > Leishmania mexicana. Next base: position 102,534 of record NC_018335.1, read on the forward strand.
TAGGACACCTACCCACAAAACAACAAAAGAATATGAGAGAAAAGAGATCGAGCACCCGCATCACCCACCACGCACAAACGGCAACGACAAGAATAACCAAAGTGACCCGGCACCGACAGACACCCCTCCTCCCCTCTACAACCCCGCGGCACCGGCAGTTCTACAAGTAGAGAGGCAGGTCAGCAGGAGAGAGCGCGCGGGGGAAGGTGCGCCACTCGAGTCCGAGGTGCTCTATAAGCGCAGATAGAGCTGCAACGTATCCCAGTAGTAAGCGGCAAGAGAAACCACCACCGCAGCCGGGAGAATGCAATGGTAGAAGCAGCGAATCCACAGCCGTCGCCAGGTCGTGGCCCGCCGCACCGGTCCGCTGTACGCCTGCAACACGGCCTCGGCAAACCCGGCGTCGTTCTCCAAGCTGTCTCTTCCCTCCGCAAGGGCGAAGGAAGTAGCCGCAGCTGCGTGGCCGCCCTTGCCGCTGCTCCTTGCGGAGCTGCCGGCGGAGCGGAGGAGGTCTCCGTAGTAGACACCGCTGGCCCTACCTGTGAAGTGGTCCCCATCGGTGCTCTCCTCGACCGGCAGCACAAAGGTACGCACATCGTCCGCGTCCGCAACGTCTGTCACGCTGCTCACGCTCAGCACCGCCCCGCCGGGGATAGGAGAGGAGCTGCCAAGGTGCAGCGAGCCTCGCCATGCGTCGGCGGCGCTGCTAGGACAAGGGGAGGGAGAGGGGTGGCTGAGCTCCGCGCCTTCGTCGACGTCGGCGACGCTGCGGAGTGAGAAGCGATCGCGCGAGCGGCGGATGAGGCGGTGTGCCACCGGCCGCGCAAAGGTGATGCGCTTGTCGTGACGCCCCTCCACGCCGCCGCCGGGCTCCTGCCGCGCATCACGCAGGGCGCTCTGCATCTTCTCAAAGGCGCCAAAGAGATCGCGGAACGTCTCCTCGCTGAGGCGGCTGCCGTGCTGAGCGAAAAAGTCCTCCATGAGGTCGGTGCGGTGCTCCGCCATACGCACCCACCGCGGCAGAAACGCGTCCTCGTAGTCCTCGGCGGAGAGCTGACCGCAGCGGTACTCGATGCGCTTGCAGATAAACCCCTGCACAAATCTATTCATCGCCTCCACCGCCTCCCTGCTAAAGCTGGGTAACAGCGGCGGCCACGCCTCCAACGACGTGCACAAAAGACCCACATCCACTTGCGAGAGAGGAATGCAGGGTGACTTGCTCAGCCTCCCCTGAGCATTGACATCGCGAGTGCAGAGGCGCATGGGAACACGAACCGGCAGAAGGGCCGAGGCAGCAGCGAGCGAGCTGATGGGATACTCTTGTGTCGCCAGCACGCAGGCAAAGACGTGCAGTCACAACCCATACACCGCACACCAGCAAAAGTGGTGCTCTATGATGCACGGCGGGAAGAGGGAGAGGCGGAACAGTCCCGTTTGACGTGCGGTGCGCGGCAAGCACGGCCGACAAAAGGAAAGGATGTGAAAAAGAATGCGCAGTGGGCGGTGTGGTGCTGCTCGCTGCGTGTTTTCTCGTCGATTCGGCAACTTCAGAGAGAGGCAAAGCGAGAAAAGGGTGACATAAAACAACGAAGAGAAGCTCGTCTGAGGATGGGCAAACGGCTGAGCGAGGATTCACTTCCGAGTGCACATACTGCCTGCATCTGCCCGCCGCAGGCCTGTACCCAGCCAAAGCGACGAGGAGAGCAGCTGCATTGCCTGACGTGCACTGTGTGCGTGGACTTTGCGCAGGCGCTGCACGAATACTTTATGCCGATAACTTTTCGGCACTTCCTCATCTGTCGCCATCGTCATCATCCAATGTGATTATTTCGGTGCTGGACCATTTTCGCGCTTGCCTTTAGCTACCGTTCCGTACACACCACTAGAGAGTCCTCATCGCTTCCTCCACTGCGCGGTAGCTAAAGGGCGAGGGCTGGAGGGGAAGGCTGAGCCAGGCATTTCTCACGCACAAGCAGGCGAAGACACAGGTACGCACACCTGCAGCGTCCAGAGATGTTTTTTTTTCGTTATCACTGCTATCTACATCCACCCGACAGTCGGCCGACCTGTGTTGGCGGCTGTGGCGGGAGGCCGCGGTCCAGCGCGCTTCGGAACATCAGCCATACAAAAGGAAGAACCAACAGCAAAAGAGAAGCACAAGACGTCATGGTGTACATGGGTGCGCGAAGCACTGCCAGGGAGGAAAAGGCCACTACGACACCAAAGTGGCGAGGCAGATGAACACACAGACACGCGCAGCAAGGGAGTGGGTGTCTTTCCATAGTTCACCAAGCCATCACCCCGTGGTCTCCTTCACGCGCAATGACTCGTAAGGCAGAGAAGGTAAGGGTTTGCGTAGCATTGCCCGCAGCTCCGAGATGGCTGCGTGCACGTTCGCCGTGGCAGGAGACACCACCGATCGGGGAAGACGAGTGCATGGGAACGGCTCCTCAACGGTGCCAGCCGGCGCAGATGCCACTCTGTCTGCCAACTGGGGCTGCGTCTCTGAATGCGGCGCGGCCGCAGTCGCCTTCCGGTCTCTGGGCACGTTCCTTTGCGACGCCGCTGCTGCCCCGCCAACAACGCCGTCGAGGCTGGTCAAGAAGAAGCCCTTGCCATCCTGCACGCTCTCCGCCTCCTCCGCCGCCTCTTCGTCGCTCATCTGGTGCGGTGAGGCCGCACCCTCCGTGCGGAGCGGGGTGGGAGCGCGAGGCAGCATGGGTAGACGCAGCGGTTGGGGTGGGGGTCCCCACTGCGCCACCGTTCTTCGCGCTGCAGCCGACCGCCGAACGCCGCCGCCGCCTCGTGACCTCGAACGACATCGGTCATGGGCACGATAGACGTCCATGAACTCGGTGTAGGGTGGCAGCGTCACAAGCGGCACCGTATCGTGCGCGCTCGGCTCAGTCTCTCGAAACGCCGAGGAGTAGAAGTAGCGCGTCGGCTGCTTCGGCAGGGGTGGTGGCGTGGTTCTCGGCGTTTGAACGTGGATTCGGTAGCAGTAGAAATACTCCTCCACCGTCGGCAACGGTGGCGAGACGCCTTCTCGACGATGTGTATCCTCACTCATTGGGCAATCTGGTTCCAGCGTTTCCAGTATGTTCGACACCGCAGCCAACGGCGCGGAGGGAATTGTTTTGTGCGACGAGGAGGCACCGATCGACGCTGCACCCGCCACCTCCGTCTCGGACATGTCCGCCTCGCCCACCGGCTTGGGGATGTAGCGCGCCCAGCTCTGACGGTGCCACGTGTCCATCATCTCCGGCAGTGTGCCCGGGTCAACGCTGTTCGTCTGGGGTAGGGGAAGCGCCGCGTAGTACGCCTCCACAACGGCCTCATCTAGTGCACGCTGCAGCTCAGCCTTCTGATTCGGTCGGCGGTCCACCAGCGGGTTCTCGCCAACATCGACGCGGCGCAGTGTCTGGTGCAGTGCAGCCAAGGGTCGGAGGGCCTCGACGTGTCGGAAACGATTCCCTGTCAGGCTCATCACCTGCAAAGACGGGAAGGGGGCATGCCGCGGGCCGCTGTCGCCGTCACACACACCGGTATCCAACGGGGGCACAGAGGAAAGTCGATTTCGCGAAAGGTTCACCTCAACGAGTGCCGGCATCGTGCCCAGTGCGTAGAACACATCCGGTGAGGAGAGCTCGTTCGACTCCAGCGCGAAGTGTGTAAGGCATGCCAGGCCGGACAAGTTTCTTGGCAACGTGCGCAGGCCATTATGGCTGAGGTCTAGCTGCTGCAAGGCGCCGAACGCCTTCAAGTGGACTAGGTGATCTGCGGGTATGTGGTTGTAGGCGAGGTCGAGCGCCACAATGGTGGCACGCGAGGAACTGCTCGACTGCGACACCTCTGCCAGTGAAAAGATGTTGTTGCACACGAGGTGGACCACCTCTAATCCAGGAAGTGGAAGCACATGGCCCAGGCGCAAAAGGTTGTCGCTCAAGTCCACTGTCGTGAGGTGCGTGAAGTACTGCAAGTCCTCTGCAATGCTACTCGACAGCTGCGATGACTGCAGCACCACATGGGTCACCTCCTCCGGGTCTTCGGCTTCGCACGCACTCAGCAGAAGAAAACCGTCCAACACGACCCCATCCTGGTTGCCCACCACCCGCGCTTTCTGCTGCGCCTCTTCGCTCTCGATGCGCTGGAGGGTGCGGCGAAGGCGGCGCCGCTCCTCACGTGTGGCAGTGTTAGGCGGCTGAGGAAGTCGGAAGTAGCTGCGCATGTTTCGCTCCAGGGCACTGGCGTTCTTCAGGATGCGGAAGCCATGCGGGTGCACGAGGAGGTGCGGCGGCAGCAGCGAGCTGCCGAAAGTGGACGCCATGTCGTCATCGCTGCCTAGCACCGCGAGAGGCGGGCACACAGTTGCCCAGGCATTGGACGTCAAAGTCGCCCCTGCAACAGACTTGACCGGCACTGCAACGCGCTCCTTACCACCCCGTGGCCCAGGCTTATGTGTTGACCCGCCGTCGACCGCCTCTGCATCTTGTTCGGCCAAAGCAAACGGCGGAGCGCTTTGAAGTACATCGGGATGCTTTGGAAGCTCCCTGCGCGCTCCAGCCTGCATCGCACGGTCCATGGTCGCTGCGCGCTGCCGGGGTGGGAAGAGCGGTCAGCTATGCCGCGCCAGAGGTGTGCCCGCCGCACAGCGGCCACCGAGAGGAGCAGAGACACGTGTCGTTTTGCTGGTTTCGACAAGACGAAAAACAAAATGGGGAAAACCGCTGCGGCTATGACGGCTCACAGGCGCTGCGTGGCCATGAGAGCAACGCGCGTAGAGAGGGAGGGAGTATGATGAGGATGGAAACGAAAAGGGGGTGAGTGAGGAAAGATGGGGTTGCAGGCACTGGACTGAGCGCGCCTCCTCCCCGCAAGGGCCCGTGGTATTAATGGTCTGTTTGCGGTTCAGAGGCAATGGAAAAGGGATACAGGTTCAAACGTGAGAAGGGTCAGAGGAGCCTGCTCCACCGCTGCGCTGGTCGCCAAGTCATCCACCGCAGACGGCATCACGCATCATCTCTCCTCGCCTCTTGCTTTTCCTCTTGTTGCTACACGCGGTAGTATGTAGAAACACGCGGAAGCTTTCCGCCTCCTGGTCAGTGTGTCGTGTCCCACCCATGCGAGTCGTTGAGACCTTAGATGGGCTTTTTTATGCTTCACGGTTGCTGTTATACATCCAAGCGAGAAAGACGGAGAGCAAAGAGAGCTGCGCTCCGACAACGCGGAAGGCGTCTGTGGCCTCTGCCATCGTCAAAGCCGGGGCAACGTGAGGATGAGGCTGGCTGAGGTGGAGGCGGCGATGGTGGCGGGAGCAACGGACAGAGGAAAACTAAAAGAAGGGACTAGCCATGACAGCACGACAACCCGCACACACGCACGCGCACCGAGAGGCGGTGGGGAGGAGAGGGGAGCAATAGCACAAATGTATATATATATAGAAAAGAAAAACGTTTCTCCTTCCTCCGCTCCCTCGGACACGCACATCTGCACGTGCACATGTGCGCGGTTGTGCACACAAGTCCACACCCACGGGTTCTTCTACAGCGGAGTGCGTGTGAACCTGCCACGCAGGAGGAGCTGGAGGGCACGCCGCCGTGCCATCGCCTAGACTAGACGGCTCGGTCTACTTCATCAATCACGCTGGAACGTCGTGTGTCCGTGCTTTCCTTTCGGGCTCCCTCCCACACTGCCCCAGGGGCACCGGCCGCCATCACGCCAGGCAGCACGTTAGCAAGCGACTTGCCGTTGGCCTGGCAGACCCGCTCCATGTAGTCGGTCTCAATAAAGAGCTGCGGATCGGCGCCGTGTTTCGACATGCTCTCCATCACCTTCAGCGCGTTGTTCGACTCACCGAGCTTGTCAAAGTAAAAGCGCACCATGAGAGCAAACACGTCACCGATGCGGAGGGCGTCTTGTATGAGATCATGATCTGGGCTGGAAGGGCGGCTGCGTTTGATGATATCAGAGCAGGAGGCGATGACGCTGTCCGCCTTCGCCTTCTCCGCGACAGAGCCACGGTCGGCGACCACCATGGAGTCGACCGTCTTCTGCGCCTTCACGAACGCCTTCAGTACCTCGACGCGCCGCTTCAGCTGCTCCACCTTGTCGCTGTCTATGTTCGCCTTGCCTGCTGACCCGCTTTCGGTCATCGCGATGCAGTCCTCCAGCGCACGCAGCGCCTCGGGGTAGTTTCGGTTCTCGTCGATGTGCAGCTGCGCGCACGACTCATAGAAGACGAGAAGATTCGTCCATGCCTTCGCCTTTGTGTAGAAGAGAATGATGCTCTTGTAGATGCTCGCGTCGGTGCTCCAGTTCTGCGACTGCAGAAAGTTTGCGGCCATGGTGTAGATCTCCACGTTGCGCGAGTGGTTTGCGAAGAAGATGACCTTCTCTGTCTCTCCGCCACGCATGAGCATCCGCATTGCCTTAACGCGATCGCCAGCCTGCGTATACTTTTTGCACGCCAAAGAGCAGCTGCCCTGATCTTTGGCGATGTGGGCCACCCGGCGCAGCACCGCCTGCCTCTCTTCCATGGAAAGCTTGCCCATGTCGCTCGTCATGGACTCTGCCATCTCCTCTGTCAGAGTGACACCGCGTGTCTCGCACAGCTTCAGCGCTTCATCAAAATGTTTCGCGAAGAGGAGCATCTCCACCGCTTTCTGGTAGTCACCCTCGCTCTGGAAATGGTCCGCCATGCCGAGGAAGACCGCTGGATCGGTGGAGCCGTTGGCGAAGGTGGCGCTCACCTCGTGCAGGGTCTCATACAGACCGCCTCGCACGCAGGCATCGAGGGCGCACTGCACGGCGCCGATGCGGCGGTACAGCTGCACGGCCTTGTCGTACGCCTGCTGCTTCTCTAGCGCCATCGCCGTCTCGAGCATCAGGCGCTCGTCAGTGCTCTTTATCGCCAGGTTCACTACGGTACCGTACTGCTCCGTCTTCCACGCGACGCGAACACCACTGCGGTATGCGCCGGCAGCCTGGTAATACTGCAGCGCCAGCTGAGCGTTGCCCTGTCGCTCGTACAGCTGCCCTACAAAGTACGCGGCACCCACTGGATCGGGCTCTCCTTGGTCGTCGTCTCCGCAGTGCATCGGCGCTGCCGCGGCAAAGGCTTGCTGCTGCTGGAAGCGCGTCTTCGCCTTTTCCATCTCCTTATTCACGAGTTGCACTGCACTGTCCAGCTTTGGCGGCGTCAGTGAGCATAAAATTCGAACAATGTTGTACACATCCTCGCCAGCGTGATAGAAGCGCAGCGCCTCCTGCACATTGCGGCGCCGCTCGCTGTGCTGCGCCCACCACAGCAGTAGCTCACGATTTTGTGGAAAGGTGGCAGCAAAGGCGGACTGTCGCTCATCGCGCCCTGGCTGGGCCGTCGGCGCGCTGGCGCCGGCCGACGGCGATGGCGACTGGCTCTGCGTCACCATCAGCTGCCGGAGCTCGTGCATACGGTTTGTCTGGAAGAAGATGCGTGGGACATCGGTGCCAGCGCACTTGGCGTTGTAGTACCACATGATGGCGGCATCCATGTTCTGAAGGCTCTCCATGAACTGCGCGTACTTGTACGCGACCGGCCGAATGCGGGCGCGGTCAAACCGCTCGGAGTGACGCTGGGCGTGCTCAAACTTGCCGCACGCCATGTACACATCGGTCAGCAGGTCATACCGCTTCGACTTGCGTAGTAGCTCCTCTGCCTCCTCAGTCATGCCCAGGCCGAGCGCCAGCGTCGCCAGTTGCACGCCTTTGTCGTCTGGGTACTCCTCTCTGGCCTCTCGCAAGGCACGTGCGGCCACGCAGTCCTCCATCGTAGCCAAGCACACCGCCGCCACGTCGAGGCGCCCGCTCGTCACGCACAGGCGAGCCAGCCCTTGCCACGCCGCCGGGTTCTTGATGCTCTTGACGCACCGGTACGCCTCATCCATGTTGCCGATGGTCGCGTAGTAGCTAAACTTCATCAACGCTTCCCGCACAGCCACGTCCTTATCCGACTTTAGGCCCTCAAAGTCGCGCAACCGCTTCTGCTCAATCACGTAGTCCTCCGCGTTGCTCGGATTGCCGTTGATCTTCACAGAGGCGAGCAGGAAGTCGGGGATGGTGAGGCCTACCAGACAAATTTGATAGCGTCGCATCGACGCAACGTTCTGCACGACCAGCCCGTCGTGCGTTGCGAACAACGTGACGATGTTGTGCGCGCGCTGGGCAACGTAGTTTGTGGCGCCAACGGACCCGCGGCGCGCGTCCTCCAGCTCAGCCTTTTTCTCTGCGTAGTTCTCCATGTTCTGCAACGCCTCGGGGAAATTCTCCTGGCCAGCTGGGCGATCGGCGCTCCCGTTCTTGTCGTTGATGCCGTCCGTACCGGCCTTTGGCGTCGCCACCTCTTCTGATGCCGCCTTCTTGTCATCCATGTGGATCTGGTATGTCTCACAGGCAAGCAGGATGTACTCGAACTCGCCGATGGTGCTCGTGTTCGGCTCTGGTGTGTTCCAGTAGACGGAGTTCGGCATCTCATTGCGGCTGCCGAAGTCAAAGGACGACATTTTGTCTGTGTCGGAGTCGTACACCCAGATGCGCGTATCAGGCAGCGCGAGGGGTCCCAGGCTGGTCATCAAGGCGACCCGACGGCCTTGCGCGTTCACACGCGCCGTGGACACCGACACTTCGAGCGCATTGGTGTCTTTGGCGGCAAATGGCCCCGCTGCTGGTGCGCCACTAGCAGTGTCCGAGGGAGTTGGCTCTGATGCGCTGGGAAACGTCAGCGGGCGAGCTGGCCCGACTTGCTGTAAATCGCGCGACGAAACCCGGGCGAGCCGCAGGTAGTTCTTCGACGACACCGCCACGAGGTAGTCGTTCATAATGTCTATGATCACTGGGATGCCTTCGGACTCGGTAAAAGTCATCTGTGCGATGGGGGCGAGCTGCATCGTCTCGAATATGATACGGTTGCCCTTGACGTAGATGAGGCCGTCGCGGTGTATGGCGAAGGCAGGGCTCGTCGTCATCACAAAGTTCACGAACGTGAATTCGGATGCGACCTCGTTGATGATGTATAGGTCGATCTGCGACCCGTTCCATATGGCGATGTTGGGGAACGCGATGGAGAGCCCACGCACGTTCCCCTTATTCTGTAGCAGGCACTGGCATCCCGTGACACTCTCGATCACCACCATGTCCGACGAAATCTGCGTCACCGCCGCGACGCCGTCCCAGGAGCGCTTGCGGATGATCTCGTGCAATACCTGCAGCTCCGAGCCACCACGACACAACGCCACATCGCCAAAAGCCGTGAAGACAACTCGGTCGACGCACTTGCCAACCTGGTGCACCGCTATCGCCTCCCACTGGCTTGCCACCCCGGCAGCCGCAGCGAACGGGGAGTTGATGGTCGTTGTTTCCCTCGCCTCTAAAGCATGGTGGACTGTCGACAGGGACGCAGCTCGGTGCTGAAAAACCGCCAGGACGCCCTCCACGGTACCGACCGTCAGGATGCCTTTGGCAGCGAAGGTCGCCAAGGACGACACGTGCAGGTCCGGCTGCGGGAGCATCAGCACATCCATCGACTCGTTCGAGAGGTCTAAGACGCGCACGCGATCATCGTCGCAGCCGAAGGCCACGACACCAGGCGACGCCCACACCATTGACATGGTAATCCGCCCGCCCGTCGCGGCAGACGTAGTAGCCGTGGTGGAGGGAGCCGATAGCTTACGCCGCAGCATCGAGCTACCCTTGATGCCTTCGCCTACACGATACACCTCAACCATGCAGGTTGTGGTAAGTGTAACGAGGGTGCGGCTTGTGGCGTCGTAAAGCACGGACACAATTGCCTCCTGCTGTCTTACGCACGGAAAAAGCTGTTGATCCTCGTTGATGGCCGCTAGAGAGCTGCTGCCGTCGGCGAGAAGGAAGCTTATGTCGTCATCGCCGCCCTCTGCAGCAGCGGCAGCGGCAGCGCCATCGTACGCATTGAACGCTGTCGGAGAGTGAGCGGCCTTGCCAGGGACGTGAAAGATGCCCACAACTGGCTCACACGCCTGGACGGACCAGAGGGGCTTCAGCTTAAAGCTGACGCTCGTCTCGGTGGGGGTCTGCTCCAGCATCCACATCACCACGTGGCGCTGCTGTGATGCGGAGACGAGATACAGACCACGCGTCGACCACTCCGCGGCCAGCACTGCTCCGGCGCCGTGTTCGCGAACTGCGCCCTCCACGTCACTTTGCGTAGCCGCCCTCGCTGCAATGGACTGCACAGCGGTGAGTGCGGCTGCCGCGGTGTAGTCCTCACCCAAGGCAAGGCTGCTCACCGACGGCATCGACCACAAGCTCATCTCCCCGTTGCTCCACCCAATCAAGAGAAGCGCCTCGCTGGGGTGCCATGTCAATGCCATTGGCTGATGCGTGCATCCCGTCGAGCCGGCAGGCTCCGTCACCGGGGTCAGCACCTCACCTTCACTGTTCGTGATGAGCACTGAGGGCGGATTCACCCACGCGGTGGCGAGGAGCGGCTTGCGCTTGTGCGCTGCGATGAGGTGCTCCTTCAGCTGCCCCTCATGGTTGGGAGTGTTTACCACGAAAAGAGACATGAGCACGTGGCACTCGCACTGATCCGTATGTGTGTGAAGAGGCGACCAAAGATCAACGGAAGGTGAGGCGGTGATGCGCCGACAACGCTACTCGCAGTGTCCCAACCTAAGCGCAGACACCGGTGAATGTAATTGCCAATGCGTTGTGTCCGTGCGACTGAGAAAAAGAAAAAGTCACACAAAGAATACACATAAAACGAAAGATGGGCGGCACACACGCACACATACACACGCACCACTGCACACGTGCAACTCGTTTGGTATTCGGCACAAGACAGGAGGTGGACGAAGAGTAAGTGAACACAACGCGAGCAAGGAAACGGCAGTAGCAGAAAAGGGGGAGTGGCAGCAGCGGAGGCGTGGCGGTGTGTCGTTGCAGTGTTGCCGCGTTGTCGCCGGTTCACTCTGGCTCTTTCGCCACAAACAAAAGATGATGTGGTGATGTATCTAGTGCGCACAGTGGAGTGGGAGGTGTGAGGTGTCCGCCTGTCTGCTTCTACTGGGGGGGGGGGGGGGGGGCTCACGCATTCAACAATAAACGAGCGAGCCGGAGGTCGACAAGTGCGCAAGGAAACAAGCGCTAACGAAGAGAGAGGCGGAGGCGGAAGAGTTCCTGGCACAGAGATGGCATCCAAGGCAGATGAGATGGGCAAAGGTTGCGAGAAAGCGTTGTCCTCTCGGGATGCAGCATGCGGCGAATGCCGCGCTTGCTCAGCACAACGCGCATATGCAACGAACGAGAAGCAGAGGAGGAGTCGTTCCTGTTACTTTTTCTCGTGTATGTATGTCTGTGTGTGTGTGTGTGTGTGGGCAGTGCAGAGGCACAGAGATCAGCGACGGTGGAGAGCTTTGCGAGTCACGACAAAGAGCGTCGAGGAACACTACAGAGGTAGGAGCGGAAGCCAACACATCCGAAAGTGGAGTCTAGCAAGGAGACAGCGGGGAGCAGGCACGCACGACGAGAGCGACGGGAGGGCAATCCAGCGTACAAGAGGCATGAATGGCATTTCAAATGCACAAAAGAAAATGCATACAACGTGGTTCAGCGATAGACAGGGATGCTTGAAGGGTGCGAGCGGCTTGCCCGTAACACTCCTTCTCCCTCTCCTCTTCTAGCTACATGCTCGCCACAGATGCGGGCGCGCTCAGCAGCGGAAGGGGAAGATGCGCGGCAACAGCGAGGCGATAGTGCCTCGTCTTGTCCTCAAGCTTGAGGGGCAGCGCCCGTGAAGTCGACGGGCCTCGATAAATCCAGACAGCACTGCGAAAGCCGCACGCCTCACTTGGCACCCACTTCAGCTGCCCCCCTATTGGTGGAATACTGTACTTGCGCTTGCCCTGCCGCGTCTTGAGGACGGCCTCCACAGGAGTCTCACTGCTCGTGAGAAACGTTCCGTGAGCTGACAAATCGTCCAAGAGCATCGTGAGTGCCAGCGTGCCGGTTGTGATGATGCCTGCACAGTGAGGGGTGTGCGAGAGGACGTCCCTCACAACGTCCGTGCGCTCGAGCGCCTCGATGTTGTCGTCTGCCGAGGTGCCAAGGTGACGGCGCACTCGTCGGCACATATCGAAGAAACCCACAGGCTGAGAGTCAGCAAAGCGCAAGATACGAGCCTCATCCAGTGCCCGAGTGGCAGCGTGGCAACCTGATAGCTTCGACGGCGATGGAAATAGCGAGGAAGCGCCATAAGTGGAGGTGTAAAAAGCATCGGCATCATCATAGAAGACATGGCCGAGCACCTTCCACATGTCGTTGTTGGCGTTTGGGTAGTAGAAGCGGATGCTCTTCCTAACGGGAGGGAACGTTCCGCAGAACAGCACGCGACTGTCAGCATGCACAACTGGACCAATAGGGTGATCTTCATCCATCACTGGCCTTGTCTTGGCAGATACGGCAGAGGGGGGCTTGGCTGCAGCGTCTGGGGTAGAGACACCAGCAGCGCCTTCGACGTGGCACATTGCCACAATGCTCTTCGCCGCGGCCAGACGCTTCGCCGGTGCGCGGGAAGCCCCCTTGACCCTTTTCAGTGTCGAGTACGCCATAGCAAAACGCAGCAGACTACAGACGGAAACCGGCGTACGCGCGCGCACGATGTTTCAGAGATACGCTCAAGAGCGATCTACAGAGCTTAGCGTTGCCGAAGAGTAGTTTGGGCTACTGAGGTGATGCGTCTCCACGTGTGCGCGTGTAGCAGACGGGGAACGTTTCGGAGGGGCGGTCCGCCACCCATGCCCGCATTGTGTGATGGTGAAGGGTTAACAGAAGGAGAAGAGGTGACACAAAGCTGTTGGTGGGGCACAGGCATCATTCGCCGAGGAGGCGGTGCAAGATCTGCCGTACCTGGCTCACGGTGCTGCAATACAGCTACATAAACCCACGTACGGTACTCAGCGAGGGACGGCGCACTTGAGATGCTGTTTAGTTTCACAATGTGCCCAATCACCGCCATGCAATACAAGTCCAAGTCCGCTCTACCCCCACCCGGCCTGCAACAAACATCATCGTGTGGGGCAAAGCAGCGCAAGGCACGCGCGTTGCAGCAATGCGCCGACCCAGTCATCACAGCACGGCCATCTGCCCTCAAGCACCACCCACCCGTCACCCCGCCGGTCGCCGCACAGCCGCTCCCCCCCCCGCACCACCAGACAGCCAGGGCCGGGTGGGTTACTCTTGAGACGCGGTGACACCTTGCCGAATCATGTGGATGGCACAAGCGTGCTCACGGTCGCCGGTCGCCCCGACGCAACGCACATCCAGGACCCGACCGACGGCATCAGCAGCGATACGTCGCTCTGACCTCCAGCACGGCGCAGGCACCTGCGACCCTGTCACCACCAGAGGTGGTTCGGCACTTGGCAAGGGATAAGGGGGTCAGGCTGCTTGGCTTCGCCGCAGAGAGGGAGAAGGCGGGGGTGCTGGGCCCTGTGACGCCACGCACGGAGGCCTCCCCCTTTCCGTCATCAAAGGCCGCAACGTGACAAGCACGAGAGAAAAGGAGACTAAATAAGTCGCCGCTCGGCGGCGAAAAGGCAGGCGGTGCGCCGCGTCAGAGAATGCGAGAGAAGGCCGTCGAGGCCCGCTGCAAGCTGCACACAAGCTTCCAGCTCTGGAGCGCAGACGAAGGAGCAAGAAGAACGCGCGAGCGGAGCGATGCAGCTGTCCGTCCCTGGTAAACTGCACACAGGTAGACAGAGAGACACCCACGCCGTCCTCCGCGACGTGGATGTCGGTGGGAGTGAACTCCTTTATCCTTCCCGTGCGCACGAGAGGGAGAGGAACAAAGAGCATGCGACAGCGCTGAAAGTGACCCACTCGTCAAATATCGGTGTACCCACCTCGCACAAAAGAAGAAAACGGGCCCTCATCGTCACGGCTGGCCAAACGCGCGCTCACATACATACATACACAGATATACACATGCGAGCCTACACATCTACGAACGTGGCGAGGATGGCGGAAGCACGCCATCACCGTGCCTTTGGATGAGGTCGGTGGCTTCGATACGCGGGTGACTCTTCGTTGTAACTCATACGACACCCTCATAGCTTTAACCCTGACACATCGCCTCGCAGCGTCATCATGTCATGTCTACATCATCGTTCCACTGAAGCCTGTGGTAGCGACGCGTGGAGTCAGGATTGCGCATCATCGTCGACTTCTTAATGGCCAACGGTAAGGTGGGGCTGCCCTGTGCACTCACCGGAAGCGGCCGCATAGGATCGCGGTGCGCGTCCGGTTCTCTTCCCAGGTTGGAGAAGTCGGAGGTGTTGCTAGAGTCGCCGTCGGCGGCGCCATCGGCCAACTCCTGCAAGGAACGCATGTGTCGCGACTTCGAGCTCTCCGGCGCAGTTGCCGTTGCAGTCGCCACCGTGGTACTGGGGGACGGCGCTGGTGAGCTCACCATACCACGGGTCTTGTTGAGTTCATCTCTGCTGATTTTCAGCTGCTTCTCGAGGAAGGCGACCGTTTCTTCCTGCGCTGCAGCGCGTCGCTCGGCCTTGGCGAGTTTGTCCTTGATGGTTGAGGTGCTAGCAGGGTTTTCCTTCTTCGCGAGAGACAGCTTGAGCTGCGCCACGACTGCAGACTGCTTGTGCAGCGCCGCAGCCTGCTGCGCCGCCACAGACTCTACATCCTGCAGCTGACGACCCGTCAGCTCACGGTTCGCGACAGCGCTGAGCAAGTCCACGTAGTACATCTCCAGCATGCCGTAGTAGCCATTGATGAAGGCAGCGTGCAGCTGCGACAACCGCCTGGCGTCTTCACGCGCGGTAGGGAGGGTGGATGCCGAGCTCCGACTCTCGGCACGACCTGCGCGGGAGAGAGAGAGGGCATGTGCGTCGCCCAACACGCTCTCTGAGAGCCAGGTGAACGCATCCGTCGCCGGCGTGCCCCCGCACATGTTCACTTGGTACAATCGCCCTCGCAGCTTGCGCGTCTCCTGCTCCAACAGCACAGCACAGCACGTGGAGTGCCACGCTAGAAGAGCCTCCAAGCTGTTCGTCATGCAAGTCTCAAACACATCCCAGTTCAGAGGAGCTTCGCCGTCCGCAAGAAACTGCCCGGGGTGCCTGGATCGGCTCCTCTTCGATCGCGACGACAGCGCTGGTGAGCGCAGCGTCGTCGCTGTCTCGTTTTCGGCTATGAGCGTGTCAAGACGCGCGATTTTGTCATCTGACAAGCGGCGGGCCCGCGGGTACTTCGTCAGAACGCAGACAGAAGCCAGCAAAACAAAAAGCATGCTCGACACGCGGAGATACGGGGTGAAGTACGCCTGACGCCCACCAGCGGCAGCAGTCTCGCCGCCCCTCGGTGCATGCACCGAGGCTCCGCTGAACGTCCACACGAGCTTTCCCGGCTCAACGCTGCTCTTGAGCAGCTGCGCAAGGGCGTCCGCGGAGCTCGCGTTGAGGGGCAGCCTGCGCAGCTCTTCTTCGACACCTTTGCGCACGTCAGCGCAGACGTGTAGATTGTGCTGCGTCACCTCCAAGCACGCCTCCGTCGCGCTGTCAGCCATCGCCGCGTGAAACACCTGACGCGCCTTCTGCGCCATTTCTTGATGGATTGCCTCGGCACCTTGGAGCTGTGCCGTGCAAACGGTGACTTGAGCGTCAAGATCGCGCACTTGCGCCTGATGGCGCCTCAGAAGCGCCTCGCTTTGCATCCGGCAAGCCTCGTCTCGTTGACGCAGCTGCGTCGCCGTGCGCCGTTGCTCCTCGATCGCGGCCTCCTCCTGTGCCTTAACGTGCTTCGCAGCCAGCAGCTGGGAGGCCTCGCTGACAGCCGCTTGAGTCGTAGCCGCACACTGCGCTGCGAGTCGCTCCTCCTCGAGCCGCCAATTGCTTGTAGAGATACGCTGCTGTGCTTCCCGTTCCTCCTCCCGTGCCCGCTGCGCCGCCGCAGTGCTGTTCTCACGTACCTTGACAAGCTCCGCGGTGCAATCCTCGCGCACGCGCTTTAGCGTCATCTCGCACTCCGCCTTAGCTTGCCGCCGTGAAGCATCGCACGCAAAAGCGCTTCGCAGAGCTTCCCGCTGACCTTCCTCCAGCACCCGCTGAAGTTCAGATTCAGCCGTAGCCGCGCTGCTGTTGAGAGCAGATAGCTCCCTAGAAAGGCGCTCCGTGCATGCAGCCTCAGCCTTCTGCGCTGCAGCGGTGCTCGTGCGGCGCGTCTCTTCGCCCAGCGCCGCCAGTTTTGCCGCACACCGCTCCTCCGCCGCGCGGCGCTCTGCCGTCTCGCACCTCAGCTGGGTGCTGCGCAGCTGAGCCGCGCAGGAGGCATCCAGCTGCGCGCGTTCGGCGCTAAAGGAGACTCGGGCCTGCTCAGCAGCATCCGCGCAGGTGGCCACGCGCTTCTCAGCGTCTGCCTTGGCGGCAGTCAGCGCCTCTTGAAGACGAGCAAGGGCGCTGGCTGCGCTATCGTTGAATACAGCCATATTCATCTTCAGCTGCTCGCCGCACGTCGCCTCCACCTGCTGCACTGCCGATTTGACCTTCTCCAACGACGCGGTCTCCAGCGCGATGCGTTGACCGGCGCACTCCTCTCTGAAAGAGGTCAGCTGTCTTGCATGCTCAGCGTCCAACGCGCTGCGTGTGTCGCGCACACGCTGCTCGCACTCTTGCGCGGCCGTCGCCAAGCTCGCGGCGCACCGCTGCCGCTCTTCCTCAGAGTTGCTGAAACCCGCAGCGAGGACAGCGGCAGCGCCAGTGGCCCCCTCCCGAGCAGCTGCGAGCGGCAGCTGGGACTCATGGCTCTCTCGTTCGCGCAGCACCGCGCACCTCTCCTGCTCGGCGAGATCAGCTGAGGAGCGTGAGAGGCTCGCATGGCAATTAGCGACCTCATCACTGCACTCGCGAAGCGGCGCGCTCACCTCCTTTGCTGCTTCCTCGTTCGTATTCACGCGCGACGGATTCGACTTGGTCGCGTAGCTAGTGCAGTTGTGAAGCTCGCGCTCCAACTTACGTCGAATCGATGCGCATTGCTGCTGGCACTCTGTCACCCGGCCCTCGCACGCGGCGACCGCGGCGGCAAACGTTGCTGCACTTGTCCTCTGCGACTCAGCAGTTGAGACGGCCCGGTTGTAGAAGGCTTGCAGGCGAGGGAAAGGCCACTGCTGCAGCTCAGCGTCCATGGCAGTCTGCCGAGCACGACGCGCTGGCTCCGCAGCCCCTGACGTTTTATCCACCTCGCCGCCTGCCGTCCGTGAAGTGCTCTCCACAGTCACCTGCGGCGTTACCGAGATGTCTATGAGGAGGCTGCCAGCGCGCAGCGCTACATCGACTCTCCGCGTTGCGTCGCCGTCGCCTCGCAGCAGCTCCCACACGTCATCCTTCGCCAAACCCTCAATCTCGTGACGGTGCGCGTCCAGCAACGACGGCCACAGCGCGCCTTCCAAGCGACGCGCGTGCGCCGTTCGCACCTCGACGTGCGCAGCGGCGAAACACGGGGTAACCTCCGCCGACATCGTCGACTGTGTCTTCTCGATCCTGTTAGAGAGTGGAGAGCTGTTAGGGGTTGTCGACGGGCTCGTTATTGTTGCTGTCGAGGTGGAGTGGTTGCGCGGCTCCGGTGTGTCACCAAGAGAGTAGTAGGCGGAGATGGCCACTCCCCACAGTGAGTGCAAGGGCCTCCACAACCAGAGCAGGGCTGGCGAGGCGGCGCGCGTGGTGACTGAGGTGCGATTCGCCTTTACTGCGGCCACCACAGAGGACATGTTGCCAGGGGTCGCATGCAGCGGATTCAGCGAGGTGGAAAACAAGGCCGTTGGCCCGCCAAGCCATCTATACAGCGCCTGCAGGGTACGGCCAACAATGAACACAGGATCAACGACGAGCTGCACCAGGGAGCGCGCCACCGACGCCGCGAGAGTGATAACGGTGGTGAGGCCCCACCCCTCGCCGCCCTCCGTGGCGTTCAAGAAGATGTACCGAAGCACCGGATGCACCTGCCGATGGATGCGGAGCAGCGTCGCGTGCACGGGATCCCAAATATATGCCTTGGAGGCTGCCAACACCGAGTCAACGAAACGGAAGACACTGGGAACGCCAACGTAGCTGAGCACGTTCCACAGTGCTCGGCGCATGTGCAGCGCCACCTGGCGGTGAAACTCGGGCACAAGCCGGTCAGGCCACCCCCGTCTGCCAACGGTGCCGTCGCGCATCCGCGGCCGATGAGGCGACGCGGCCCCGCTAAAGGCAAAGTATGATGGGTTGTAGTCGGCTGAGGCCGACACGACGAAGGAAATAGCGCAGAGCACAGTGAATAACACAATGCCGACGAAAAGTATTGTCTTGATCAAGAAGAGTAGAAAACTCACTTCGGCGCTTGTCGCCGCTGCCGTGGGGGCCTCCATTTCATCGAAGACACTGCCGCGGCGCGTGGTCTTGAGGAACAACGGCGTTTCCAGCCACGTACCTTCCTCCCCACTGGTCGGTGTTGCGAGAGCCTGCGACGAACGCTGGTGTGTCGTCCCCACCTTGGATGCGCCGATAGATTTGCCGCTGTGCTCGCTGCTGTGACTGACGCTACTCAAGTGAGGAATGCGAGGCGGCGTGACGTGCGTCGCGACGTAGTCTTTGATGCGAGAGGCCGCCAGAGCTGCGGAGCCGTACAGCTGACTCTCTACAGGCAACTCGTGCACCGGTGTAGTGCGCTGAGACGTCTTCAAGCTGCTGTTGCGGCCGCGCTTGGCTAAGCTCAGCTGACGTGCATACTCACGATCGAACTCTGGCGCGCCGCGAGTCTCTATAGTGCTCCGGTGTGATGAAGAGGTGCGCACCGATGAAGTGCGATGTACACTCTCGGCGCGCATATTTTCTTTTTCTTTTCGGGGGAGGGGGGCTACAATTTGTTTGTGTAGTCGTTATCTGGTTTGATCGACCTCTCTGCCCATCTACTGAGCGTGCCAACCCCTCGTTTATGGGTGAGCCTCTGTCCGCGTATGGGGATGTGCTGCAGCCTGCCTCACTCACGAACCCCCACACACCGGCCCGCCGCTGAAATGCGTGCGGGTGTGCAAAAGGGAAGAGTTCGAGGAGACGAGAGAAGGAGCAGACGGCTTGGCAGTAGCACTGCGCCCTCACATCAGTCGCGCCAGGTGAACGCGTAGGGTTACACATCATGCGAAGCCGCCAAAGGAAAAAAAACGGCAGGACGATGGAGTTTGCAGCGGCGCCAAATAAGAGAGCGACGCGCACACCCGGAAACGCGCGAGGCGGTTGCATGAAGAGGCCCTTCCACACGCGTGAGCGAGCGTCATTGCTGAGCAAAGAGGAAGGGAAACAAGTGCGACGCGACCAGAAGGGTGGGCACGCGCACACACCATGCTTGCAGAGCCGCAGCGCTCCACGACCTCCCCGTCATTCCCCAAGCGTACGCCCTGTCTGGTCAAAAGCGGGACGGTGATCGAGACAGCATTCACCGCTCTTTCAAGTTGGCGGTCTCACACGACACGGCCGATGCCCATGTGCCATAGATCGGCTGAGCAAAGGGCATTTGTTTTTCAATACAGACATTCTACTATAGAACATCAGTTATTTCCCCTCTACCCCCACCCGGCCTGCAACAAACATCATCGTGTGGGGCAAAGCAGCGCAAGGCACGCGCGTTGCAGCAATGCGCCGACCCAGTCATCACAGCACGGCCATCTGCCCTCAAGCACCACCCACCCGCCGCCCCGCCGGTCGCCGCACAGCCGCTCCCCCCCCGCACCACCAGACAGCCAGGGCCGGGTGGGTTACTCTCGAGACGCGGTGACACCTTGCCGAATCATGTGGATGGCACAAGCGTGCTCACGGTCGCCGGTCGCCCCGACGCAACGCACATCCAGGAC
Organism: Leishmania mexicana MHOM/GT/2001/U1103; assembly: GCF_000234665.1. Lineage (NCBI taxonomy): Eukaryota > Euglenozoa > Kinetoplastea > Trypanosomatida > Trypanosomatidae > Leishmania > Leishmania mexicana. The sequence continues at coordinate 122,443 of NC_018335.1, forward strand.
CCGGCCGACGGCATCAGCAGCGATACGTCGCTCTGACCTCCAGCACGGCGCAGGCACCTGCGACCCTGTCACCACCAGAGGTGGTTCGGCACTTGGCAAGGGATAAGGGGGTCAGGCTGCTTGGCTTCGCCGCAGAGAGGGAGAAGGCGGGGGTGCTGGGCCCTGTGACGCCACGCACGGAGGTGTCCTCCCGTCCTCCGGGTGTAGAGCGTAGGCACAACGACAAAGAGACGGCCTTACCTTCCATCCCCGTCTCCTCCTCCGCGCAACCAAAGTAGATCGACGGCAGTGAGCGGGGAGGGTAGCGGGGGGGAGGGGGGCAGGCGATGCACGGCCCGGGTGCGCAGGCGTCTTGGTGTCCCCCATCACATGATCCTTCAGTGGTTTAGCCGTGGATTCTGCGGCGTTGGCTTCCGCACGGTGCTAGTGTTAGTGCGCGTGGTGGATGAGAAGCGAGATTTGCTCCGGGCAGCGCCTCCGCATTGCCGGGGGGACGCATCTGCGATTGGGGTCGTCACCCCTGTGGAGGTTTTCGGCGCGACAGAGTGCGCCGGCTGTTCTGGTGCGTCGTCAGAGCAGGACGTGAAGGCGTGGGCCGATTCTGCTATGGGCGGTTGCTCGACGTTTCTCTCGCTCCGCCGCTGCGGTGGCGACGACGCCAGCCCACTCGCCGAAGACGACAGCTCACTGAACGTCGCTGTCATGCTGCCACTGGCGGACATCATTCCGTTGGCGTTCGGCGCTATCGGAGGCAGGTCCCTTCCGGGGTGTGTAGTTTTCCGCTTTCGATAGGGCGCTACACCGGTGCCATTCAGCCCACGGCTTGCCCACTCGGCGTTCGCGGGAGGAGTAGGGAAGAACTTGCGGAGCGGCTCGCCGCTGCTCCGCCCACTTGATAGCAGTGAGACACGTGCTGGGGGGGCTGCCGTTTCAGGCGGAGGAGGCGTGTGTGACAGACGCGTGAGCAGCGGCGACCGCTGCGGGTTAGGATGATGCGGCTCAGATGCGGGGCGAGGAGCGACAGATGCGCTCGCGTTGTCGGGGACTGGCGGGTTTGGCATGTGCAGCAGCGTCTCCTGTTGTCCTGTCGCACCCGGCACGGCAGCGCTGAATCGCACCTCCTCTGTGGACGTATCAGTCGCGCTCGCAGCGGCTGGGCGGTTGTACGTGGACCGAATGAGTGCACGCAGACCACGCACACCAGCCACGGCAACTGACGGCGCGCCCTCTTCACTTCCGCTGTCGATGTAGTACTCCTCGTAGATGTAGTCCATCATCCACACAAAGAAACTCTCGAATCCACTCATGGCCAGCAGCAGACGCCACGCGGGAAAAGACAGGACACTTTGTCGACCTCCGAGCATTGGGTGATCCCCGACCGCAGCCCTAGCGTCCTCAGTCATTGCGTAGGTAGCTGGAGTGTCGTAGAGGGCCTCCACAAACTCGGCCTCGTCGAATCCGGGGACATGGTGGGTCAGCACCGACAGCAGCGCAGCTGATACCCGCTCCCCGAACTCCTCGTACACGCGATGCTCCGCGTGTGTGTGCTCCACATCCGCATGTGCCTTGATATCCGCGTGGAGGTCCTCACCTCGGTCGTCGGCCGTCGCGACCTCCACCGCCTTTGACGAGGTGGCGGCGGGGCGATAGTGGGGCAGAAAGACTTTGTGGTGCTCGTAGAGGAAAACGGCCACGCTGCGCATGAAGCGCCTGTTGCGCACAAGTCGCTCCACACATTCCACGGACTGAAGAAAGCGCTGCAGCCGGCGAGTTGCCTGGTCAGCTAGCGCAGCTGGATCGCTCATTATCACGCCGCCTTCTGGGCCGTGCGCGGAGCCGTGACGGGTGTTGCGGCGCGTTACCTCACCTCGGAGAAGCTCTTCCCAGGTAAAGGGGGCATCGGAAACCGAGTGCGGGCGCACCCCAGTCCCGACACCACTCATCGCGGTGCTTTTGTGCTGCAGCGATGCCAACGCGGACGGATGTGCCGCTGACGCAGCGATGGAGAAGGCGGCGGCGCGGTGGTCTGCGGCAATGAACACCTCAGGGAAGATGGCGTCTGTGTCTCCGGATGCGTGCCCCGCGCTCTCCTCCGCCTCGTCGCCCTCGCCGCGCTGCAGACACCAGTCTTCGTAGAGATGCTCCAGCGCGTTGTCCTCCAGCGCCGCAAACGTTCGTGACGGAGGGGCGTACGTGTGTGTTGAGGTTGGCCCCGTGGCTGAGTCGGACGGCAGGAACTGCGGCCGCGCCCCCTCTGCAGATGCGCTAACCACGCCTATCTCAGTAGGCGGAAGGTCATCACATCGTTCGCGCTGCACATCTTGCGCGAGGAGAACCATGAGCTGCTGAAACTCAGGGTTAGTGGTCTGCCACTGAAGTGCTCTCTCTACTGCGGATGGAAGAGTCGCCGATGTAGTAGTGGCGTCGTTGCCAGCGCCACATATGTCGCTGGTTGTCGTCGATGCTTTGGGGTCGTGGTTTTCGCGGTGGTGCCCGTTCTGGGGCGGGGAGGACTTCCCCTCAGCGCTGGCGGAAGTACCCCACACCGTTGTGGCACGTGAGTTGGGAGCCGATACAGAAGTGGTCAGTGTCGCTTGCTTTATGGGGAGCATGAATGATGCCCTCCCTTGTAGGTACCTTTCCAGACGTGCGCTCGGTGGCGCAGCGAGCCCGCCCCCTTCTGGGCTAGTGGTGTTCGCAACTGATGCACTCGCTGGCCGCGAGCTTCCGAGTAGCGCCTGTGTTGCCGCACGAGCGCGTTGGACAACCTCCTCCTCATCGCTCATATCCCCGTCGCCTTCGCTGCTGCCGTGATCCGGCCGAGGACCGACAGCACGACGCTGCCAACCCAGAGTGTATGGGCTGGAACTGCGACTGCTCGATACCGAGGACGTGGACGACGACGAGTCAGATCTCGCCGCGTCGGCCCGTGTGTAGCGCCGCTCTCCCTCATAGTAATAGGACTGCTTCGGCAGATCTACTTGTACGGCTCCTAAGCTTACCGCGAAGTGGCCGCGATCGAAAGCCGCTGTTTTGCCCTTGTCTACCGCCTTTGCCTTGATGGGCATTTTGACGTGGTGGCTGGGGAGAGAGAAAGAGCGCGATGCGGTGGACGGCCAAACCCCCCGGCTGCATCGCGTCGGCTGCCTCGGCGAAACAACAGGGGCAAAGAGAGGAAAGAACAAGAGAGAGGGTGTCTCTGCAGATGTGTGCGAGCGTGACACGCAGATGGCACAGCAGTGAGCAAGGCTGTGGATGCCCGAGAGAGAGAGACGTGAAAAGGATCAAGGAAACAAAAGAGGGCGAAGCAGTCCGTTAGCCAATCGATCCGTGGTGCGTTGCCTCACCACGAACCTCAACACTCGCCTCCCTTGTGTTCGTATGCGTCCTATATGACGCGCACAACCTCTCTCTGAAACGATCACTCGATGAAAGTCCTCGCCACTGCAGGAGCAGCAGAATGGCTTGGGGGCCGAAAAAAAAGAGCAACGAAGAGGGGGATGGGAAGTAGATCAAGTGCACACGCACACACGTGCACGCGCAATGGCGCGCACCAGTGGGAAGCCTACACGAGAACCGAAAAGGGGCACAACAGAAGCGCTAGGGAGTACAGGCGCGTCCGAGGCATGAGGCGCAGGTGCACTCCTCTCCGCCCTTTTTCAAACACTCTCATGCAAGATGTTTGAGTGGGTGCTGCGGTGGCGGATCCTAGATAGATGCACGCCCTCGTTGGTGCCCCAAAAAAGAGACGCTGCTGGTCCAGCGCCCACCCGGTTCTCTATCGCTCTGCCGAGATAGTGAAGGCGCAAGGGACATGACAGCACATGTGCGGCCGCGCGCTGGAAGGGAAGGAAGGAAGAGGGGCACAACGCAAGTCCGACACACAAGCGGTCTGCAGTGCGCCGCATTCGTCCTTTTCTTCATTGGGATGGTTGAGAGATATGAGGGAAGTCGGGGGGCGCATGACATGTCTCCGATGGCGCCCCAAGAGACGGCGGGGGAGGGGTAGGGGAGAGACGACAGGAGAGCACAACGAGAAAACGACGAGTAGAGGCAGCGTACAAGAGTGAAATAAAAAAAGTAGAGGGTCGAACCAAAGAACAGGCAAGCGACGATTGCTTTCTGTGTGCGCATGTGTGTGTGTGTGTGTGTCTCCGACTCCATCATCACATCATATACACGGGAGAGGAACAGAGCCATGCCGCCAGAGAAACAACGTGGGAAGTTGAAGTGGCGTGGTCGTATCTGTACATTGAGCACGGGCACACAGAGACAGGAAGAAGAGGGAGGAAGAGCAAGGAAGGGCGGGGTGCAACCCGAACGAAAAAAAAAATGTGTTGTCACACACACGCACACGCAAGCACAGATAAAATTGCTTTTATGTACATATCACCGCTGTATTCACAGCATCGCGAGCGCTGAGTGCGAACGGGGAACCGAAATGCTGACATGGCGGGGAAGAGCATAGGGGCGTAGAAGGCAAGTCCGAATGGGCGGGTCAATGAAGCGAGAGAGTCATGCATCCTCATCGAGCGAGAACAAGAAAACAAACAAAGCGAGTGCGAGGGAGTCGCATCGATGTCTTTGCTCGGAAGGCTTATTTTGGCATGGGCGTCAGTGTCAGTTCCCCGTGGTCGGACGAGAGGCAGAGAGCGTGCGACACACGCCAGAGAGACAGGGGAGAAGGCCGCAACAAATCTCTCCAATTGGCCCACTGTCTGTCTGTCTCTGTGTGCGTGTGTGTGTGTATGTGTGTGTCCGCGAAGGGTGGTGAAGGGGGTGATGGATACCGGTGGGCAGGCAGCCTAGCAAACACCCGCTTTTATTCATCCACACTGCACCGGCAATCCGCCCACCGCCACCACCACCTTCTTATCCTTTCGGGTCTACATGTTCACGCACAGATGCGCCTCTCGAAGCCACGTCATCCGTTGTGTTTTTGTTTTTTGCCCATCGACGCTGATACGCCCCTCTCGGCGCAGCAGCTGGGGAAAAGCAGGTACGCTCAGAGTCTATCAGGAGTGACAGCGTCAGTGTGGCATGCGCCCTCCTACGCAGAGGGCGCCTTGGCCGAGCGGCTGGCGGTCTCCGCATACACGCGCTTGCTGTTCGCCTTCAGCTTCTGCTGGAACTCCATAAAGCGCCTCATGTCCAGCTCGCGGTCCTGGTTCGTCGTCATCCACATTGCAGCCGAGGAGTTGTACGTCGGCTGCTCAGGCACGGCAGTCGCGGCGGCCTTCGGCTCGTTTGCCCCGCACTGCGAGCTCTCGTTGGAGGAGGCCGTGTCGATCTTGACGGTGTGCTGGGCCTTGTCGGCCTTTGCCACGGCCTGCGGTCTTGCCTCCTTCGCGAAACCGGTATCGTAGACATTGTAGGTACTGCCAGGGAACTGCAGCTCCTCCTCCACCGACTCCCCGCTGCCGATATTGTTGTTGAAGCTGGCGCGAAAGCGGGTGGATTGGCCGCCCACGGCACTTTGGCTCCCTCCTTTCAGGGATGATACCGGCAGGAACACCATGCCGGTTCCGTACGGGTGGGCGTTGTAGCTGGTCAGGCGGCTCTTCTTGCCAGAGACCATGGCGGGATCCACCGTGGATGCGTTGAAAAGCCCGCTGGGCTCGCGCGGTTCGTCGGTACCGAACTTGACGCCCTCCTCGGGGTTAATAACCTTGCCGGTCAAGCCGAACGCCACGGAACCGTGCGGCGAGGCGCTGAGGTGACGCGCCTGCACGTTCACGTCCAGGCAGTGGCCGCAAACGTGCGGCTGGTTCTCACAGTTTTCAATCATCTCCCGTGTCTTCTTTTTCTGCGTGTGCATCAGCTGGCGTAACTTGTACACCTGTTCGCGGCTCAGCGGGTCTGAGGAAGCGGCGGGGTCCTCGTCCACAATGTCCCGGATGCCCTTGAGCATGGTGTGGAGATCGTGCTCAGCAGAGCAGCGGGAGGCCGGCGTGGCGGCACCGCTGCTGAGGCGCTGCTGCAACGTCTCTTTCGACGATGGCCGCGTCGATGCCGCTGAGTCGGAGTGCACTGCCGACACCGGCTCCTCCTCCTCCTCGGGCAGGCCAAGGGCACGCCGCTCCGCACGTAGGGCCGCCTCCTCGCGCAGCCGTTCCTTGTGCTCCAGCAACACGAGCTCCTGCAGGCGGTCACGGCGACGCACTGGCACCAGCTCCGCAGCCAGCGCCAGCTCCTTCGCCTCACGGCGCTTCGTGCTGCTCAGAAGCTGCTCATCCGGGATGAACTTACCAGCGTTCTTGGAGCTGTCCAAGAACGCCTTGGCACGAAGGCTTTGGTGGAGGCTCTTCATGTAGAGCTCATCCCTCGGCATCCCAGGGCGGTCCAACGCCTCCATGGTGGCCCACATCGAGGCACCAGCGTTGAAAGACTTCTCCCGCGGCTGCTGCGCGCAGTAGGAACACCGGCAGTACGCATGGCACTGGTCGCGGATCATCGTTTTCGGGGAGGGGGGAAGAAAGTGAAGTTGGGCGAGGGGCGAAACGGCTATGTATAGATGGAGGGGAGCGCAGTTATGTGGAAGAGGCCCTCTGAGGTGGATAAAAGATGGACAGGGAGCGCTCCGCGGCACATGGAACAGCAGAGATGCGCCGGTGGATATGTGTGGATGCGCATGCGGAGTGAGGGCGGCAGCCACACAGCATATACCAGGAGAGAGGGAAGAGGGCAGAGAGCGAACCTTGAAGAAATACACAGCGTCATGCGCATGCGCATCAGAAATGCGGAGACAGCTGTGTGTGGAAACTTGGCGTGAGACACGCACGTTTCACTGCACCGGCTGCACCACTGCCGCGTGGCATGTGGGTGAGAAACGATACAGGCACCGCATACACCAACATCCACCGTGGCTTCACCCCACATGCTGACCGTACACAGTACACAGAGTTCGGCGCACCATCGGTGCGCCGCACACATGTCGAAGCCCTTCACAAACATCGGCACGCGTGCGCGTCACTCGACGAGGCCTCCTCGCACACCTCACACCCCACCTCATCCTCCCATCTTCTAGTGACTCGCGTTATACGCACGAGACGGTGATCAAGACGCGACCCAGAAAGAAGAGCACCTCGAGCAATGTACATCCGGAACACAAGCGAAAACATACACGTCCCCCTCCCCTCACCTTCGCAAGTGCGGGGAGAGGGAAAACACGGGAGAGAAGCGTGAACAGAAAAAAAAATGTCAACTGCGGTACATGAACGAGTGTCACCATACAAACGACCGTACGCACACACGCACAACCGTGCGTGTGTGCCGCTCTACTTCGCCAGCTCCGCTGAGAGGGAGGGGGGCGAAAGAAGGCAAAAAAAATCATACCAAGACGAGAAGAGGGTGAAGGGCAGTGCGTGTGTCTTTCCGTGTGCATGTGCTTCACGTTGCGCCGATCTAAAAACGCGTTCACTGAGAGGGAGACGATACGCCCTGGGGCAGAGGACGGAGAAAAAAGCACGGGGGGAGCGGGAGGAGAAATAATACATACACGCATCACCACACAAAATGTGGGGCAGAGAGCAGGGAAGCAAGAGAAGCTCAACCTCAGTGGCACGCGGCGTAATTCGCTTTCTTCTCATCGGCGGCCAAAGCAGCTGCGGCGCCAGGCGATAGCCCTGAAGGACGCTTCGAGCTGTCAGCACCGGCAGCAGCGCTGCGCTCCACCACCAAAGCATCCGAGTCCTTCATGGAAGACTGAGACGCGGCCGCCATCGACGCCGTTGGCACCCACACAAGGCCGGCGCCGCGGGGGTGCGCGTAGCTCGTGCGGATCTGCGCCAGCGACGAGCCGAACGCATTCGGCTCTATCCTGCTGGCGGCCTTGCCGGTGGTAGCACCGTTCTCGCTCATCGGCGCTTCAGCCATACCATGCTGATGAAGCAGCTGCTGCAGTGCGCGGCGGTTACCGGTGTGGACGGGGTCTGCGGTCACCTTGCGCACGTCATCCAGCGTGTCCTGTAAGCGGTGAGAAGCATGGCACTGCGCCGGCGGCTCTGCAGGGCAATCGTGCGCCATCGCGTACGCCTCGTGGATCGTACAAGCACCCGGAACGAAGGTGCCCTCGCCGACAGCTGTTCTGCCGTGGCCTTCCGCACCAGAGGCCGAGTACCCCATCCTGTCAGCTATCGAGCCGCTCGTGTAGCCCTCCGGCACAGGCTTCGGACCACGAATAGTTGCGCTCGTGGCGTTTCGCTTGAGTCGCTCCGCCTCCATCGTCGCCTGCGTCCGGGCCTTGTACTCCAGCATGAGGAGGCGCTCCAGCGCATCCAGCTCCGCTGCTTCGCGGGCCTGTTGCTGCGCCGCCGTCTCCTTCATCAAGCCGTTCCCGCCGGCCGTCTGCGAGGCACCAGGCCCCGCCGCACGCGTGGAGTTGTTCCGAATCGTGTACAGGTTTCCTTCAGGCACGCCGTTGCGACCGCGGGAAGCGTTGAGGGCTGTCTGGTTGACCGGCACCGGGTATTCGGGGTCAAAAGACGAGACACCGCCCGGACCACTGCTGTGGCAGCAGCAGTTGCAGCCGTTGCGCTGCATCGTGCCGCTTCGCTGAAAAGCTGCCTGGCTCGCCGCCAGCTTCTTCGCGTTGACGGAGCGGCGGCTGCGGCAGAAGTCGCACCCGCAGTTCTGCTTTGGGTAGGTGCTCTGCATGGCGATGGCAGACAGGTTTGCGCCTGTGTAGTGTGTGTGTCGTTTCGGGCGTGGGTGGTGGGTGGTGAATCAGATATGAGTGGGGATGAGAAGGCGCAGCGTGGCTGAACGAGGAACAGAACTTAGGATGAGATGGTGAGAGCGGGCCTGACTCGGCTGCGAAGCGATGTGACGCACCGTTCGGGAGGCGATTTTTCAGCTTGAGAGGGAGAGAAAGCGAGGAGGAGGGAGGCAGAGAAGGTGTCGTGCGTCCACGCTAAAATGCAAGGGTCCTCACAGTGCATACGCACGCCATCAAGATCCACGGTCAAAATGGCAAACGACGCCAACAAGAGAGGAGGCAGGGAACCTCAGAAGGCACGCAGCCTCAACAAGGCTTCAAATATGTGCATGCATACATATTTGCACACGTCGGAGAGGTGATACGACCGGCGTCCACTTTCTGTTCTCTTCTCCACTCAAAGGACGGCCACTTGCAGCAATATCAGCACAAACATAAAAAGAGGGAAGTGGAAACAACAATACGGCTGCGGTATTGTGAACTGCGGCCCCGCACACATGCCCACCGCCAACCTCACCCCCCGCTCTTGGACTCATCTCACTCCGCCTTCAAGCACACGCGCACACGGGGCATGGCCCGCGCAAGACGTGAGAGGGGATGCGATCGGCACCTACACACCGCGATGGAACACAGAGACAGCGACAAAACATGAGTCAAATGCACTCATAAGAGAACACGCACACACACATACACAGCGCGCTTGGCTGCACGCGCCCTGATATACTCAGCCTCATCAGTCCGCAACGCCTGCCGCTGCAACGGGGCCGCCTTTAGTCCAGCTTTCTACTTGTGCGGTGGCGTATCGTGGCCGGGGCGGTTGGCACGTTTGCGTTGCCCGGTGTCGGGTCCACGTGTGTAGGTGCGCCCCCAGCATGCGACATCGCCCTCTCTCCCGCGCCAGCGGCGTCGTGGCCTCGCTCTGTGCTCTCCCTGCAAGGGCCCGTTCCATAGTCGAGCAAAGGGCGCACCAGGGTGCTGAGCGTGTGGATCACCGCTTTCGTCGGTATCACGACGCTGGCCGGGCCCGTCTCCTCGAACGCGCGCCACTGTGAGACAAAGAACTGTTTGAAGAAAACGGCGCAGATAACGACCACAAGCACTAGCAGAGCAGGCGACGTGAGCACGTAGAGCAGCTCGTTCCAGCCCAAAATGAAGAGGGCCGGAATGACCCAGGCAGGAAGTCTCTGTTTGCCCGCCTCGACAGCTCGAAGCTGCAGCTGTGTGGTGAAGTCACACTTCTGCTTGTATAGCTCGTAGGCGCGCACGGTGCCTTGCTGGCTGAGCAAGATGCAGTCCGTTGCGGCACCAACTTCCTCTCCGCCGCAGTCGACACACGTCACAGGGACATCGTAGGGGTACTTGGGGACGGTGTCGAGGGTGCTGTAGCTCAGGTAGAAGGCCGCCTCGGCGTCGTTGTCGCTGAACACGATTCGGTGTCGGTCGTGCCTCACGCGGCGAGCCGAGCGGCTCTGCGGCAGAGCCGCACCATCAGCATCAGCGCCGATGCCGTCGTCGTCGGCCGACGCCGCCACCAGCTTCAGCCGGAAGTAGAAGAGGCTCCCCAAGACTACCACGCCCGCCTGCATAGCTGCTGGCACGGCCTTCTGCAATCCCTTGGTGGTGGCGAAGAAGCGGGCGGTGCCGTCGCTGTTGTGGGTGAGGCTGCGCTCGAATCCGGTGTGCATCGTGTCGCACGCGCTGTCAGCCATGGAGACCATGCGCGACTTCACCTTTTGGAAGAGCGCGTCCGTGACGATGTTCAGCACGTTGAGCCGCGCCGTGGGATCCTGGGCGATGAGGGCAACATAGCGGCCGTAGACGTGGGCGCGCGGCGGCAATGCAGCGACCTCCGCCACCACCTCGTTGACATGGCTGCTGAGAGAGCGCCAGAAACCCCGAACAAGCTTCTGGCACGAAGGTGAGTCCATCCGCTGTGCCCCGACAAGGGGCGCTGCGCCTCCCTCCACGTCGTTCGCCTCCGCAGCCTCTGCGGCGCTGGGGCCCTCGCCGGCGCTGAATGGCAGTGTCTGAGCTGACTTGAGCAGCTGGCGAAGGCTCTCCTCGACGCTGTTCAGCACGCGCGACTCGACGTTCGACAGTACTTCGGTGGCGATCGCCTTGGAGAGTCGGTTCAACACCTGCATTGTGGCATCCACCAGCTCTGTCTCCAGCTCATTCGCGTACTGTCCGACAACGTCGCTTTTATACAGCTTTGTCTGCCGATAAAAAGAGGTCAGGCGGGTCTCCATCTCCTCCTCCAGGACCTCCGACAAGCGCAGCAGCATCTCGCCGCGAAGCAGCCTGTCCTCGTAGTGCTGAGCGAAGTGGCGGAACGTCTTGAGCTCCTGCACCTTCGCCTCCTTGCACCGATGCTGCGCCAGCATCTCACGCTGCGTCGGAATGTCCAAGTCCTTGCTCGTTCGGATCGCCTCCCAGCAGTTTGTCAAGTATGCCGGCAGCCCCTCGAGCGGCACGCCGCGAAACATGGCGTGGTGGGAAAAGAGGTAGTCGGGGCACTGGCTGTCGCCAAACCAGCGCCGCAGCGTCTCCACCGAGGTCATGAACTCCGTCCTCTGCAGCTTGTAGTGGGGCATCACGTAGTACTTCAAATGAAACAGAGCATCAATGCTGGCACCCGAAAACTGAGCTGGCCGAGTGATGCCCTCCCAAATCTTGTCGAAGGACTTGCGCATCGTGGCAAGGCTGGGTGCCGGGTCGCCGTCGGTGAAGTCACGCAGCACGATGAGTAAAGTCGGCATCTCCTCCGCTTTGTAGTTGTCGTGGCTGAAGAGCTGCAGGTTAACCTCGAAAATAGTGCGCAGTAGGCTCAGGTTAGCGGCGTTGAAGCGGCCAACGTCGACGGCCCACATGTTAATGATGAGTATGTCAGCGATGCTCAGCCCGAAGAGCGAGAGCTGGCGCTCAAACCACTGGTCTTCGCCCCGCTCCAGTCCATCCGTGCCTTCAAAGTCCAGCACCAACAGAGGAGACGCGGTGTGCGGCTCACCGCGCTCACCGTCGGCAGCGTCCTTGGTCTCCGCAGCAGCAGCAGCGCGGTTGAGGCGAGAGCTGCGGTCCGCGGCGCCGGAGGCGAGTCGATCGGCGCCAACAGCGGCGCTGCTGGCTTCGAACCCGGCCAGTGAGTTGCTGGCGCGTGCCATAAAAGCGCCCTTCGTCGTCTGGCCACGCCGCACCGTCTCGTCGAGCGTCTGAAAATCTGTGCCAAAGAGATGATTCAGCAGCGTGGACTTGCCGCTGCTCTGCCCGCCGAAGACGCCGACGACGTGGTAGTTCACGCCGATAGCCTCGAGAGCGCTGTCGTCATCGCCGTCGTCCGCTGTCGCCACACTGCCGCTCTGCGAGACGCTGGGTGCCACAATCGTGGTCAGGTACTCCTTCAGCCTTTTCTCGGACTGGAGATGGCCGTCACTGTCGACTAGATAAAGGCCCATCGCTCCTCTCTGTAGAGCTTGGAGGAGAAGGGGAATGAGAAAAAAGATGGGAGAGGCGAGGGCGGCTGCCTGAAGGAGGCAGCGAGTATTGATGGGAACGCCACAGTGAGAGCGAAGTGAGGCACGATAGGCGATGGTTGGAGGGCGAGAGAAAAAAGCGCCGCAAGGGAAGATAACGAGAATGTAGGGTGAGGCCGCAGCGAGGCGGCGTGCAGCTGCAGCTGCTGCTCTCTCCCGGTGGGTCTCCTCTTGTGCCGAGAAGAAAATGCAATGTTCACCACGTCAGAGCCAAAACGAGACGACGACGCACCGCTGTGGCTGAAGCGAGTGAGGGAAGGGGAAGAAGGCGGCGAGGGCACACTTTGGGGCGCACCACCACTTCAGTCGTGTTCCCGAACGCACAAAACGTTTCTCTGACGCTCGCCGGTGTGTGGCCGAGTGTTTGATAGACGGAAAGGGGTGCACTCGGGGAAAGGGGATATCGAAGTTGGAGCAGCAGCTGACGCAGTTTGTGACTGTGTGCGTCTCGGGGTGTCAGCGTGCTTTCGTTGTCGTTGCCTTCTTTGACCACAACCGCCGCCGCACCAGCAGCAGAGCGGTGCGAAGAAAGGAAAAGGACGAGATCAAAGGACGCGGGGATGGGCGAGAGGATGTAATAAATGGTCACATAGGCAATGCGCGCTGCGTGGCAGACAGGACGCTTCTCAGCAAGGATAGCAAGGGAGGATCAGGAGGCAGGCGGCGAGGGAAGGGGCGCGAAAACACTGCTCATTGAACATAAACTAGGCCACACAAGGCGCGAGTTCATGAGCGGCATGCCTTTCTTTCTTGGTATAGTGGGCCCGCCCTCCATGTACATCACTGACGGTCTGTGAGCTGACCTCCTCCTCCGCAGATTTAGCACACACACACACATACATACGAAGAGAAGGCACAGTTGATGGGACGCAGGGGGAGGGGGAGGAGGCACATCATGCACACCATGTACCGCATAGTATGCGACTCTCCAGCAACCCTTCGATAATGTTTACATGGAGGGTGGCATTGCACAGACAGAAATATATACGAGAAAAAAGGGCGTCACAGCGGGGTGAGCGAGCACGTCTATTGAGGAGGTATAACAAGACAAAGACAAAGCGAGAGCGAGAGCGAGGGAGGATACAAGTTCGAGCCATATGCGAGCTACGTAGGAGAGAGGGAGAACAGCGACGAGAGACGGCCGCACACGGCCGCAAGCGGAGGTGTCCAGCAAAACGCGAGAGAAAAAAAAGCGCCTGTGTGCATGTGTTGGGGTGCGCATGCCTTCTTCTGCGCCTTCTACAAGTCAGGTAGCGGGGTGCTGCACCTCATCGGCAAGAGAGATAGAGAGCGGAGCCAAGGAAGTGAGCAAGCCTCACACATACAGAGCAAACGGAGAAAAGAAATATGCACGACTACTTAGCGCGCTGTGGAACTGTGCGGTCCCCGTATACACGCACGTGGGCTCGGAAACAGGAGCGCAAGGCCATCCTCTCGTCTGAGGCGAGGAGCAGGAATACTGGCGAAAGAGGCCACACACCAAATGGCAACAGTACACCCCGCTGTTTCTCCCTCGCCCCACGGGATCCTCTATAGGTGTGGGTGGGCCTCCGTGGTAGCTCCCCCTCTCGCTTACTCTCCACATCACAACACGAAGAAACAGTACAGCTACAGATAATACAAAGTGCATACGTGTGTCATCACGCACTTCGTGCGCCGCCGTAGGCGGGACACCTGATGATAGCGCGTTAACCGGAAAACAAACGTCCCCATGCACGCGTGGGACTCTTACGCCGAGGGTTGGGTGCCAATGCCTTAGAGCGGTGGCGCCGCAGGAAGGCAGAGCTTTCACAATGTTCAACAAGGCATGCAGCAGAGCGAAGGCTGGGGAGGGGGGGGCTCGAGATGAGAACGGGAGTGCAACATGATAACAGAGAGTAGTAAAGTGTGTCTAACACACCCAAGCGAGCAAACAAGACGCGGAAAAAGAGGCCATCGACCCGAGATGCAACCGATGGAGCGACGAGCCGTCGCAGAATGACGATCCAGCACACTACTCGGTGCAAGCATCGTTGCCAGTGGTCCGCCACTTGGGGGTCTTCTCTGGGAGAGGTGCACTAGGGCTTCGCGACGAGGTTGGGACTCGCTGAACCGCACCAGACGCCTCCCACTCGGCCATGTAACGAGCACGGCGGTCGCAGTATACGTCATCTGTGATGAACACTTTTCGGCCAAACCGAGGAGCGGTCAAAGGCACGGCAGTGGCGCTGTGGCTGCGGAATCGCGAGGACCCACCACACCCGCTCTCAGGACGGCCCTTCCCTGCACGGCATGCGGCACCACAATCGGCACCAGCGGCTGAGACACCACTGCTCGCCTGCGGTGGGTTAGTAGGGTCTCCTGCAGCAGCGTCACGCTCGAGGCACTTCAGCGACTTTTCCGGCTTAGCGTGACCGCACGCAGCGTCTCCCCCAGTCGTCGCAGAGGTCTGATGAGATGTTGGCTTGACATCATGTGATGGCATCGGCGCTTCGCACTCAGGTGGAGAAGGGGGGAGCCTCACATGATTACGTGGAGACAGAGAGAGGCGACGCCCGTGACAAGCCAAAGACGGACACCAGATCCATCCCCGGTGCCACTGCCCGTGCGCGGAGTGATTGTGACAGTCGGTGCAGCAGGTCACCAACGGCGTAGGCCCGTGGCTGCACACCCTCTCATGGTGCTGCCGTGGCGGTGATGATTGACAGTCGGGGTGCGTTGGTGGCGACGGCGGCGGATGCTTTTCTACCAGTGGCAAGGTCGCTGAGTACTCGATCTTCGGTTGCGTCGACGGTGGCACAGCATGGTCACTGTCCTTTCTGTGACTTGGTAGCGACGGCGGTTGCTCCTTGCGCTGCGGTGGCGGCGTGGAGAGGCGAGCGCCCGCGGCAGGGTCGGCACTACGTGCCCTCGGGAGGGAGCAGACACGAGGGCCGCAACTCCTCCGCCGACCCTCCCGCGCGTCGCTTAAGGCAGCCTCCATGCGCAGTGTCTCGCGCGCACGCTGCATCTTGACGATCTCGTTGTGTCGTGCGTCGAGCTCGGCCTGCAACATGCGGCGCCGCACCATGTATTCGTCATCCACCGCTCTTTGGTAGAAAGAGTTGCGCTGGCGGCGCAGCATCTCCGCCGTGTTAGACTGGTAGGAGTTGCGCCCACCCCCATGGTGGCCGCGCGGCCCAAAAGCATGGGTTAGGGCGGACTTCCACCGTCGATCGGCGACGCGAGCCTCTTCGCAGCGCTGCTGAAGGGCGAGAAGGTCTGCCTCTTGCAGCTCCGCTTGCTCAGGAATGCACACCGGACAACGCCGAAACGAGTGCGGGCCGATGTGAACAGCGGCATCTATGTGACTAGCCCGACCACCGTGGGGGGTGCCACCGTGCCGCGCGCCTTGGCTGCTGCTCTGTCCAGGAGAGGGCTGGAACGGAGCCGTTGGATCGCTACCGTGGCAATGGGTGCAGGTACATCGCTCCTCGCAGCAGCACGGTGGTCTGCTCGGTTGTGGCACGGGTCGCCTCCGGTGAGAGGCGCGGCAGTGACACGCGCACGACTCCGCCGACGGCATCTCGAAACGAAGGGAAGCGGAGCGATGCTGAGTGATGTCTATGGTTTGTGTCTTCTGCCGACAAAGGTGCCGCGAATTGAGTCTGGGTTGTGTGCGTGGGGAGAGCCAAGAAAAGCGCGGAACGACGACGTACCTTCGACGAGCGAGAGCGCACAACAATACGGCAGGGGATGGTGTCGCCAGCGGAACATCCATTGCACGAACACCGATAGGTGCAAGAGAGCAGCAGAAGGTGAAAGCGCAAGACCATGTCCACCAGGAAGGAAAACAGGAAGAAAACAGCAAAGAAGCGTGAGCGTCCACAAGACGCAGGAGACGGTGTGCCCTCCACCTGAGCACCGGGCGCTGTCGCCTTCGATCCCTCTCAAGCGTGTCACCAGACCCGCGGGAAAAGGGAAGGAGGGAAGCCGCCGCTACTTCAGCGTGTGCCGACGCGTTCACTTTGCGCGCGTATGTCCGAGATGTAGCGAATACACCTAAATACACGCAGCCCCGCCTATCGCGCATACCGTCGCGTGGAAGATGCCAGCAGCGAAGGGCGATCCGTCATTCTTGCACACAGACGCTCGAGCGGGCGAGAAGTTGGCAATCTTCGACAGCACTCGGGGTGCGGGGCTTGCGCAACGCTGCTGTGCGGCCGCTGGTGCGGTCGCTCCTGTTCTTTCAGAAGGCCGAGACTCCCTGGAGACGAAAACACAAATAGGCTGAAGATACGCACACACACATACACGCACAGCGACAGAGAGAGACACACACGGAGGTACACGCGGAGACTCATGTAGACATCAAGGCAAAGAAAAGGAGCCGAGGCAGAGAAGCGCGCGCGCACGCGAAAGCCGAATCTGTGGCCCACTTGTGCACGTGTATCGTCACACGCAGGGAGCGGGGGCAGCGGGGTGGCTGGAAAACGGCAGTGTGTCCACACACAATAGAAAGGCGAGCGAAACCCTACCTCTCTCTTGCCTTCAAAAACCACTGTCTAACCGAGGAAGAATGAGGTCGGAAGAAGGAAGGCGCTGGGACGTGAGCGGCAAAGCTCGCCGCCGCCCCCATCTACTGCACTCTATCGCAACGTGGAGGGTGAGCGAGGCAACGAGCTCATCGGGCGTATGCACGTTTCGCCTTTGTGAAAGTGTGGTATCTCTCCGATCTGCTTTTGGGCGCTGTATCCGTGCAGCTCCGCCGACATCGTCGGCGTCGTCGGCCCGACACGGCCGCTCCCACGTGGCTGCCCCCGCCTATGCCTGGTTGTTGTCTTTTTCCTTGGCTGCCTCCTCGATCTTCATCTTTTCGTTCTCCAACCGTGTCTCGGCAGCGCGGGCGCGACGATCTTTGATCTCCTGCAGCTCTCGCGCTAGCTTGCGGCGGTTCATTATGACGCCGTGCAGCGCACCGATGCAGCGCGCGATGGCCGCTAAGAAGGTCGCAATCGCCTCGTCGTTGGTGTGCCGAATCATTTCGATCGACGAGCGGCGGGCGTAGATCTCAGGCTGCAGGCTAATCAGCTCCTGCAGTACCTCCAGTACATCCTCGGAGATCGGCATGACGGCGTTTCCGACATCCTTGAGGTATTCCTCTATCTGCTGAAGCACCTTGCACAGATGAATCAGGGACAGCTCCCGCTCCTGCACCTGCGTGGAGAGCGTGGTGATGGTGGAGTCGGTCAGATCGCGCAGGAGATGCTCAATGCCGATCTCCTCGGCTTCCTCCGCACCAAGGTGGGTCGGGATGTTGCGGAACTCGAGTGAGCGCGTGCCCTCACGCCCCTGCACCGTCGTGTAGGCCCGCACCGGCACGCCCTTGTTGTTTGGGTCGGTGTTCACTACACAGTAGACAGGATTGAGACAAAATCGATCCGCGACCAGAAGATGCAGCAGCATGTCGTTGGGCTGGATGGTGGGGCCGGAGGAGTACCACCCCACCACTTTCACCTTCGGTAACACGCGTTTGTGCATCGCAAACATCTCCTGAGCGTAGTTGGTGTCAAAGAACCACACGTCAGCGTCCTGCGGGTCCTCGTCAAAGGGAACGGCGAAGCTGTTGTTGATGTCGAGTGTCTGCATCCCTGTGGAGTCGCGCACGTAGCGCCCGAGCAGCAGCCCCGCCACGCGCTTTTTCTGCACGGCAGAGGTGTTCATGCGAGCGTAGTGGTCCACCAGGGACAGCAGCACCAGCGGGTGCACTTCCACGCGGCCCGCGGTGGGAAGGAACGCCGGGGGCGCAGCTACATCCCCCTTCCCATCGCTGCCGTCGTCAGACGCGACGTCGTTGTTGGCCCCAAGTGGGTCGGGCTTCGTCGGCTTCGAATCGTCGCTCATGGTGCCTTTGGATTGGCTTAGGTGCCAGCGTATGCACGTGGACGTGTGAAACCCGATACGAGCTTGCGTCTCGTTCCGCGGCACTTCGCCTAAATCGTAGAATAAACGGCACACAGCGACTGCGCCTGCCAAGACTATCCTCCTCTGCTCACTGTCGCGCTGATCCGTCTGTTTTGGTGTTTATCGTTTCCTTTGTGCAGTGCGTTCCTATGTTGGTGTGCGCACTCGCAGCAGCTGCAGCAGCGCCTCGTACTCCTGTTTCCGTATGCGCGTGCGTGTGCGTGTTTGTGTGCGTCGAAACCAAACAATGCCACGGGCAGGATGGATCGCAGCGAAGGAGGCCGAGAGTGTGGGAAGGACACGTCACGCAGTAAAAGAACTGAAAACTGTCGAGTAGTTTTATGTCGGGGTGTACGTATCGATGTGATCCTCGTGGCGAGGGTGAGGGTGACACGCACACGCGCGTACGTTACCCCGACACAAAAGCGGAGGGAGACGACACGGTAAACGACCAGAATAGGAGGGAGAGAAGGGAAGAGGCAGCGCAGAAAAAGATGGCACAAACTGCGGCACTGAACACATGTTGCATAGGGAGAGAGACGCACGTAAGCTAGCGCCTACGAAGTAGATGCACACACGATCTGTTTCTTGGGTTGCGGCGGAGGGCACAGTCCCGCGGCACAAATGCGCTTCACATCAGCCGAGTTTGCTCCTCAACCAGTGAGGCAGAAGATAAACATGGAGGATAGCAGCACACGCACACGCAGATGATCGGCACGCGTGCACACAGAGGGCAACCCCGAAGGGCACGCGTAGAGCGACACGTAAACCTTCCAAAGACACCGCAACAGGGCGGAAGCCCATGAAAGCAGAGAGAGCAGAAGAAGTCACGCAGAGCGCCCCCCCCCCTCCGGGAGGGGAAGGGGGAGGGAAAGTGACATGGCAGAGGTTGCACCTGCGCCGCTTATCTTCTTTCGCCACAGCTCTCCCTTCTGCGCTGCTCCTCCGGTCGAAAGTCAAAGCAAGCAGCTGCCACCGCTAGCTGCAGTGGCAGTGTCCCGTACACCAACCGACGAGCTGGCGTATGCATACACGATACACGAAGGAAGCACGCGACGAGTGCGAATGAGGTTCGGAAAATGGTCGCGAAGATGAGGAAAACGCTGCAACGGAAGAAAACGTCTTTCTTCATCGCCGTCTCTCTCACCGCCTCGCCGCATGTACACCTCATCGCACAGGACGCCTTTTTCTTTTCTTCGCCTTGCTTCGGCTACTTGGATGGGAACCATGCGCACATGATGACGATGGAGAGGCACAAACACACATCCATGATGAAAAGGCGCTGCCGAAGATCACGCTGCAGTCGAAGTCGACCGGCACATCATAAGCGAGACGCGACCTGGTCACGTACATGAGCAGCGTGACAAGGTATACATCACCCATGGAGAATGCCGCGAGGAACAACCTCCAGCAGCCGTGTGGCGTTCGTGAGGTCAATGGCCCCGCGAATCGCCATGACACAACGACACGGTCAGCCGAAAATCATGTACAGCGCGCGTGCATAATGCAATGTGTCGCAGTACTCAGAACACGAGACGGGCGTTGCCGCTGAAAGCGTTCCCGACTACAATGAGCTCACACACAGAGTCCCGCGCGCCCGCATTAGGCACGACCACCGACGAAAAATATACGTGCGCCAAGAAAAAAAATGTTTACAGCGTCTGCCGTGGCGCAGTCACGGAGGCGATGAGATGAGAGAGGGGGAGGGAGATGTGCGATGGACTGCAAGAGACCCCAAACGCATACAGGCAGAGAAGGGAGAAAGGAGAGGGGGAGAGCTTGGATGCTGAGGAAGACAACCCAAGAGGTCGGTCAGCGCGCTGGCAGCAGCAGCAGCAGCAGCAGTACGAGGATACAAGGGCACACGCACAGACGTGCGCGTATGTCAGCGCAGTCCATGCATAAGAAGAGGCATGTGAAGAACAAAAAAAAGGAAAAGCAGCGAAGAGACCGGAGGAGATGCGAGCGCGCGCAACGACGAGCTGGTGCGAAACAAAAAAAAGGGAAGTTCGAAAGTCGACGACATACGGAGCGTGCTTGTTTTGGATGTCAGACCAATCAGCCCCGCCGCCGAGGCTGTCGCGAGTGCAGTGCCCAACAAGTGGGCACAGCCTCAGCAACGTGGGCAACAACAGGTAGTGAGGATTGACAAAGGAAAAAGAAAACGGTGTGCGTGAGAGAAATAGAGCGCAAGAAAGGCAAGAGCGCCCCAGCAAAAGCTGAAAAGGCGATATGCACACACAAACAAAAAGCGGTCGCCGCCGCCCCAAAGAATGAGCGGCGGAAACCGGCGAAATAAAAAATCGCAAGGAAGTGGTGCGATGGAGAGTCAGCGCTGATGGAAACAACGCATGTGAGTGATGATGTGGTTGCTGATTTCATAGGCGTCTTTCCTTGCAGGAGCGGCGCCAGTGACACACACTGTGAGCTCGTCTGTCATCCAACTTGTTTCAGCGGGGTAAGGGGGAGCGTTGACTGGTGAAGAGGGAGTTGATGGCCTCGGTCGTGGCGGGGCACACATCCAGGTGAAGCCCCGCGTGGAGGCAAAGGCAGAAAAGGTTGAAAGAAGAGGGCAGCGTGGGCGGGAAAGTTGGAGACCGTAAACGATGGGATGTGCAGCTTCGAAAGGGACATGGACGAGTCCACCGCTGGTGCGCGACCGCAGGCGAAGGCGACCTTCGCTCCCATGCGGTGGAGGTCGACGCTTTTTTTTCCTCCCTTTCGCCTCAGCCCCACACCCCACCCCCTCGCACAGGAAGCGACAATGACACAAGGGCTGCTGCTGCGAGGCGGGGGGGGGAGGAGAGAGGGGAGCAAGAAGGGCAAGAAATGATGCACGGCGGTGAATAAGAGGGGCAGAGAGATGAGCGTTGGGACCCTCTGCACCGCACCTACCCCACCCAGCCCCCTCTCACACGCACGGGCACACATGGACGCGCATGCCCCATGTAGGGGGAAGAAGGGGAGGCGGGGCTGTGCGGTGTGTGAGCGAGTGCATGCTTACGTGCATGTCGCAGAGTTGATCTTTTCTCGATTGGATTCGAAACAGTCTGTCAGCGCACTCACTGTTTATACGTGCGTGCAATGCTCTTTTTGTGTGTGTGTGTGTGTCTTTCCCTGCTTTCTTATATTAGTGGGGCCGTCTACTTACAAGATGGCCCCTGCCCCACCCTTCGCGTCTTCTTCGCTTGCACTCTTTCACTCGCTCTTCGTCGCATAGACCTCTCCGCTACACGCTTGTAGCTACCCTCCCCTCTCTCCTTCGGTGGTCGTCCGCACCACGTCAGCGAGGGCAGAGACGCATCGAAAAAAAAAGGAAAAAAAAAACACGAACAACAAGGATGTGTAAGGATCCTGGCACAATTTGCCTTCTTTTTCCTTTGCCGGTATTACCTGTTGGCAAGTGCGGTGGAAAGACAGAGGAACAGAGAGAAAGGTGCGCAGAAACTCGCGTAGAATGGAAGACAGCGAGAGAGGCCAAAACAAACTAGGAAGCGAGAAAGCCGCAAAAAATACACTCAGAAAAGCGTCATCGGCATTCTCTTCTTGTAAGAAAAGTCGTGTCGGCGTCCATCTTGCAACCTGCATATCACCTCCCCTTCCCCTCCCGCGAACACGCACGCAAGGACCCCGAGAGCCGACATTGCGCGCGTATGCACACAGACACACAGATATGTACACCAGCAACACAAAAGGAAGATCAAAGGAAGCATGCGCACAAAAATGCACACCTCAGCTGTGCTCGTAAGAGCGATCAACGTTAGGGTACAAACAAATGGCCCATGAAAGAGAGGAAGGAGATTCTATGAGGGCCTGTGTCAGTGTATGCAGGGGTTTATGTGTTTAGGTGTCTGTGCGTGGGTTTGTGAGGAAATCGCCGTTGTCCTTCACATGCGTCACCTCGCGAGACGCAGAAAGCCCCTCGCCTTGCCATCGTTGCTTTTCCTTGTATTTTCCCAGCTCCCAGCTTGCGATCGCGAGAAGCTGAAACACCTCCCTTTCGCCCGTCGCTTTTTCGTTATCCATATGCCCCAGTGGCACCTTTTTTTTGCCGTCGAGTTGTCCCTGCCTTGGTACATCCCTCGAACTCCGGTACACTCCAGCTCGCTCTATCTCTTATCCTGTTCTTGGTGCCCTTCGTTGGCTGTCGCAGCGGGTGCGAGAAGCTTTACGAATTACCCCACGCTTCCCCGTCTCTTGCGCAGGTTGAGCAGACCTCTGCTTGGCTCACTTGATTTGTTTCTTACGCTCTCTCCGCCGTGCTTTCTTCGACTGACAGCGTAGAAATTGACGGACAGCAGAGTAGCGAGCGAAGTAGGGGGAAGAGATAGAGACCAGAGGCGGGGAAGAGAGAATTCTCGGTGGTCTCGGTGCGTGCATATGTCTATGTTTATAAAGGCGTGTTCGTCTCTGCTTCAGTTGTGATGTAAAGTGAGGAAAAAAAGAAAACTGAAAGTGTTCGTGTGCGTGTGCGTGTGTGTGTGCTTGACAGATGCGCTCAGCAGACCAACCAGGAAGGTGACAGTGCTGGAAAGCAGAGACATGAAGGAGTCGAATCACGTTAAAAAAGGACGGAAAGACACACACGCACACAAAACAACACACCACACCACACCACAGAGCGAGAGGACGAAGAGGGGCGGGGGCAACTCAAATCCGGAGCACGCCAACAACAATAGCAAACCGCGAAGAGAAAGGGGGGCGGCGGAAGTGGGAAAAAAAAACAAAGGAAAAGAAAAAAAGACCAGACACGAGATAAAAAAAATTCTGAACCTACAGAAAGTTACGACAAGTGAAGAGATGATGAACAAAAGGAAGAACGTAGATGTGCGCTCGTGGAGGACGCGGAGAGGCAGGGGGAGAGAGAGACACAGGGAGGGAAGGGTGTGGAAGTCGAAGGGGTAAAGACGGGAGAGGGGCGCGACAAAGCCGGATTGCAGAGGAAGAGGATATCGACGAGGGGTGCCGGAATCACAAAATAGAAATCAAAAACAACGCCAAACCAGAGAAGACACAACTTGAAAAGAGAACAAGTCAGAGGAGAGGAGGGGAGGAGGAGGGAGAAGAGGAGGGGCAAGAAAACAAAGATCATTTTAGAAAAAAAAAAGAAAAGAGCAAGACAGAAGAACACCTGAAAAAAAAAGACAGACGGACGGACGGACAGGCAGGGAGGCACGAGAGAGAGGAAGCAGATAAGTCAAGCTACAGCAACAACCTTTTGTTTCTACTATCCGTCCACGTGTTTATTTTGTGGTTTCTTTTCTTTTTTTTTGCCCACTGCTCTACAAAGAGCGGCAGAGATGCCCGCGAGGCACCGCACGCACGCGCCCGCGCCGCACAAGGTACCAAAAACGTGTAAAAGAGAGAAAGGGGAATCAAATGTCAAACACGCGCGCACACGCACACACACACACACGAGAACCGCGAAAGAAAAAAAAACGAAATCCATACAAACCACAAATGTGAGGCAAAAGAAAAGAAAAAACCGAACAGAAAAAGATGCACAAACAACGTAAAAATAAAAAATAAAAGTAGAAGACATATCACATCAACCGGAACAGAAATGAAAAAAAAGTAGAGGAACCGAAAGAAAGATATCGAGAGAGAGAGAGCGGGGGACATGTCTGAAGGTAAGCCCGAGCGACACACAAGAAAGGGTTTTAAAAAAAGAACGGGACAGCGTCCGGCGTCCTTGTGTGTCTGTGCGTGTGTGTGTGTTTTGTTGTGTGGGCGGCTTACTTTTTTGTGTTTGTGTTCGTTTGGTTGGCTGGTTGTTTACTCTATTCTGTGCGTGAGCGGTAAATCGAGTCGCGGATTTTTTTCTTCTTGTTCAATAATTTCTCTGTTTTTTCTTCTTTTTGTTGTAGCTCTTGACTGTCCGTCTGTACCGGGGACGGCGATCGAATTTGGGTTTTCTCTCCTCCCCTGCCAGCGGTGTCGTTCTCAAACCTTCAGCTGCGTGCACTTAAAGGGGGATGGAGAGACACACGCACACACACAGACGCTGGTACGCCGAGACGTACTCGCACATGAGCACTCAAGCATGCAAACCTTGAGACAGGAGAGAGCACACAGGCACGCTTCTTTTTTTTCCTTGTCGGTCTTCTCTTCCCCCTCCTCTGCATGGCGGACAGAGCACAAGCGTGCAACACAAGAGAGAAACTAAGAGACGATATAAGATGGATGGAAGATGGGCGTGAGTTCGGATAACTCAGGCCTCTCCCTCCACCACGCCCTCCTTTTTCTCGCCTGTGCCTGAGCGTGGGCAACGCTTTGATCGTTGCCAGGAAATTGCGTGCATATGTGCGCATTATCTTCGTTGCCTTCTTGTTTTTTGTTTGTGTATGTGTGTCCCTACGTGTGTCTTCACTACCCAAAACGTTGAGAACGCATAGCGAAGGCTCAGCGGTAGCACAGCATGTGCGAAGAGCATGAGAGTCGGTTTGTATATTATTCCTTGTTCCCACTCTTCATGTGGCTCACAGAATCATCTACACGCTACTCCTCTTCCTTGCCATCCATCGTCGGAAAACAAAAGAAAAAAACGAAGCGACAACGTGCGAGCGCCGACGAGAAGGTAGAGTAGGCAGAACAACGGAATGAGCACCAAGAAGAAAATGGTTGACACGACGGTGCCAAGCATGCACGAGCTCACACACAGACCCAAACGCGCAGCAAAAAGGCATAGACAAACATATGCAAGCAAGAGAATGTAAAAAAAAAGCGTGAGGCGAGGAAGATGAACCGAAGGCACCCGCACGCACGCACGCACACACACACACACACAACGTGAGATGAAAATGGTCTTTTTTTTGAGGGAACACACAAAAAAAACTAAAGTCCTTGTTGCCGTTAGAGTCCGGATCGTCTGTTTGTGCATTCTGTGTTAGAGAGACAAAAATGAGGAGAGGCACGGGTAGGAAGCAGGGAAGGTGGGAGGAGGCGGAACAGCACGCCTGCAAGCATAGCCACACAAAGAAAATGACAGAGAGAGAGACAAGCACACACACACACACACACACACACACACATCAAAGCTCACAAAGAAAAAAAAAGAGCCCTTGTGCACCGGTGGATATTGGTCGTGTCGATTCAGCGCGACCATTGATCGTGTGTTGCGCAAGTGCGTACATGAATGTGTAGAGTGTCGCTCCTTTTTTTCTTTTCTTTTCGTTGGGTGTCCCTGTTCTCCCGGTGCCGGGTGTGTACATACTCTTCTCGGTCCTCTTCACCCGCAACGAAGAAGAAGAGAGAGAGAAACATTGGTAAAAAAAAAACGAAGGGGGAGAAGCAAAGCACAGAACAAACAAACAAAAACAAAGAAAGGAGAGAGAGTGAGGGAAAAGGTGTGGGGAGAGGAGCACAAGCATCATGATCGATCTTCGTCTTTTCCTTTTCTGCCTATGTTGCTGTTTTTCTCGTGTTTTTTTTCTTTGTCTTCATCGCATCATTAGCGGCTGATATAGATACATAGATATACATACCATACACGCACGTATCCATCTATATACATATCCATATATATATAGATAAATGGATACGTGTGTGTATGTATATCTGTATGTACAGCTAAGTATGTATATAAAGATAGATATATACGGTTTTCCTCTTCCGTGGTCGCACAAGTCTTTTTTGTTGTTGTTCTCGACGTCATCGAGTGTTTTCTTCTTCTGTTTCCTTCGAGGCCCAGTGAGAGGGGGAGAGAGAGTACAATGCAAAACGTGTTTGCATGTCAGGTGTCGCACACAGACATCAAGCGCGCAGTCAGTTTGATCGAGAAACCAGCTGCGCCAAAAAGACCTCAGATACCTCGAGCGAGAGGCGCACACACACAAAGCATTCGCCCATACACCACCACAAGCACACGAGCACACCGGCCGACAACTATAAGAGCAAGGTCTGCCGTCCATCCTCACCTCCGCTGCTGCATTTCACCCACGTTCAACTTTCGTTCATCGACGAAAAGAGGAAAAGCAGGGAGATGCCTGCAGAGCATACAAGAAGAGTTTTGAAAGAAGAGTAGTCTTGTATTGGCTGTCTTTTACCTTTTTTGTTTCCTGCGCCACAGTGCCTGGCAGCGTTTCATTGCAGAGACGAAC
The DNA here is from genome assembly GCF_000234665.1 of Leishmania mexicana MHOM/GT/2001/U1103. Taxonomy (NCBI): domain Eukaryota; phylum Euglenozoa; class Kinetoplastea; order Trypanosomatida; family Trypanosomatidae; genus Leishmania; species Leishmania mexicana. The sequence continues at coordinate 148,710 of NC_018335.1, forward strand.
AATAAGAAAAAAGTGCGGGAAAACAGAGAGTGGCCCGGACTCAGTGGTGGTGCTCATTCGAATGTGTGAGTCGTCTTGTGAGGAAGACAAAAGACAGAGGCAGAGAGCGCGCACATGTGCTCGACGAGCTTTCGATGTTGTTTGTCACATTTTTTTTAGAAGGGCCTTTTTTTTCGTGCGCCCGTGGGGTGCATTCATTGTAAACGTGTTTCCCTTTTTTTGCTTTCTCGCATGTGCACCACACCCCTCCGCAGCATCACTCAGACTCTTTCCTGCTCTTCTTGTACTGGTGGCTGTCCATCAACGGAAGAGGTCATATGCCGACAAGAAAACGAGGAGATGGCGCACGAAAAAAAAGAGAGGGAGAGAGATCCATTTAGTGTGTGTGTGTGGGCGTGTGCTTCGCTGTGTCTGTGCGAAAGAGTGCTGCGTTGGTTTGAAAGAAAGCGCTTGTCCGAGAGCGTGTATGTATGCGACAAGAATAAAAATAAAATGAAGTATGTAGTATTGTGGGCACCCCTCTCGGGTTGCGGAGAGCGTCGGTGAAGATGTGTCTGCGTAGGTGTTCGTGGGTGTATTCTGTGTCCTTCAGACTGAAAATCGCGGAAAGCAAGCACACATACACACACACATAAGCATGCGCCGAGACGGCCAACAGCAGCGTCAGCAATCAGCTACGGAAGGAAAGATAGAAAATGTGATGTGGGTGGTTCCGTATCGATCCGATCGATTATCCTGCAATGCTATACGCGCTGAAAAAGGCAGAAAAATAAATCTTACGTCGGTGTGCGTGTGTGCATTGTATGCATATCCCCGCGCGCATGCGTGTTTACAGTTGTTGCTGTGCCTGCCTCTTTCTCTTCAGAGGATATTTACGGTGGCTCGAACCTCGACAAGCACTGAAGCAGATGAAGAGCGATAAATGAAAAAAATGCGTCTTTCAAGCATCCCTTTCTTCGCTCCACACCACAACGAGCCTCTCTCTCTCGAGCACAAGAGAAAAAAAACAATGCTGTCTGTGCAGACCTGTCGTGCGTGTCACGCCGGATGATTTCGTGTACGTGTGGGTGTGTGAGCGTGCGCCGTTGGATACTCCGCTCTTCTTCGTCTGTGTTTGCCGTACGCTCCAAGGAAACAGCAGCAGTGGAAAAGCGGTGAGGCGCGACGCTCTGAGACATAAAAAGACACACACAGAGCGGTGCACGCACCAGAAAAAAGAACGCATAGAAACACACACACACGGCACAGAACCACTCGACGTCCTCGCTTGCCTCGTACTTGAAGCAGATTGCATCAGCTGCAGTGCCTCCATAGTAGGAACGCTGATGTCTCGCTCTCTCGCAGTGAAAGTGCGCCGCTATACAACGCGCTCATGCTTCCAGCAATGGCAGTGCAGTGCCCACGATGCAGTTGTGCCCTATAGACGAAGGAGCCAAACATTTAGAGATGTAAAGGTGAGCTGACGACGGCGTGCAAGAGAGGAAGCTTCACAGTAGGCGAGCAAGCTGCGTGAAGGTTAGAGCTCGAAATACACGCGGAGATGAGGGTGCGCAAGCCAGTCCGTCCTTTCATATGATACGAGACCAGAGCAGGGGCGGTGCGTAAAGAAGCAATCATAACCCAGACGCACTGAAAAGCACGCACAGCGACAACGTGACAAGCACAGCAGGCCACTAGAGAAAACGCACCGTGTGCGCTCAGAGGATCTGCAGACGGAAGAGAAGAGTGAGTGAGTGAGTGAGTGAGAGGGCGTTTCGGGGGACGGGTGGAAGAGGGAAAGGAACGAAAAAAAGAAAAAAACAGAAGCAGGGGAATAAATGACGGTGATACACACGCACACACGCCACGCGCCACGCGCCACGCGCCACGCACACACACGCACATATATATATATATATATATGCACGGACCCACTCATATACACGTGCACACGCAAGATTACGTACACACGCACACACACGCACACACACACGCGCTGTAACCAAAACCGAAGAGCGCAGAAAGTAGAAGGAAAACAAACAAACACGAACAAAAAAGTTCAAGAAGACTGGCGAAGCAATCGAGCGAGGGAGGGAAAGAAAAGGCACAGAGAAATGGCGAAAAGAAACAGAAAAGGGGATGCCACACAATACGTGCGAGCAACACAGAAAACAACGAAAGATGAGAGTGGGACGGAGGCGATAAAACACGCTTCTTCACTCCAACAAAGTTACAAAAAAAGAAAAAGTTGGTGGTGGTGGTGGCAACGAAGGTAGTCAAGGAGTAGAGGAGACCAAAGGAAAGATGGTGTCGAACAAAGTTCAAGTGAGTGACACAAGTATACGCTGGGACCTCAACTTACACGCACGCACACACACACACGCCAAAAGGAGAGCGAAAAAAGAAACGAAAAAAAGAAAGTGAACCACCGTGAAAGACAACAGAACCAAAAGTCAGAGGGAGGAAGAGGGGGAGAGGGAGAGCACCAAACCACCAAACCGCAAGAAAAGTAAAACAGTGAAGTGAAGGGTGAGAAGAACAAACAAAGAAGATCACAGAATGGAAACCAAAGAAAAACCACAGCAACGGACAGACACAAACCAAAAAAACACACACAAGAAAGCACACACACGCGCGCACACGGAGGAGGAGGAGGAGGGGGGGCATAGGAGGATTTATTTCTTCTTTGTGCCTCATCATGTATACATCACTATCTTTTGCTATCCTTTCTTTGTTGCTCCCCTCTCGAGGGAAGGGGAAGGGAGCGGCTCTCCAGGCTCTCTTGTGATGCGTGAGAGGGGGTGGGGTGTGTGTAGGTGCCTGAGAGCGCACGTCGCCTGTTCGAGTAACTTTATTTCCTTTAGTGCTTCTCTTATTCTCTTTTGCCCCGTTGCTCCTTCGCACAGACGTCCACTAGGAGGCAGAGGGAAGGGAGAGAGATGTAGAGAGCCAGAACAAGAAAAACCACCACACACACAAGCACATAAAGGTAGGAGCAAAGAAAAGAAAGAAAAGACGGCGCCGTCATCGAGGAGAGGCCAAGGCGTGAGGCAGGCAGGGGAGGTTGCACGTGGAAAAGAGGACCTGAAGCGAGAAAAAGGAGCAGGAAAAAAGAGGAGATGCAGAGGCCTCACGCGTAAGTGTGTGTGTGTGTGTGCGAGTGCGCATATCGGCATAGAATTGGGTGCCTTCATCTTGATACAATGGGACACTTTGGCGCCCCGCTTCAGTAACTTTCCTTTTGCTCATGCCTCCTCTGGCTGCCTCTTTCGCCGCGTCCCTCTTTTCGTCAGTCTCACAAACACTTCACCACCACCGCCATCAACACCCGTGTGACGATGCCTTTCCTTTCCTTTTTTTCTGCCCCGCAGACACTGGACTGAGGGGTCAGTGCGCAGCATCGACGGCAAAACAAAAGGACGCGAAAGAGTACAAGAACAGTCATTGTAATCTCAGTATCACGCCTGCTGTATTCGCATGTGTGTGCGCGTGGGCGTCTCCTCATTCTGTTCCCTCTTTCAGAAGTCCTACTTCACACATCCTCTCACACTCGTCCTCTGCTTCGTTTCGTCTCGCAAACAGCGCGCTACACACGCCTACACCTACATGAGAGTGTGTGCCTGTGTCTGACGGGGGGGGGCGATGGGAAAACGTCACAGTGGGGAACGGAGGAGGAGCAACGGAGAGAGAACGAAAAAGAAGACGCGAAAACGGGTGGGGAGAAGACAACCATTTTGGGTGATAATCGTCCTGGGAGGGCACAGAAGAAAAAGAAAATGGCACGCGAAGCCCGAGGAAAGACAAAATGAAGGCGAGAACGCATTGTTAAACGAGCACGTCTAACCACACACACGCGCGCACACGCAGAGAAGTCACATAACAACCAGAAAATCAAGAAAAGGCAAAGATAGCGAGAGAGAAGAGACGATGAGAACCTGAGTGTAAAAAGGGATGATCGTGAGCCACAAAAAAAGGAATACTGCACAAACACGCACGCACATGCCGGATATGTATGTGTGTGAAGTTGCGCGCAAGTCTTGACGTCAAGGGAGGGGAGGTATGCGGATATAACAATGATAAAAGGGCCCACACATGGAGGAGCGCAACTTGGGGAACGTTAAGAACAAAAAAGAGAGAAACGGGGGAGCGAGAGAGTTGAACGGAGGACGTAAGAAAGAAAAGAGAGGCACCCAAGCACATACACACCACACCACACCACACCACGGTCGGGGTGCAGGGGGCCGAGAGAGACGAACGGAGAAAAAAAAGAACAAAAGGAAAAGAGACGAAGAGAGCGCACACAGAGAGAGAAACACACACGTTCGCTCGAGAGTGATCCAGAGGGCTGTCATGCAGCGACGAAACAGCACACACACACACACACACACACACACACACATACACACACACAATCATCGCAGCATCACAGAGGTAAAGCGATCCCTCTAGAGACTCCACTCGCTTCAGCGTGAGCTTGAGAATCCATCTTCGTCCTTTTCTTCCTTTGTTTGGAGTGCCCCTCTTTGGTTTTCTTTCTTTTTTTTTGAATTTCTCCCTCCGCCTCATCAATTTTCATTAGCGTTCATTGACGGCGTTCCCCACTCCGTTTCCCTCTGCTTTCGTGTACAAGTCGCCCTGTCCTTTATGCGCGCTTCGCATCCTCTTGTGAGAGCGACTACAACACCCGTCACAACAGTCAAGCATAGAGAGATAATAGGCGTCTTGTGAGGCGCAGCGGGTCTTCCTCCGAGGAAAAAAAAAGAGCGATGCATATATCGAATCGAATATGATGCTGTTCATCGAGTAGCTCAAGCCGACCATAGTTAACAGAAAAGAGGATGAGGGAGGGAAGGAGAGGAAGAGCACAAGCACCACCGACAGACGAAGCAGATGGAGAAGAAGCAACGCGACTTTTCGCTTTATCGGCCTTGCGTCCGTTTGCTTCCTCACCCTCCTCCACACCCCACCACTCACCTCCTCTTCGCGACACCCGCGAAGCATGCTCCCTCCTGCCTACTTCGCGTTCTCACTCACACAAAGAAAATGTTGCGTGCTTCGCACGTTTAGCATCACTTTTTTTTTGCGCGTGTGTGTGTCTAGCTCTCCCTGTCTCAACTCTTCTCTCGTGTTCTCTCTGTTTCACGCTGGAATCTCTCACTCACGCCTCCCTTCCTCACTCTCTCCCTCGCCCTCTCGCTTTGCAGCCAATTTGGTGTTGACCATCACGAACGTGACAGACAGAGCGAGACAGAGAGAGAGAAAAGCGTGTGTGTGTGTGTGTGTGTGCCTGCGCTCTGGTGCACCCAAGAAAGAGGTGCACGGCAGCTTTAGAGTGGCACACATACTGGAGTGTCTGCGGCGCTGCCTCTTCACTATTTTCTCTTTCACTTTCGTTCTTTATTTTTTTTTACCGCTGCCAACATCAGCGCCACCGACGCGGATGTATCTTCCCAGCCAGCCGCCCCGTCCTCTCATCCTTCCTCCTGCTCACGTCATCCCATTTCCAAGCCAGCACGCCGCGCTTGCCTCGCTGAGGAAGACAGGGGGAGGCACCTCACAGAGGGGGAGGAGGAGGTATAATCAACGAAAAGACGAAGCCCACTGGTGTGGCTCTGTGTTGCATGAGGAAGATAAGCGGGAGAGAGGAACGGGAGAAGAGAAGTGGTGGCGGTGCCATGCGAGCAAACGGGACTGCACAGCGTCATTTCTCTCGCCTACGAGCAGCGTCCCTCCTTCCTTACGCTGCCCTCATCAAAGCTAAACGGAGTTCTACTACTCAATCTACTGACCAAAGACGTCAGATCGCATGTTGCGGTCACCCCCGTAGCCACCACCGTAGCCACCGCCGCCGTAGCCGCCGCGGGGACGGTAGCCGCCGTTGTTGCCGCCAAAGCCACCACCGTAGCCGCCGCCGTAGCCGCCACCAAAGCCGCCGCCACCGCGGTATCCGCCGCGACCGCCGTAGCCACCACCGTAGCCGCCACCGAAACCGCCGCCGAAGCCGCCACTGCGGAAGCCACCACGGCCGCGACCGCGAGGCTGATTCTGCACGTTGGGCTTCTTGGCCAGCGCCTGCACCTCTGGCAGCACCGTTTGGTTCGTTTCGCGCAGGAGCGGGATCAGGTCATCGACGATGTTGCGATTCTTGTCGTTGAAGAAGGAGAGTGCCGTACCCCGCTTCCCGGCACGACCCGTACGGCCGATGCGGTGCACGTAGTCATCGATGTTGCTGGGCAGGTCGTACTGAACCACCACCGCGACGTTGGGGATATCGAGACCACGCGATGCCACGTCGGTTGCGACCAGCACGCGGCAGACACCACTCTTGAAGATGTCGAGAGCCTCCTCACGCTCGCGTTGCACGCGGTCGCCGTGGATGGAGGAGCAGGGGATGCGGCTCTGACGCAGGTAGCGCTCCAGGTAGTCGGCGTCGCGCTTCTTCTCCACGAACACGAGGACACGCTCGCCCTGGTGCTCCTTTAGCACCTCCAGCAGGCAGCCGCGCTTGTCCACGTCTTCGACCCAGCGCACATCCTGGGTGATGTTCTCGGTGGTTGAGCCCACACGACCAACCTGCAGGAAGTGGTGGTGGTACAGGAACTCACGGGCCATCTGCTGAATCTCCTTCGGGAAGGTGGCTGAGTACAGCAGCGTCTGGCGCTCACCCGGCGGCGGCATGTCGCTATCCGGGCCCTGGACGATCGCGCGGATCTGCGGCTCAAAGCCCATATCGAGCATGCGGTCAGCCTCATCCAGTACGAGGAAGCGGACGTCCGAGTAGCGGGTGTAGCCGCGGGTGAACATGTCAGACAGACGGCCCGGCGTTGCCACCAGCAAACCACAGCCGCGGGTCAGCTCGTGGATCTGGTGGCGCGGGTCCGCCCCGCCGTACACGACAACGCAGCGAATACCAGTGCGGTACGTGAACTTGCGGCCCTCCTCGTAAATCTGAATGGACAGCTCGCGCGTTGGCGACAGCACCAGCGCGGACGGGGCGGATTGGCTGTTCGTGGGCTTGGAGCGGTTGAGGTTGTTGACCAGCATGAAGTTGATGGCCGGGATGAGGTAAGCGGCAGTCTTACCAGAGCCAGTCTGGGCGCATGCCATCAGATCGCTGCCGTTCAGCACACACGGAATGCCGTACTTCTGCACGGGGGTCGGCTTCTGGTAGCGGCAGCGGTTCACGTTCTCCGCCAGTGCCGGGGCGAGCGCCATCGTGGCAAACGACTCCGCCGGCTCCACGTCATTTGGAGTGATGGACACCTTAATCGCCTCGTACTGGTCAAAGTTGATACCCGGAGTGTGCTCCTTGAAGATCTCCTCCTCGGACTTCTCCTCGCGGTGATAGTGATTGTTGCCCATGAACTCGCGCTGCGGGCCTCGCGCACCACCGCCGAAGCCGCCGAAGCCGCCGCGGAGGCCGCCACCGCCGCCGTTGCGATTGAAGCCGCCTCCGTAGGCGCCTTGAACATCGTTGAAGACGCGGTTGCCGCCGCCGTACTGGCGGTTCTGTTGTTGATAGCCGCCGTAGCCGCCCATCGCACCAGCGACAGCAGCGGGTTCCTGTGGCTGTGGCTGCGGCTGTGGCTGCGGCTGCGGCTGCGGCTGCGGCTGCAGCTGCGGTTGAAGTTGCACCTGATTCTTATACATAATTCCTGCTTAGCAAACGTGTGTAGGATCAGAGCGGAGAAAGAAGAGGTAGTGTGTGTAGAGAACGCGAGGTGGGGGTGGGTGGGGCGTAGGATTGCCTGCCGAGGAGGAAGATGGACCGGGTCTTGCGCAGACAGAGAGAGAAAGGAAAAACAAAAAGTAAAGAAAACGAAAATAAAATGACTTGACTTAACGAGGAAGGGGAAAGTAAAAAAACAAATGTGAACTACGCGGTTGGTCGTATGTGCACATATGTATGTATGTGTGGGAGGAGTGAGAAGGGGAAGCAAGTAAGGGCGTTGTTGCGAGAGGCATACGGAGAGGGAGAGGAGAGGAGAGGAAAGACCCGATAGCCCTCCAGCTAGTACACGCATTCCCTGTGGAGGTCATGGAAATGTGAAGGAGGGAGGCGCTGAGCTGCCTCCGAGAGATACGAGAGAGAAGAAGGGAAACGGCCACGCATGCCCCTAAACATGTTCGGCAGCAGAGCAGGCAATGCCGGAACTGCAAAGAGCGCACGGGCATCTTTCTCTCTTCTGATTTTCCTCCTCCATCCCTGCTATACTTCTCTGTGTGGTAGACAGCACACGCACACGCTGACGAGTACCAGCGCAGAGCAAACGAAAAGGACGGGGGTTGATGCCTTGGTTGTCGTAGCACAGAGGCAAAGAAAGGGGAAAAATGAGCAGCAGCATCCTTAACTGCAGTGGCCAGCGCACAGAAGGACGTGCCTTGCAGCTCCCCTACTAGCTAATGTACATCACGCGGGAGACGGAGTGGAGGTGGTGTAACACAAGTAGACGGAGTACGTGGTCTTCTTGGGTGGCGTGAATCGCGCCACACATGCTCCCAAACCCGAGCGTTCCTCTCCGAAACACCCCAGCACTGCAACACCTGCCCCAGTGGCTTTGGCACAAGTCTCATCGCTTTCCACGCCTGCCTGCGCGGGTGGAAAGAACCTCGTCTTTGAGTCGCTCCACCTCGGAGCGATAGGACTCCCACGCATCCAAGAACTCGTCCTCGATGGCGGCGAAGAACGTGGGTTCGAGCGCACGGAGCTGCAGGTAGCGCTGATCCACCATTAGGTACAGTAGTGGCGGGCACGCAAACCCGCTGCGCTCGCTCTCAGCACTGGGGACGCGGTTGCCGCCAGCGTTGCCGCGCTCACTCGATTTCGTAGCCCGTCGGGCCTCGGCAGACGCCATGATAGAGCTAGTGATCGACAGCGTCATAGCCTGGCGTGCCTCGTACGGCACACGGAACATGTCATCGCCAGGCGGATATGCACTCATAACGTGATGTGCCATCGACGTGTACAGTTGATCCGCCAGTCGTTCAGTTGCCGAAAGAAGCGCGGGCATGGAGGACTCGGGATTCCACCCAAGAGCGATGGCGCGACAGAAATAGTGCACCGCATTGGTATACTGATGGCGGTGATAGGCCCCGTTAGCAAGTACTAGAAGAGCTGCTACGACGTGGGGCGGCTGACACAGCTCCGGCACGTCTGTCGTGTCGCAACCGGTGTCCGCGGTCATCTCGGCGAGCGCTTCTAGAAATGCGGCGTAGTCAGAGAGGGCCGCCTCCTCATCCTCGTGCTGCAGCAAGCTAGAACGGCTACCCTCCCTTTGGCGGTGACGGTACGCCGCGGCGCGTCGCACTAGCGCCAGTGGCGTGAACCAGTCCACCACGGCCGCCGCGCCATCAGCCGTCGCCACCGGCTGCCGCACCGAGGGGATGGCGAGGAGCAGCGTAAAGTCACGGATAGCGCGCGACCAGTCATGCAGCCGGTCCGCGTACACAGCGCCGCGCGCGAAGAGAGTAGAGCGGCGCTCGGTGATGGTCTGCTGGCGGTCCAGTGCCGCAGAAAGCGCTCGAAGCTCTCCCTGAACATCACCCTCTGCGCGGCACGCTCGTGCGGCATCGAGGAAGTAGCCGGCGCGGTCGGGTTTCATCCTCTGAAGATACCGCAACAAGTGGCGAGCAAGCGCGTAGTCACCGGCCGCCATCGACCTCCTCACACTGTCCTCGTAAGAGTGCACGTAGTCTGCGTTGCGTACCGCTACGCTGTAGTATGATGAAGCCTTACGACGCAATGCGGCCGCCTCCACAGGCGTCACCGATGTCGTCGAAGCCGCTTCAGCCTCGGCAACGTAGCCAAGATAAAAGTACGCGTGAGTAACGTAGAAGGCGCATGCGCTGCGAAGCAACTCGAGGCTTGAAGGGGCGCCGGCGCCCGTGTTCTGGGTGAGGGAGCCGGCAGCCCACGCTGCGCTCTTGAGGGGTGGCAGAGACGAGAATATCCGGTGGGTGTTTAGAGTGCTTGTAGCATCTAACGCCTGCTGCTGCGTGGCCGCTGTACTCGCGAGTACCTCTTCCGACAACTCAAGCAGACGTCCCAGCTGCTCTCGTGCCATCTCCGACAGACCTGCCTCGGCGGCGCACTTGCCGCTGTGCGCCAGCACCTCCATCGATGGCTCCGTCATTTTCATGTACTTGGAGTAGTCCTCGTACGCCTCGGCAAAGCAGCGGAGCGCCTCGCAGCAGGAGGCACGCAGAAGGTAGCTGTCTAGGTTGAGTGGACCAGCGGCGATGCTTCCATTGAACAACTCACGCGCCTCTGCGCAGTGTCCGTGAATGAGCTCCAAGGTTCCCATCCTCCGAAGCACCTCTGCCAGCCAGAAAGACCGCTGCGCGTCCTCGGCACCGTCGCCGCGAAACTGAGTCAGAGCCGCCACGGTCAACAATCCGCGCGGCTCGGCAGCGTTCTGAAGCACTGTAAGAGCGTGTTGAAGCTGCGCCTTCGCCTCTGCCAGCTGTCCGTTGCTGAAGGCGGCGTCTGCTTTGGTCAAGCAGCCTGGTACGCTCGCGGTGTAGGCTGCTGCGCCAGAGCCCGCGGCGCTGCCACCCTGCGCAGCTCTCCGTGAAGCGTAAGGGACCCCTTTGGAGCCGCCGTAGCGATCCGAGTAGGTGTGGTACAACGGCGGCTCATGGTGTGAATTCCAGACCGACTGCCAGTACTCCTCCACGAGATGCTTTGCCTCTCGCTTACGATGCGGCGCGGTGGCGGCGTGAGCAGCGTCAGCACGCGCCGAATACGGAGGAGAAAAGCGCTGCTTTTTGCTCGTGCTGCGGCCTCGTAAATGTCTCTTGGCGTCTGTCGGCGGTGGCGACGGCCCGTAGGCTACTCGAGACAGAGACTCCATCCTTTGCAGAGGGAAAAGGAGATACAGCGAAGTCGAGAAGATACGCCACTGCAGCGTACGTTCTTCTTTTCGTTTTTTTCCTCGTCACGATCTGTGCGCCGCTGCACTATACCGTGATGTGCTAGGCTGGCATGAAAAGCGATACGCACACACAGTAGCAGAGACACGCACGCGCGCACGAGGGCGAAGGAGACACAGAGCAAGAAATAACGATGGTACACAAAGAGGAGCAGAAGAATGAGTGCAAACTGTGGGTGGGCAGCGAGGGTCATGCAGAGCGAGCGCAGACCCGCGCACAAAAGGCGAGTGGCACGATGTGGATGCGCGTGTGGGTGCTTCCACAGATCGCACAAGAAGCCCCATTGTGTTTTTTTTCTGGTGCACGTTGGAGAGACTTCGCGTCTTGTTGTCGTCCTAGCTCAGAGGGGAAAAGCTGAATCAGGGCCGGAGCTGTGCCCAAAGACGTCCACACACGTACAAGGCACGCTGCGGCGACAGGTTTCTGTCGCCTCGGGTTCTACGCTGGCCCAGTGCGCTGTCACAAGAACGGTGACGCAGTACACTGAAGCAAAGAGCCCACCAGCGCTCTGTCCTCCTCTCTCCTTCGGCACTTCTTTTTCTGGTAGAGGCAGGATGCTGCTCTCGTGTTGTACGATGCAACGATGGTGCGCGCACGCACAGGCCAAACGCGCGGAAACGCAGCCACAGAAAAAAAAAGAAAACGGAACAGAAAGAGGTTTGACACCTCGCCTACTGTACATGAAGCAGAGCTGCTTCCATCGACCCACTGTACCAGCGCACCTCCCTCATCTCCTTATACATACCACCACACAAACGGAAGAGCAGGAGGAGAGGCTAGAGAGAATCGAAGGCAGCTGCGGCTGTGGCGCGTCGCTATGCGGTCGTGACCACTCTACCGCCCCTCCCCCCTTCTCTACTCAATCTCCAGCCCATAGACGGCATGACCGTCAGCAGGGGTCGCATGCTCGCTGGTAGCCATCGGTGTCGCTGCAGCGGTCATCGACACGGTGCACCTCTTGTCCATCGCGGCGTAGTCCACCCAAGTCTTGCCGGCAGCTGCAAACTCCAAGCGGCGCTTCTCTATGAGTCGATTTCGCTGCTGTGCAAGAATATCCTCGCTGTTCAGCAGCCCTAGGCGAGGAATGAAAGGGCCGGTGCTATCGTCGATCTTGTCCGCGTCGTCTTCCATGGTGCCCAGCACCGCTTTGTTGTGATGCCACTCGCCGCGCAGACACCGCTGGCGGCTCACGTAGTGCCACACACCGGGGCCCTCGCGTTCGCCGTTCATCCAATACCCCTCGAACCAGTCACCGTTCGTCTGCCGTAGCACTGCCCAGCCCTCGCACTTGTTGTGGCTGAAGCTGCCCTCGATCACGTCCCCGTTTGCGAGGTACAGCTTCCCCAGCCCATGCCTTTCGTTCGCGGCGAAGTCACCCTCGTAGACCTCTCCGTCGCTGCCCCACTGCGTGCCACGACCGTCGCGCTGCCCACTAAGCCACTCGCCTTCGTACACACGGCAATACGGGCTCTCTTTGGTGTCGCGTAGGAAAAGGGTACCGCGTCCCTCACGCCTGCCGTTGCGGAACTCGCCGCGGTACTTGAAGTTGGCCTGGATGTGCTCGCCGAAGCCGTCAAACACGGCGCCCTTCCACTGTCCTTCGTAGGTGGCCGTCTTGGCGGCGTTGAGGAAGACGACTTTTCGGGTGCTGCGACCCTCGGCGTCGAGGCCACAGGGGGTAGACGCATCCTTCACAAGACCGCTCCCCTGCGCCTCGCTTGCTTTGTCCGTACCCCACATTTCCAACTTACCGCGCAAGGCAAGTAAAGCCTCCTCCTGCTCCGTGCGGGGACGGCCAGAGGTGTCAAAGTAGATGAGCTGGAGCATCTCCTCCCCGCCCATCGTCGTCTCCATGGCGCGCAGCTGCCGCAGCAGGCGCCCGCGCTCCGACAGCGTCACCACCGGGACGCAGGCCGCTAGTAGGTTGCGATACAGCTGCAGGTTCTCTAGCGTCTCAGTCGTTTCACTGTACGACAAGGGGTCCACGCAGCCAACTACGAAGCATGCCTCGTGCCCGCACATGAGCTGCGACATTACTTGAGTGTAGCGACATTCCATGAAGAACGACTCGCTTCGTTGAATCAGGCGGTGCAGCTGCGCCTGGGTGTGGCACTGATCAGCCCGCTTGGCGCGGTACTCGAGCGAGTGTATTACCGCCGCGTTCAACAACGTGTTACTCACATTCACCTGGCTCCCCTCCCGCAGAATCTGCTTTGGTGCCCTGTTGGCGCCGACTCTCTCCGAGCCTTTTGTATGCACAAACGTCACTCGACGCAGCACGCACTTCTCACCAGTGTGCTTGTCGAGGGTCATGAGAGAGAGCTGCACAAAGCCGTGCCAGCGGAACTGCCGAGCGTAGCCGCGCCGCACACGACGCTCGTTACCTTGGCTCAGCAGCGTCTCGAAGGCGGCAAAGTCCTTCACCGGTACCTCCGTTATGTGCGAGAGGTACAGGCGGCCAAAGCCATCTCGATAGACAGCGTAGTTGTGAGCACTGCTGCTCGCTGCAGCACTACCGTCAGCACACGGTGCTTCGTCCTCTGCGAGATTGTCAAAGACACTGTTGCAGTTCATCTCCCAGTACGAGAAGTCGACGCTGTACTCGTGCGTGTGCCTCTGCGCCTCCAGTCGCCGGAAGAGTTCTCGCACGGTGTCTTGAATGAGCCCAGACTCGTTCGGGCTGCCAAAGAGCGTGTGTGTCTTACCCGTCTCCGCGTAGCCCATGGTAATGCAGTTGGCGCTGAGCCCGCCCATCACCAAGTCGACCATCTCGAGCCCGATCGTGCAAAAAACGTCAGCCTGGCGCGCATTTTGAGGGTAGAAGTAGTCAAAGTCGTACATAAGCCCATCCGCGGCGTTTGGGGCGAAGGCAATGAGTTTGTCTTGATCGGCACGGATTAGCACCTGTGTCAAGGGCACCTCCTCATCAGATGTCGGTCGCTCACGGACAGCGATGCGCAAGCGGTCCACCACCGGCGGATGGACCGTTGGCAGTGAATCGGTAGAGTTCATGGTTGCTGTTCCGCAGCAACCCAAGAAACTACAAATAAAGACGGTGGCTCAGGAACAGAAGTAAACTCGGCAAAGAAGGTGTGCCCACGCATAGCACACCGCCAAAAGTGGGGAACGCAGGGACGCAGAAGCGCACGTACACAAGCGAGCTCCAAACAGGCGTTTTGCTGCCGGTGGGGGTGGGGGTGGTCTAGGCGACGCAGCGTGGGAAGCTGTCAAGTTCGGCTTTAGGGCGAGGCGCAACAGTGCCAGACAACACAAAGGGTGGAAGTCGCTGCAATGTGAAGAGATTGGGAAGATGAGATGGGGATGCAGGGGAAGCTGGGAAGAGGTAGCACAACGCGAAACACGGCAAGAGGATCATCATGTTGCGCCAAGGGGACCCCTCCCTCCTCCTCGCTCTGGTCGCCGTATTCCTCACACTCTGGCGTTCCTGTCGTTCATCCTTGCCCTTTCAGAGCAGATGGAGTTGAAACTCAGGCAGGAAGGCGAATCGGCACAACGACGGGGCAGCCAAAGAGCGGTGTAGGAGGAAAGCGGCGGGGCTCTGGCTCCCATGTGGGACAGAGACCTCACTCTGAACTGCGGCGGCGCGGGGCGGCGCCAGCACGCAAATGAGCACAGGATGCGCTCGACAAAGACAAGTGGGGAAGAGAAGCGGGAAGCCTAGCCGCTGCGTCATGCAGAGGCGCCAGTGTCCTCGTACTCGTGTCTTCCCCGTTTTCACGTTTGTTTGTTTCGCTTTTCCATTTTTAGCTCGTGAAAGTACGCCAAAAGAAGAAAAAGGAAAAGCAAAGAAACCTCTTCGCGGTTGAGCTCGGTGCACGTGTGGTGGGAAGTGGAGGCGGGGGAGGGGCGGAAGAACTGAACACGTGAAGTAGCCACCGCGACGCGGTGGAGGTGATGCGACATCCAGCCCGGCGGTGATGGCGATACAGGGAGGCCAAAAACGCAGACACAACTCAGGAAGAAGCGAACCGAAGAGAGAGATGAGAAGGAAGAAAGGCCGAGAGAATGTTCCGCGACGCTGCTCATGGAGGCGAGTTACTGGTTCGCTTACATGTCTCTCGGTCGCAGAATGCTGCCCACGCCAACGTGCGTGCCTCACTCCTTCATCCGCTCGTCTCTGCATGGCAGCATCTCCATACCCCTGAGGGCCCTACCCGAGTCGCTCTCCGTACGTCACCCTGCGCTTACTTCTTGGGGGCGCTCTTCGGGGCCGGGACGCGCTCCTTCTTCTCCGACATGAACAGCTGCACGTGGCAGGGGCTGCACATGTATGGCGTGATGCGGCCGTGGGCACGGTACGTGCGGCGGCGCATGCGGGCAGCCTGGTCCACCTGGACGTGCTTGATGACCATCTGGTTGGGGTCAAGACCCTTCTCGATGGCGTTGGCCTCGGCGTTCTTGAGCAGCGACATCATCGCCACGACGGACTTGCGCGGCCAGCGGCCCTTGGTCTGGCCCCACTCCTTTGCCTGAGCGGTGCGGCCGATCTTGCCGTTGTAGCGCTTGAACGGGATGCAGCGGGTCTTGGCGAGCACCTGGCGGTACAGCTGCTGAGCCTTGCGGAGCGGCATGCCGTTGATCACATTCGCGGTCTCGAAGGTGTTCTTGTAGTGGCAGCGGAGGTCGCTAACCTTCGCCTTGGCGCTCTTCGACGACACCTGCGGCTTTCGGGAGTAGTGCGTCATGGCAAACAGAGAAGTAGGTTTCTACACAGTCCGGTTTGCATGCGGGGAGAGAGTTGCAGAAGAGTTATGAGGAAGACGAGGAGAAATCGTCCACAGGCACGCGCACAGAAAAGACGTGCACGGGAAGATCGGCCGTTGTGAATGCGCCGCAGGGAGATGTAAGTTGGCAAAGAGGTGTGCAAGAGAGCGATGAGAGAGAGACAGAGTAGGAAGCAAAACAGCTGGCTTGGTTGGCGAATCACCATCAGGTACTGGACCCGAAGTCCCCTACTCAGTGGCTACGCACGGAGACCGCAGAAGGAAGCCGAAGTGACAAGCGCGCCGCTGCGTGTTCGCAGACCGAGAAAACCCTCAGGCACACGCAGCAGACGTATTTTTTCTTCGATTTCAGGTGACCATTCTGTTACAAGGCATGAGGTCAACACCACCCCACCCGGCCTGTCACAGGCCCATCGCATGGCGCGATGCAGTAGACACGCGTTACAGCAATGCGCCGGCCCAGCCACCACAGCACGGATTCTGCCTCAAGCTCCACCCACCCGCGGCCCCGAAGGGAGCCTCACAGCCGCTCCCCCATCATGTCGGTGGCCACCTGGTGCGTCCCTCCCGGGGTGGCCCGGGCCCCCCACCAGCAGGCAACCAGGGGCGCGTGCGGTGCGTTCCAGTCACGCCGGCACTTTGCGCATTATATGGATGGCGCAAATATGCTCAATGTCGCCGGCCACCCTGAATGAACGCCATCCAGGACCCGGCTGCCGACATCAGCAGCAATTAATCGCACTGACCCCCCCCCATGTCGTAGGTGCTTGACCCTGTCACCACCAGAGGTGGTGGTACACGGGCAGCGGATAAAGGAGGAGGGGGGGGGACTGCCTGGCTTCACCAGAGAGAGTGGGGCACCGGACTCCGTGATACCACGCATCAAGGTCTCCCCCCGTCATCAGGGCGTGGAAGAGAACGCAAGATAAAAAGGATGGCTGCCCCTCACTTGAATGCGGCTGGAAGTGCTCGTAATACGAGAGGCCGAGGAGATATCTGCAAAGCCGTCCCGGACAGCCTCACTCTCTCGACCACTACACCACCTTCCGCTGGCTTGTGTGTTTGCTATTGTTCTTTCTCCAGTGGGCTACGCCTGCCCTCCACGCGTGTGACGTGGTCAATAGAAAAGGGCGCTCGGTACCGTCGCGCGGCAGAGGAGGGTAACGTGCGTGCATCTGTGTCGGCAAAGAGGGGAGGGGGTCCTGTGCGGACCCTGGGATTCAGAGCAGTAAGTGATGGGAAAAACTGAAAGACAGCTTCTCACACAAAACGGTGCTCTCCCTCGGCCCCCCTTCTCTCCTGCCTCTTTTCTATCTCCGCCGTACAGATACCACAAGCGCCCACGTCGCACACACACCGCACCCAAGGCTCGCCAGAGAACGCACCCCGCAGCACTACTGAGACAAAGAGGACAGTCACAAATCAAGACACCGCCACGTGTGCATGCCTCGTGCACGGTCAGGACTGCAGTGTGCAGCCAGTGCAACAATAATTGGCAAAGGAAAAAGAAGCAGTGCCCATACTGGTACGCACGATGATGCCGCGGTGGGTGAAGTAGGGACGCAACACCAGCTGCGCAATACAGTTACCTCATGAACTAAACCTTGACGGTCGTCCCTGCTGCGGCGCCTCTGCCGACGAGGCTCCTGGCAAAGGCCTTTATTCTGGGAAATAATGATGTCGCGATTGGCTCGAGACGGTGGACTAGGAGGGGGGCCGAGGTGACTGTGAGGAGGAGGTGCAGCGGTACTAGTATCTTGTTAAGAACAATGGAGAGAACAAACGTCTTCCAGAATGGTGGACGCTTGCTCTCGTTCACCGCGACCTCGTCTGAGCGCTTTACATCGAAGCCATAGGAACGTGCAAGGCCAATCAGATCAATGCGGAAGACGTAGAGGCAGGTGAAGACGCACGCCAGGGATATGTTGTGCACGATGAGGTACCACAAGAGCCCGCCTGCCCCGTAGGCGGCCAGTCGCTGCTTCAGTGACACCGCCTTTACACCAGCCTCCTTTGTAACTGTAGTGCCAGCGGTTCCGTCCGCTGGGGGTTCGGGAGCCGTGGACGACCGGAAAACCGCCCCAGTTGCGTCCACGTGGTAGCCGTTAGATGCGTAGAGGCGAGGAAAGCGTGTTACAAAGCCCTCTGGTATGTCCCACGTCACCTCCATTGTTTTGATGTTTTGGTAGTACGGCTTCTGGGCATCTAGTGAGTAGTGTTCTCGCCAACACACACGCGGGTTGGAGGGGGAGAGCGGTTCGTCCCCGCTCCACGTGGCCGGGAACTCCTGGTCTGGGCTGACGGCGCGACGGGCGAGATCGACACCGGGCAGCACCGGGGCACCAGACGCTGCTGCCAGCTTTCCATACTTCCCCGGAGTAGAATTAGATGTGGAGCTCCAGCGCTGTCCCCATAGCAAGGACGACAAGACCACCTCACTCCGCACGCAGCGTGCACGCATTAAACATCGCATTTTCGTTCGCTTTGGCAGCCCTCCCTCTCTCCTACGAGCAAAATGACAGACAGCGTCGATGACCTCAAAGAGTGGTGATGTATGGTTGCGTGAGAGTGTGAGGAAAAAAGGTGCTATTCTCTGCCCTCAATCAAGCTCCCCGTCGCTCTCCCTGTTTGCCTGTGGTGCTGTGCTCGTGGATAGCGTGCTAAGCTTGCGTTTCGTTTTCTCCTGCTCTTTACCTCGGCGCTGTGGTGCCTGTGTGGTTGGTGTTACTATTGCGGCTCGGAGAGTCGGTGTTGACGTGTTGATGAGGAGAAGGGAAGGGGACGTTTGTGCACAAGAATTATGCAAAAAGAGAGGCCGTGGTCATGGAATATTGTGCGGTGTGTGCGTGTCTTCAGAGGAAGTCTCTTAGGCCTTTCTAGCGCGGGAGCTCCTTCTTGTGGTGGTGGTGCGTCGGTGCAAAAAGTGCTGTCATGAAGGTACCTGGGGATGTGTGTTCGCGAACCAGACACGAAAACAAGGCATTGGCCCCCCGCGGAGAACGCCCCGCCCGCCGATGGATGTAACGTGACGAGTGTGAGGCGCAGAAAGGATCGTGACAGGAAGGGGAGGATGGAAGAGAAGTTGACAGGATGCAGGGAGGTGCCATCACATGCCCAGCGAATACTTTTTTTTTCCTTTTCTTTCATGTGATGGTGGTGCAGTCAGCTGTAGCCTAGTCGATGCGCTGGAAGGCGGGGAAGAGAAGGGGATGTAGTGCGAACATAAACGCGCATGCCCGCTTCGTACAAAGATGCACAAAAGGGACTCACGTCATGGCAGCGCACACCTCTCCCGGAGAGAGGAAGGAGACAACGGCCCCCCACCCCTAAGCCCCTCCACCTTCAGTGGCAACGCGTACCGTATAACGTGAACCACAGCGCGCACGCACCCCGCATCCCTGCCAGCCGCATCGGCGCCGCCCCATCGCATAGTTGCTCCAGTTGTGTCTTTAAAGGAAATGATAACGGAAAAAAAAAGCAATGGCCTCACTCTCTCTCCAGGAGGAACAAAGGGGCGAGGCCAACGCTGCAAAGCACAAGGGACACAAACAAAAGAGTCTGTGGTATAGTCCATCTGACATCAGAGACGCGGTCCATGTGCGCTTTACGCAGTGGTCATCTCGGCAAGCAGCTCAGCATGCTCGTCTGTCGGATCGCGGCTAGGCTCCGTATCCGCCCAGAGGTCGGGCGTGAGGAAGCCGTAGGTCTTGCGCAGGGCGTAGAAAGTGGCCATGATCAGGTTGCCGTGCGTGCGGGTCTTGCCACGGGAGCTCGTGTACACGTCCTCCACACCAGCGAACTCGAGGATCTTCTTGGGCACGGGGGCGGCGACGATGCCGGTACCGCGGGGCGCGGGCACGAGACGGACCGCGACGGAACCGCACTTGCCGGTCACCTTCATCGGGATCGTGTGTGGCTCACCGATCTTGTTGCCCCAGTAGCCGCGGCGCACCGGCACGATGTTGAGCTTGGCTGCAATCATCGAGGCGCGAATCGCCAGCGACACCTCCTTGCCGACGCGGGCACCGATGCCGATGTGACCGTCACAGTCGCCGACGACGTTGAAGGCCTTGAAGCGGGTACGCTGGCCGGCCGACGTGGCCTTCTGCACTGGGTAGATCTTCATCATCTCGTCGTGCAGCTGGCCCTCAGCGATGAGGGTGTCGACAATCTGGTGCTCCTTGATGGGCATCGAGAAGAGGAAGATCTCTTCCAGAGAGGTGACCTTCTGCGCCTTCACGAGGCGGCCGAGCTTGGTGCACGGGACCCACTCTTTCTCCTCACCCGGACCACCGCGGCCACGGCCACGGCCACCGCGTCCGCCACGGCCTCGGCCGAAGTTGCGTTCGGCGCGGGGCGCCTCCACACCGGTGTTCTCAGCAGGTTGAGCGTCAGCCATTTGGAACTAGCTGTGCTGTGTGTGTATGTGTGGGTGTGGGTGTGGGTGTGGGTGTGCACAGGCGAATTTGCGCGCCAGACATGGAAGTAAACACGTTCAGGCGGCACAAGATAGAGACGCAAAGAAGGGGTAAGTAGCGAGGAGGAAAGTGCGATGAGAGCCGAGAAGGCAATAGCTGCAAGCAGATTAGAACACGTGCGCCGCAGAAGCGCGCGCATGTCAGGGGATGTACAGGGAACGGGAAGTAACCCGCGAGTAACGAAAACAAAAAGACCCCACACACACACACACCACCACCACACCACCACCTCCCCCGTGCGGCTCTTCATGATAAGCTCCGCTGAGTCCATAATTGCTTACACTTCCTCTCCACTACGAGAAAGGAAAAAAACGATAAGACGCATGGTACGCGACCGGATCTATCACCACGAAATCCGTGCACCTTACCCCCTCCCTGCAAAGATACATCGAGAAGATGGCCGATAGGAAATGGGGCGGGACAGGAGAAGTTTCAACGCCACTTCATGTGAGCATTTTTCAGATTTCACTTACCTCGGAGACCCTCTGCACACTCTGCCTGTGGACCATGCCTCCCCCCTCCCTCAGTCGCCTCAGGCCACGGCATTCCTCAACGTGGCGCGGTGACTCCACACATCGTCGGCTGTCGTCTCGTGAACTCAGCATCCTTGTACGTTGGTGCCGCACGGTGGCCGCCAAGTAGCTTTTAGCGTCGCGTGCCGCACCGTGTAGCGCGCTTCTGGGGAATGTTGGCCTGGCGTCAGACGGAGGAAGAGCGTGAAAAAAAAGCAAGAAAAGGCAGATAATGTCGAAGCGAGAGTTACTGTTCTCCCCCATCAAGCACCCCCTGCCCGAGTATTAGCGTAGCGGGAAAGGGGAGAAGAGAAGGGCGAAGGAACAAAAGGAGGATGCCTCCACGGGAAAGGCGTTCTCACCCCGTGTGTGTGTGTCTGCCTTTTCCATATACACCCACGACGAGGAAAACGCCAGCCAGCAACTGGAAGGCTCTGGCCGCCAATGGGGGCCATGCAACGCACCTCCTCTCCTTCTTTTGTCTCACGTTTTGTTGCCGTTGCTGCCAAGGCAGTTCATCTCCAGGCTCCACTGTGTATGCGTGCACTTGACAGAAATGCGCAGAGGCGTGCCTCCTTCACTTCCTTTATTTCAAATGTGAAAACGCGGAACAGGGCAGGACGAAAGGCGAGCGTTCCGACACCGACACTGGCGCCGGTCTCCCGAGTTTTTCTGCATTTTCTTTCCCCACTCACCCACCCGCTCATCTTCTTTTCAGATCAGTAGGCGCTGCGGATTGGCAAAGTTGGGGAAGCATGGGGGGTTCAAAGGCGGACAGCAGAAAGAACAAAGAGGAGAGGGAACGAAGAAGGAAAATGACCCCTCAATCTGCGTACGATGAAGGTACCTAGTCCACTTCAAATGAACACACACGCACAGCTTCACCTGCAGACTCATCTACCCCAATCACGCAAACAGCAAGGATGCGCGCCAGGGGAAAGAGCATTGGCGACCCCCCCCTTACTTGCGCTCAGTTGGGAAGAAGGTCTCGGGGTTAAACCCGATACGCGAATTCTTGTCCATGGACTCGATTCTCCGCATGTCCTCCGGCGAAAGCTCAAAGTCAAAGACGTCAAAGTTCTGTTTGATGCGCTCCTCGTGGCTAGACTTGGGGATGACGATGACGTCAAGTTGGATGAGCCAGCGAATGATGACCTGAGCTGCAGACCTCTTGTGCTTTTCCGCCAGCTCCACGAGCTGAGGCTCTGTCAGCAGGGCACCCTTGCCAAGAGGACGCCATGCCGTCACGGCAATGTTGTTCTCAGTGCAGTACGCGCGGAGCGCCTTCTGCTGGAAGTGAGGGTGCATCTCTACCTGGTTCACCATCGGTGGCACCGTGCAGTTCGCCAGCAGGTCATCAAGGTGGTGCGGCTCAAAGTTGGACACGCCAATCGCGCGCACCTTCTTCATCTCATACAGCTTCTCGAAGGCACGCCACGTCTCGATATACGAGCGATTTGGCCCCGGCCAGTGGATGAGGTACAGATCCACGTACTCTACCCCAAGTGCCTGGCGACTCTGCTCGAAGGCGGCGAGGGCGCCGTCGTAGCCGTGGTCGTAGTTCCATAGCTTCGTCGTGACGAAGATATCAGAGCGTGGCACACCGCATTCACTAATGCCCTGGCCAACGCCGTTCTCGTTCTTGTAGTAGTGCGCAGTGTCGATATGACGGTAGCCAGCCTTGATAGCCCACTTAATGTTCTGCACGACTTCGTTGCCATCCTTCGCCTCCCAGGTGCCAATGCCGAGCTGGGGCACCTGCACCCCATTGCCCAGGGTGACGTGAGTGCACTTACCAGTCATGATGACTCGTTTGGAAAACCAATACGGGGCTAACTTGAGAAGCTAGCTCTGCTCCGAACAGTGCCAAAATCATGCACTTGAAAAGAGAAAGAATGGGAAAGGCAGCTTCTGGGTGTCCGATCTCTGATATGCGGTCCTCCTTTAGCGATCCTTGTTGAGCACGACTGTTTTTTGTTTTTTTGGGTTGCTCCTTCTTGCCGCTTTTGCGGTGATCTGCGCCGCTGCGAGTGCTGCTCGTGAGAGCCCCAGACACAAAGGGAGACGAACACAGAGCCGACAACGAGAGGGATAGAGTGGGGTATTTCAGGGAGCAGGAGTAGCAGCAGAAAGAAAAAAAAACACAGTGAGTGCGCGCAATGGAAGAAGAGGCAATGTAGAGACAGGAGCAGCAGAAAATCGCTCCACTGCCAAGTCCTCACACCAATCAGAAGTTGTGACGAGCCGTGTGTCGCTCTTCGCTTGCCCGCTTGTGTGCCAGTTGAAGGGCGTATACCCTAGCACGGTTCGCAGAGAGCTGGTAGGCACAACCGCCTCGAATGAGGCTCCATGTGAAAGATGTGGCGCATGCGCACATGTCTGCGTGTTTACCCTGATGTGCGTGTCAGTCCGGCAACCCGTTGTTTTCCTTTTGCAGTTGATCTTGCTGCTGCTTCGAAGGGGAAGAAGGGGGCGAAATATATATATATATATATATATATATATATACGAAGCAAAGCAAGCGCACGTGAATGTGCGTATGTGGCTATGCATGCATGTGCGTGTATCGGTGTGCACGCATATGCCACTGTTTCTCTTCTTTGTCCAGCCAAGTATTCCAGACCGTAAAAGCCCTTCACCAAGTCAACGAAAGGGAAAGAAAAGACTGAACATTACTGTACATAATGCTGGTCACGCGGTCTCCAGCGTGTCACGGTCATGAGCGCAGCGTCACTGTGGTGGCCACCGCTAAACCTTGCTCTGCTCCGCGGCACATCATGCGCCGGGGGAAAAGAAGCCGCTCCATCTGTTCGAAGCAGTTGCTGGCAAAAGTGGAAGCGTGAAACTCCGGCTGAAAGCCGCTGTCCACGTGCAGCAGTGACGGGCACGTCTGTACCAACTCGAGTTGGAGTGGCATAAGATCGGCCTCCCTGCCTGCCATTCCACGGGACCACAGGGAGAGGAACTGCAGATGACGTGGTGCAGCCCTTTTCACAAAAGTCACCCACTCAGCAAGGGCCGTCACCGTTGGTGCCTCTACGTCACCGAGCAGCAAACACGTGAGCTGCTCCACCACCGCGACCGGTAACACCGGGTTCTGCGCGGCACCAACGCAGGGAGTGGTCAAGCCAGTCGCGGTGCAGTTGAGCCGCCGCATTGTGGCTGGCAGGTATTCCAGCGCAGCAGCCACCCCACTTGACCCGAGCAGGGGATGCTCCTCCACTGACAGCTCCTCGAGGGCTGTGAAGTGTCGCAAGAGCAATCCCAGCGCCGCACCATCCGCCTCGGTGGCGAGCTCGTTGCGAGCCAAGTGCAGGATCCGCACGGTAGGGCTGTAAGACGGGTCCACTGGCGGCAGTGCCTCAGACCAGGCCTGAAGGTGGCGAAGTCGTAAGCCTATATGGGAGAGCGAGAGTGAGGTAAGCTGGCCACATACAGCGGCCAGCGCCGCCACCTCCTCATGCCAGAGAGAGGTGGCAATGTGGTTGTGGTCCATGTTGAGGTTGCGCAGCGCACTGCCCGGCCGCGCCGCAGTCATCCACAGCTCGTAAATGTACGAGTGCGCGTGCGTCTGCTGCTGGTACCCCTCGTCGACGCCGAGCTGGTTCCCCTCCAGACTCAGGGTAACCATGGACGTGTTGTGGCGCAGTGCCTCGGCTACCGCTCGCACATCATCGGGGGACAAGCTACAGTAGCCCATGTCCAAGTGACAAAGAGCGCCGTTCACGGACAGCATTTCGGCAAACTCAGCGAATTCCGGAAAGATCGTCAGGCCGTCCTCCGGCTGCGCGTGCTTCTTCGCCGGTGCACTGGAGCCGACCGGGTTGTGGCGCAAGCACAGCGTCTCTAGAACCCTGTTCGTTTTGAGAACCTCTGCCAGCGCCTGCACTCCTTTTCGGCTGATGCCGCAGCTACCCAAATCGATGACACGAATTGTGTTCATGCCCTTCTTCGTGAGAGCAACAGGCACGTGCGGCAGCGCTTGAGCGACCCACTCCTGCCATTCCCTTTGCTCCTCAGGGTTGAGGCCACTAGAACCTTCGGTGTCCGCGTCGCCGTCCGACGCTGGGCTCTCATCGACACTGCTGCTGCTACGGGACCGCTCCACATTCGTAAGCAACACCGGAGGCGCCTCCTTCGCATACTCATCCTCCTCATCCAGGTCCGACAAAGCAGCGGAAACGCTCGTGCGGCTTTTGGTGGCGAATCCCGGTGATTCTCTTTGCGCCTTCCGCAGCAGCTCCCGCCACGCCATCTTCTCCCCTCTCTCGACAGCATTGCGGGCGGCACCCAGCCTCTCCCTAAAGCTGTCCCGCATGGCATCGATCGCTTCCTGACGCTGCGCCACCTCCTCCTCTGACAGCGGCACTTCGTCTCGCAGCAGACAAGCAAGCTTCTTGCACCCCCGGTCGCCGACCTGGATGCCGCGCAGCACCAGTGTCTCCAGTCGTGACCAGCCACTACGGCGGCTGCAGTACGCCTCCTTTTTCTGCTGCCTCTCAGCGGCTCGAAGATTGGCGATTGGGTCGCTGTTGATGGCAACGACATCCTGCAGCCCTCGATAGTATTCGTGAGCGAGATCTCTACGCTCCTGCACCTCACTATGAAGAAGCACCTTCAGTTCCTGCCGAATGCGCTTCTGCTGGGCCCGCCACTCCTCTTTTTCTTGCCGCTCACGTTGCTTCCGAGCCTTGGCCTCGTGGGCGGTCTCTTCCTCCTCTTCCTCAGATCCTTCCTCGTCTTCGTCGTCGTCATCTGCCTCCTCGTCGTCACTATCCCTGTCGCCCTCGTCGTTCTCGCCTGCGTCGCTCTCGCTAGCATCCGGTGACGGAGTAGCATCATCGTCGTCGCCGACAGTCTCATCGTCAGTCAGAGAGGCGTTGCTATCATCTTGACCGCCACCACTAACGAACGCGGCTTTATCGAGCCGCCCCTCAAGGGACCACCCTGTGATCTCCTCCCCGTCCTCGTCCAAGTTTTCAGGCAACAGCTTTGTGTCAGACCCCAGGAGGGCGTCAATGAGGGCAACAACAAATGTTGTGTCCAAGTTTGTGTTAGAGAGGTTTAGCGAGGTAAGAAACTTGTTCACCTTCAAAGCCTCGCAGAAAGAGGTGGTGAGGCCCTCAGAGTCCGAATCTGCAGAGCCAACCCCGAGGTCGCTCCGCGCGAGACTTAAGCGTTTCATCTCCGTATTCTTCACAGCCTCCATCAGCGCGGTCACAGTATTTTCAAGCATACAGTTGACTAAGCACAACTCCTCCAGCTTTATCGCAGAGACGAGAAACTCAGCGAGGACATCATCTGCCGTCGCGGCCGATGCTCCGCATGCAACCAGCCCGCTCAGCTGCTCGATCACTGGCTTGCTGCTCATAAGAGATCCGATAATCTCACTCAGCGATGTAACAGTATCAGCGGGCGGCAAGGCGACCAGCTTCGCCACCGAATCAGATGCGAAACGTCCATTACTCTCAGCAGAGCGGCGCGCCATGAGGAACAAAAAAGCGTCAATGCTGTCGGATGGTATCGCAAGCTCCGCTGCATTCATGGGTGTTTGCCCCATTGCTATTAAATCGAGACACATAACCACACACCCCGTCAGCATAGAATCTTCGTCGCACGGCGTAGCAACACCAAAGTGAGGAGGCCAAAGGGAGCGATTCGCCCTGGAGCAAACAATGGCTGCGTCGAATCGATGAAATCGGCGCTGGAAAGAAGCAGTCAGCTCCCTGGCCACCTGAGTTGCTGAAACACTGTTGTTTGCGGCAACAGAGGCACCACTTTGAGCAGAAAAAACATCGCCGGCAGCATGCTCGCTGTGCGCTTCAAGGCCTGCCTTTTTAGAGAGTGGCCAGACTGAGGCACTCGGCTCTACATGAAGAGACGGACACCACAATCTCTCGGTCATTTTCACTCCTTTTCCCAATGGAAAAAAAGTGCCCGAGAGAGAAGAAAAGGAGCAGGGCTGTTGTTGAGGTGCGCGATCTTTTCTGAATGCGTCGAGGTCCCTGTCACTCACAAAGCCACACAGCTCTGAAAACGAATCGGTGCCGGATGTGAAAGTCGTCAATCACCAAAAAAAAAGACGGAGGGATGGTGAAAAGACGACAGTGACGTGTGTTAAAACATCCTCACAAACCGGCACATAACTGCCAAGAGATGACTCCCAAGCGAGCGCTTCATCCCCACTACATAATCCGAGTTGCAGCACAACTGCTGCGCCAAATAAGAATTTTGTTGTGTCCACGTGTCCATTCTACCACGAGCAAGTCAACAACGATGCGCACACACACACACACTCGCACTTCTCCTACCTCTGCTGCGCCACGACTCCACCCTGCTCGTCTAGGACAAGCCGTCCTGCCGCTACATCGGGCCATGCTTCTCTAGTGGGCACCCCTCATCCTTCCTCGGATACGTGCTCCGCGATCGGCGCCACACGGACCTGGCTGGCCTGCATGCCTTGACCCAGGCAAACCACCACAGGGGTCCTGCTCGAGGGACTGGAACCCCCTGGCGTCTGGCGTGCGGGTAATAGGGGCGGGCATAGGCGCGTGCCGGACGAGCTCAGGGAGGCAGTTGGCCAGCTGCAGGCCAGGGCCCTCGGAGACCCTCTGCACACTCTGCCTGTGGGCCATGCCTCCCCCCTCCCTCAGTCGCCTCAGGCCGCGGCATTCCTCAACGTGGCGCGGTGACTCCCCACATCGTCGGCTGTCGTCTCGTGAACTCAGCATCCTTGTACGTTGGTGCCGCACGGTGGCCGCCAAGTAGCTTTTAGCGTCGCGTGCCGCACCGTGTAGCGCGCTTCTGGGGAATGTTGGCCTGGCGTTGGAGGCCGTTAGTCAGGTCCGTGATCCATTCAGTTGGCGTCGGCTCCTCTGGAATCGCCCATTTAACAAGCTTGCTGTATTTGGCAATGTATTCCAATTCACAGTGGTAGACAACAAACTAAAATCAGAGGCACAAGCGACAGGCCTAGAGAGCCGGTATTCAGTCCTCAGGACGTGGAAGTGCACGCACTATGGACAGAAATATATACACAATTTTGTCCCATTATAGCAGCAGTGCAACACAGCGCAGCGTACACCGCAGCATTGTATGCTGTGGCTGACGCTAGTGCCTGTGTATTCTTCAGTTTAACCTGAGCGCACATCGAAAGCATGATCATGTGCAATGCGGAATTCGTCGCACGTACTGCATCAGGCTTTTCACCGTCACCACCTAATCCGCATCATCATCCCGCACGCGCTTTCGGGACCTCTTGATGTAATGCCGCAAAAACGTCTGTTGATTCTCCGCGTCTTCTGCGTCTTCGCAAATGAGGCGAACGTAAAACGATTCAAGGCCGCAAAAAGGACATTCAACGTCGATCTGTGACGTTAGATCGCTCGATTTGCTCAGTGTTGAAGCAGACACAACATGCCCGCATCCCCAGAAACCGACAAAGGAGTGCACTCCTGAGACTGTGGAGTAATCCGTAATAGGACAACAGACACTTCCATCGCTACCTACCTCATTCGCAATCTCTTTCACATCTGTGAGCTTTTTTATGCAAAACTTGTCCTCCCTCTCTCCTACTGCACCGTTACTACGCTCCTTACGATCGAGCAGATAGTTAACGACGCTCTGCTTCGAGAAAATATCACCAGCCCCGTCAAACACTGCCGGTGCCTCTAGCGGTTGCAGAGAGAGCGCGCAGTGACTCCATCGCTCCACCGTTCGTGACTTTTGCGATGTTTTCTCCTTTGCCTGTCCTGACTCTAAGTCAGCCGCAGTGACATAAACTCTTGACTTCTGAAGCAGCGAACGTTTGTTCGCCAGCGCCTGTCCATCGCCTCCCATAAACTAGCAGCGGGAATATCACCGCAACTTCGTGGGTTTATTGGTCTACCGTCAGCCTTGCGCGCTGAACGTCAATGGGCAGCTACAGTGCAGAGGATGTGCCATTTTTTTTTGTACGACAAAGCAAAGAGTAAAGGAAGACAGATGGAGTCATGCTAAGGTCCACAACAAAGAGTGGAACAAAGCAGAGTAACGTTGGTAAGTCGCAAGGCTAAACACCAGCTACCGGCTCTGCATATCCAGCGATAAAGGAGGACGCAACTAATGAGCGAAAAATCGTTTTCACAAAGGCCCTGTAGATTGAGAGCAGCAGCTTTTTTCTTTCGAACCCTCGTGCTAGCTTACCTCACGAGAAGGGGCATATACGCAAAGCAAAGGAGAAGCAATAACTACATACACCACAAGAGACATGGTGTACAGGGAGCAACATATCCCCATCGGGCAGTAGATATCGGCAAATAGCGAGAAGAGTTGGAAAAAAAATGCAATTCGCAGAGGTTGGTGCTAATTTACATTGAGAATAGCGCACTTGCTTTCTCGAGGGCTGAAGTCGTAGTAAATGCAGTGGTGCGCAGAAGACTCACTACCTTGCTCTTCGCCGCCGAAAATGTTTGACAGCGGCTGCAGATGATCACGCAGAATCACTGTCGGCTCCACTTTCGACTTCCATAATCGGATCTGTGAAACGGTTGACCCATGGCGCCGTTTTATTTGATCGACAACAGCGTACAATTGATCATTCGCATCGTACTCGGTCGTGGAATCAAACACCGACAAGCCTACCATTTTTGTCGTGATTGTAATCCTCATCGTTGTGTGCAAGGATCCAACCATATAAGTCAAGATATTATCCAAAAAGCTCCCTCGTCTTAAAGTTTGAGCGCTTGGAAACTCTAGAATGTATGAATATTGGCCAAGGAAGATAATGATGCGTAGGATGAAGTAATATAATCAGCAGCTTTAGAAACCGAGTCGAAGCCCACTATGTCTGTTTGGTACGATGAGTACCCTTGCAAAACTCAAAGAGCTACGGGCGGCCCCGTAACAGCTCCCAGCCAAGCAGATGAGATGATGGAAAATCCCACACCTGAGAAACAAAGAGTAGTACGTGACACCTAATTTTTTTTATCAGCTCCGTGACTAGCACAAGACAAGAAGAGAGGTGAACGACAAAGGTGAATAAGAACTATCGTTGAGTCTCTCGACACAGAGAAGGGGAAAAAACGGAGATAACAGCAGCTGAGCAGTAGATCACCACAGTCACATATTTTCGAGGCGAGACATTCGTCTTTCCAGACCCTCGAGGCGCTCTATAATACGTGATTCTAACTCCTCAAGAAGTTTTGTAAATTGAACAAGGGCAAGAGTCAGGGAATGCTGCTGTGGTTGCGGTGGCTGAATCGGCTGTCGACTGCTACTGCCACCGGAATCGGCCGAGCTCATGCTAGAAAGTCGCGTGGGGAATCCGTCCAAAGAGGAGTGCACTTCGCACTCCGACAGATTTGATCGGTTCAAGGGCAGGGGCTCGGGCACAACCACAGGGTCCCACACCGTGCGCAGCAGAATCAAGTAATTCAGTTCGCCACGGTAGACAGAGAGCCTCCATCGTTCATGATCGCCCCTCTTCTGACACACCTCAGTACAGTAAAGTGTCGTGCGATGAAACTTATTGCCCTCGTGAAAGAGGACTTTACCACTGCCAAGCGTCCCGATCCAAGTGTGTCCGAGAAACGTAGTATTAGCGGGGGCGATACCTTCCGCTCGTGTAATGTATGCCATTCCGTTCCAGCAGTCCGTTGGGTGCTCGGCAAAAACACCCATGTAACACCTCTGCAGCTCAACGTTCGGCGTCTCCAAATTCTGTAGAAGGGCAAGCAAATCACGGTCACCTATCAGCGAGGAAGCTCCTGCCCAGTACGGTGTTTCACAGTCGGTGTTTCCCTCCTCTGGTTTCACTTTTTTGGGAAACTGGCAACGCTTTCCCGAGTAGTGCATAACAGAATCACTGGCGCTGGAGAACACCGAATCACCACTCAGCATGGAACTCCCTTCCTCCGGCTCTGGACCATATTTTCCCACCAAGATCGCAAAAAGCTGCTCTTCCTCACCGCCACACTCGCGTAGCAGCTTCTCCACATTGCACAGTTTTTGAGGATTGTACTTCTTGTAAAATCTGTAAAGGCGTTTGTAGTAGCTTCTTCGGATACCTTCGTTGGCAGTGTCCCCGTCGTCCTGAGCTGCATATCCCGAGTTGCTTTCTCGAGATTCCCAGCCTGGCTCACTCGTGTGAGAGAATCGCTGCGACGCGGCATTGTGCTGCTCATTAAAGGTCGACTCCGGATGAAATGAAACGGTTCGTGCACCTCGAGGCGGGCTCTCCCCTTCTGATGCAGTTGCACCTGACGCACTCATTTCCTGGAAGAAGCTGAAAAAAGAAGTAGCCGAAAAAATCCAGCCAGGGAAAAGAAATACGAGCAGAAGGAAAAGGAGTGAAACATAAGGAAAGAGATTGTAAAAGACGCTCCCCCTTGTGCGGAAAAAAAACGCTCCAAGATGCCTCCATATTGTAAAAGAGACCGTTTCGTGCGTTTAATCTTTTTCCTCGATGCACACATGTTAAAATTTCGATGCCAGTTGTGCAAGATTATCAGTGGAGAGAGCCCGCTTTCCAGAACCCACTTCGCTTCTTTCGGTAGCTTTGGCACGCTTGAGCAGGTTCATTGTCTGTCATTGGACGAAAAATCATACCAGCTGATTGCCAGGCCCTGAAGTCCCATTGAGAACTATACGGACAGAATATGGCGCTTCATTCAACCCCTTGCGCCGGGTGATCGCCTTCTCCAGAGGACAAGCTTTCCGGTCACCGTGGTTACTCTACACCGTTCAGAAATCCGAGCCTTTGGTCTATTACTCCCCAATTTCATTATATCATTTATCTGACCGTGCCATGTGGCAGAGGTCGCAGAAAGCGGAAGCACAACTAGAAAACACGAGCATTTTCCTCCTTAGGTGACCATTCCGTCACAAGGCATGAGGTCAACACCACCCCACCCGGCCTGTCACAGGCCCATCGCATGGCGCGATGCAGTAGACACGCGTTACAGCAATGCGCCGGCCCAGCCACCACAGCACGGATTCTGCCTCAAGCTCCACCCACCCGCGGCCCCGAAGGGAGCCTCACAGCCGCTCCCCCATCATGTCGGTGGCCACCTGGTGCGTCCCTCCCGGGGTGGCCCGGGCCCCCCACCAGCAGGCAACCAGGGGCGCGTGCGGTGCGTTCCAGTCACGCCGGCACTTTGCGCATTATATGGATGGCGCAAATATGCTCAATGTCGCCGGCCACCCTGAATGAACGCCATCCAGGACCCGGCTGCCGACATCAGCAGCAATTAATCGCACTGACCCCCCCCATGTCGTAGGTGCTTGACCCTGTCACCACCAGAGGTGGTGGTACACGGGCAGCGGATAAAGGAGGAGGGGGGGGGACTGCCTGGCTTCACCAGAGAGAGTGGGGCACCGGACTCTGTGATACCACGCATCAAGGTCTCCCCCCGTCATCAGGGCGTGGAAGAGGCGCCCGGATTGCTCGAAGAGGCTGTCGTGGAGTGTACTGCTCTTCGCGAAGAATTGCTGAGGTGGCTGTGATTAATGGAAGGGGGAGGGTCGCTTGCAAAAGGGGTTTGCATCAACTTTGTAGTGTGTGCTGTTACGAGGTGGACAGCTGCTATAGTAGGTGTTTGGGTGCGGAGAGGTGCCAAGTGTTTTGCCGCGGAAGAGAGAGTAAGCGACCTTTAGGGTTTTAGCAGTGGTCACGTGAAGCGAGGAGTGGAAAGAGAGACCATTTCATTCTCTGCCTGCGAAAAATACCGCCGGGTCACCTCACGGCCACGGTAGCAGGAGAATGTGACAATGCAGGGAATCGCTTCAGGTGATTACAACACAGTTCTCAAGAAAAAAGCGAAGCATTTTGCTAGGTTATTTTCCGAAACAAGACTATTAGTCACCGTTCACGGTTAAGGACGCGCTGGCACCATCGAAATCAACTGGGATGGTGGTCAGATGTTTTTGTTGCCTTGCCGTCTTTTTTTTTTTTGAACTCCGAATGATACATGATAACCAAGCTTTTTCTCTACCCGCCTTTCTGTTTACTTTCTTGTATGCACCATGCTGTCAGTAGAGAGCATTCAGGCTCAAACACATTTCATTCTCGTGCAGCTGGCTACCCAGATTGCACCGCCGTAGCTGTCAGAAAAACCTACGTACACGTGTCTGGTTTCCTTGGCTTTATGCTGGGAAAGGTTGCTGAAAGGATGGCGGACAAGTATCAGCAGCTGTTGAAACTCATTGTCATCGGAGATAGTGGCGTCGGCAAGTCGTGCCTGCTGCACCGATTCATCGAGGACACTTTTTCTGATGAGCAAACGCAGACCATCGGCATTGAGTATGGTGCCAAGATTATTGACTTGGGTGGAGCAAAGGTCAAGCTGCAGATCTGGGATACGGCTGGCCAGGAGCGATACAAGTCGGTGACGAGGAGCTATTATCGTGGTGCCACGGGATGCCTCATCGTGTACGATGTCAACAATAGAAGCTCGTACGAAAGTGTTCCACAGTGGTTAAGTGACGTGCGACAGCTAGCAGGAAGCGATGTCGTAGTAATGCTCATCGGAAATAAAATTGACCTGGCCAAGGGGAATAGCGTTCGCGCAGTTCAGCACAACGAGGCATCTTTGTACGCACAGCAAAATGGTCTGCTGCACTTTGAAACGTCCGCGGCTACAGGCGAGTTTGTTTCTGAAGCCTTCCTGAGAGTCGCCAAAAGTGCGGTGTCGTTGGCAAGCGCTGCAGAGCCAGAGAGCGAAGCCCAGCTAAGCCAGGACAACACGGCAAACAACTCATACCTTTCGTCGTGCTCTTGCTAACTCTACTCCTCCATGTTTTTGCACTGCACTTGCTTGACCTCTGCTGTAGCAACGCTCTTCGCTCTATTTTTTTCTTTTTGATTCACTCTCAGCGCTTTGATATTACTCTCAACACTGCATTTTGGTGGTCCCTTCCTTTTTTGTTGCTAAACATGCTGTTTTTTTTTCACTATTTACTTCGTGTCATGCGAGCAGATACACACTCGAAAAAAAAAACGCTCTTCAATCTGGAGCAATGACAATGGGGCCGTTGTAGTGCTTTGGAGCTCGGTGGCCTGACAAAGCAGGGCTCTTTTTGATGGCTTTGCCAGTCGCCGCCGTGATTGGGTACGTGATCAGCCCTGGCAAACGGACGTATTCCTGTTTCTTGCGATCGGCGCGGCAATGGGTGTATGTTGCAATGAAATACCCTTTGAGCAGCTCATCTGCCTGCCTCGAGTGTGTTTGCTCTGGTTCTCGACAGACTTCACTTCTCTGTCTCACCTCTTCATGACGGGTGCATTCTCTTATTTTTTTACTCATGAGCGAACGGCGCGTCTTTATGTCGAATGCGTTTATAAAGGCCCCATTATCACAATCTCGCGGTTGCGTGACCTAATGCCTGCTAAGGGTGCTAAGTCAAAGGCGCAGAAGCTTTGTGATGCGCGAAAGCTAGGTGTTGAGAAGCTTGTAGAGCTTGTTTTCATCGAACGTCCACGAACGCTGAGCTTTTCTCACCGCTCGCTGGGAAGCCTGCGGCATCCGTACTCGAGTCTCATTTGCGAGACATCTGCTGATCGTGCCTCTAGTCAAGACAAAATTACGTACTTATTGGAGGTATTTTTGGAGGCCAAAGGTGAAAAGAAAACCTGGATGCGGGTGGAGCGCATTTTCGATTCTATGCTCGGAGATGCCTTGATGGAGAAAATGAAGCTCGAACTTTTGCTCTCCTCTAAGCTCTTACAGCGCTTTGAGGTGCTGTGGGTCCGCCTTGGTGGTGTCAATGGCGGCATTATTTCCGAGGATGCCTACAAGCAGTTTCACCAGCAACTGTATTTTACTCTTTTCGGAATCGAACAGATGACATTATTGCCGGCGACGATGCAGTTTATTCTGGAAGACTATAAGTACGATTCACAGGGCAAAAGCGGGATCGAGTTTGGCCGCTTTGCCAATTCGATGCTCGAATTAGCTGATAACTGGGCTAGAAGTCGTGAGGTGGCGGATTATGTTGCATTCATGGACAGAATTATGGAGTGCTGCCCAGCCAGCACAGTACAGTCACGCAAGACGCATGCGTCAGACGAGTTCACTCTGAGCAAGGAAGCTTTCTTCCGGGGTGGAGTGGTGGTTCCCAGGGTCGAGGGCGAACAAATTGTTTACCATAGAATAAATCTTTAGCTCCCGTTGTTTTTGGTGGCATTTTCACGGATGTAAACTATTTGTCAAAGTAACAGTATATAGGCCTTTGTTTTTCGAAGACAGTGCTCCGTTTTTCTGTTTTGGCACTTGCCGTTTTGCGACTGTGTGAATCTCCTCTGTTCTTTTTGTTGAGATGCACGAATGAAAAAAAAAAATGAAGTCTTCGGAAAAGAAAGCTGCCTAGAGCCCCTATGAAGGTCGGTAAGCAGAAGGGATGGCTCTTGCGAAAAAAGCAAAATATTGGCTATGTTCTCTAGATCTGTTGGAAGAGACCAACATTTGCTAGTCGAAGCCAACAGGATACACGAAATCTTACTGTGAGATGTATTACACTTTCTCTTTCCCGCTTCTCTCTCTCCAGGCTTCAGTGCACTACTCTCCACCTCGTGTTTGTGCTTGACATACAGCTTTTGCTGCCCTTTTTTCGTTGCTCTCTTGTTCCACTTGTTTTCCTGTGCACTGCTTTTCATTCTTTTTTTCTGCTGCTATTATTCGTGGGCCAAATCATGGCGTCTCTACCCCCAAAGCCACATTTGAAAAACCGCGTTGAGCAGCAGCAGCTGCCGCACGTCTTTGTTCCTCATTCGCCGCTGTCTGTTTCTGTTGTCTTTTTTATTCTGGCAATTCTTGCTATTCCGATCGGCGTCGTCGTAATCGTGACCGGGGATAGGACGACAAGGCTTGATTTTCGCTACGATCATATCAACAACTACAAGTTTGCAATGGGGGCGGCTGGTGAGCATGCCGTTAATTTTCCATTCAATGACACCACCTACTCTTCTGGTGTCAAAACGTTGGTTATGTTCTCGCTGTCTCAGAGTCTAACAGCTCCGGTGCACCTACAGTATCGCCTCAGGCCATTCTTTCAAAACTACCGCTACTTTACTGCCTCTGTGGACTACGCGCAACTTAGCGGTAGAGCGTCTGTAATTTCAAAGTCGTGTGCCCCATTCCGCTTTCCTGGAGAGGCAGCTGGCATTATTGTCCCCGGCTACTACAACCCGTGTGGTGCCTACCCGTGGGCTATATTCAACGACAGCATCAGTCTGTATAGGATGGACGGCACCCTCATCTGCGACGGCGGCGCCTTCACGGTCGACGGAAGGAGTCTGCTGGCAGATAACAAATGTGTGAAGTCTGGCATCGCTCGTAAAAGTGACGTCAAAGAGAGATTCAAGCCTCCGAGGCTGATTCCCGGCAACGGTCCCATGTGGAGTGGTGGCGGTGACAAGTCAGCCACTGATCCATATCTGAAAGAGGGCTACTACTACCAAGAGCCTGGGCACAAGATCCCATTCAACGTTGATGAGGATTTGATAGTGTGGCTCGATCCATCCTTCACGTCTGATGTGACGAAAAATTACCGCATTCTCAATGTCGATTTGCCGGCCGGTGACTATTACTTTGAGATCACGGAGCAATACCCGACTGCGCCGTACGGATCGCAGAAGTTTGTGCAACTCGAGACCCGATCATGGATCGGGGGTAGAAGCCATGTTCTCGGCTCCCTGCTGATAATCATGGGTGGTACGGCCCTTATCATGGCAGTGACACTTCTTTCGGTGAAGTGCTTGATCAGGCCAGGGTATACAGAGTAGTGGTTATGCTCGGCTCTCCACTCAGTACTCGCTACTCCGTTACCTTGCTTTGTGGACATTCACGGTGCCGCCTTTCTCGTGAAGCCAAAATGCATAGAGCACTTTTACATTCAGTCGCTTTCGTTTTCTCTATCGTGGGTGCATCGTGCATGACCATGCGCCTGGTGTGGGACGCGCTCTACATGGCTTGCTCTTGCATTTGCTTCCCCCTTGTTCTCCATTTTCTAGTGACGTTGTTAAGGTGTGGCTTCTGCGTTCCTCGATCGCGCTGAGAACGGCCAAAAAAAGGTCAAGCAGTCGAATGAACTCTTGCATTTGGCGAAAGACAAATCGGGTTCTTCTAGCGCTAATCTTTCACTCTTGCTACTCGTCCCCGTCTCTCTCTCTTTTCGTTTGCCGCGTGTATTTCAGAGCCTTTCGCGGCGCCTTTTCACTTCTTGTGCGAACCTATTGCGTTTCGAGATCTTTGGGAGCTCTTCCAGCTGAGGGTAGCTGGATAAATGCTATGAGGTCCCCTTCCGTTTCTTTTTCTTGCTAGGCACTGATAATATTGACTTGCTGTGCGCTTGTCCCTTTCCAGCGGAGTTTTTCTTTACGCGCAAGCCAGCCATTTCATTTGCTTCTTTTTTTCCCAACGGGAGATGCCGAGCCGTATCAGCTGAGACATGTTCTACCTCACCTTCTGCCTTACGGATCGCCCATCTACCTCCGTACACAATGAAAATGAACAGCAGCACCGTTTCCTATCTTCCCCACTCCTCGACAAAAGTGCGCGACGGTATTACACCTTACGGTGGTGCTCACCATGAAAAACAAAGAGCGAACCTTGTGTACATGCAAAAGTGCATAAAGAGGACCGCATCCCTTGTTTAGCCTTGAAGTGTCGAACACTGTCATGCACTTTTGCGAACTCGGTGCCCCTCTACGCGCCCTCTTTTCACTTTCCCTCACTACCCATTTTTGTACTTACAAACCATGCTTTCCTCTCTCCCCCGTTGCATAGCAGCAAACGAACGCTACTCGGTTGTCTCCAAAGCATAAAGAGAAAACAACGAAACCGCTTCATTCACTTTTCTATCTTCTCAGAAACTAGCACCATGTCGTGGCAGGCGTACGTTGAAGACAGCCTTATCGGTAGCGGCTACATGCACAGCGCTGCTATTATCGGAGCCGCTGACGGCAGCTACTGGGCATACGGCGGCAGCTACGTTCCGCAGCCGGAAGAGGTGCAGCACATCCAGAAGTGCTTGTCCGACTTCTCGCTCGTGCAGTCCTCTGGTGTGAACATTTACGGTGTCAAGTTCTTCGGCCTCCAATGCGGCACCGACGGCGACTGCAAGTACATCTTCTTCAAGAAGGGTGCAGCCGGTGGGTGCATTTACACCACGAAGCAGGCATTCATCGTTGCGGTGTATGGGAACCCCGGTGACACCTCCTCGCTTCAGCAGGATCTTGAGAAGAACACGGCCCACACAGTCACCGTGAACCCTGCGGACTGCAACACTACAGTGAAGCGCATAGCGGATTACCTCATCAAGCTCGGCTACTAATTACCAGCGGTGTAGCCTACAAAAGAAAGGAAAATCACTCAAGCTGAGGGAATAGGATTTTGGGGCGCCGCAAGAGCGGATGCGTACACCACGGCATTGGACCTTGCCTAACCCAATCTGTATCTGCATTCAGACATTGCATGCGTGGCAGCTACTCATCTGTTTACCTCACGCTGTCCCCTCCTCCTTTTTTCTCTGTGACCCTCTTCTGACCTCCTTCGCTGGTTTCACCTGTGTGCTTTGATGTTCGACCCTTCTCTGCGCTTTCGATGGGTATGCGATGGTCCGGTAGCTCGCGCTGCTCCCCTCAACAGAGGTGTCGGTGGTTCGATATGGTGGAGAGCGGCTGCGAGAGTAAATTTGTGTCGGCCTACCTGTTGGAGGAGGAACCCGGGGTGAAGGTCGGTGCTGCATTTCGCTTCACGACTGGTTCATAATTCTCACTGGCGGGTTCTACCTCGCGCCAGCGGGACGAGTAATGTCGTTCTTTCTCTCTTCGCATGTGTGTGGTGAGGGGAAGGGAAGGGCGGAGGAAGAGTGATGGGCTCGCGCACAGACACTCTCACGTGGTTTCCGCTTCGTGTGTCCTCTTCCCGGCTGGATACTTGCGGCAAATCCCCGACTTTGTTTTCTTTTTAGTGCTTCTTCGTTTCTTTTCTTTTGTACGGTGTCTTACCCTCTCCTTTTATAGCTCCTCCGTTGTGCTTCGTCATATCTGGCGTGATCTCTCCTCGTCTCCTCTGTTCGCGGACGAGTTGAAACGTTTTGTGCGCCGTTCATTCTGTTCGTTTCCACCTCGATTGTGCGTCTTAATGGGGTTGTGTGTGCGCGTGTGCAGGCACATGCTATGGATGAAGATACCAGAGAATACTGTCCGTCGAAGAACAACGAGGAAGACGACAAAGAAAAAAATGAAACTGAGAAAGCGATGGTGCATCGCTGTCAAATGGCCCGTGCCACCGGATGACTCTTCCGTTATTTATTTTGTACCTTTTCTCGAATGAGTTGGAGGCATGAGAGAAACTGACGTTTTCCTCAAGGCGGATTCACGGAGGCGAAGCAACAGCAACAAGAACAAAGCATTGGAAGAGAGTAAGTGCCGCGACGCATGAACATACTGTCGTCACAGTGAAAGGCTGCTCGTCGCTAGTGCCGACAGTGACAGTACACTCTTGTCAATCGAAAGACGCACTCTGCGCCACTCATCCACTTCTCTACCCGTCAAGAAGTGGGAGGCCCTATTCAGGGGGAAAGCATCCCTGGCACTCCGGAGAAGACGTTCCCAATAGTTTCATGTTTTTCCTCCTTCACTCTCTTCCCTCCCACTGCCTCTCCTCCCTTTGTGGCGGCCACGTTTCCTGCCTGCCCTCTTTGTGCAAAAAAGAAAGTAACGGTATATCGCGAGGAAAACACGGGAAAAAAGTCAACGGAGTTCAGAAGTCTATCTTCAACAACTGTAATCTGTTCTGCGTCCTCCAGTGACACCTACGTTTTCTTTTCTTCTTCGTCCTGTGGTACCGTCTCACTGTGTGTTGTTTTAACGGCCTTTTTTTTCTGCATCTAGTCCTTTTCCAGGCTTATGTGTTGGGAGCTTTGCCGGCTCGACGAGCACGCGGGTGCCCCGAAAGTGAACCGCCCAAAGAAAGGCTTGCCATAATCGAGCTGGAGAACGGAGGTCGGATCTCATACACAACTCCAAAAGTATTACTTCCAGAGTAGCTCTCTTTTGTTTCTTTCTCTGCTTGAACTGCTCTTTGCCTCGGCACTTGTGACCATCGCACTCTCTTCGCTCGGCAGCAGACACGCAGAGGGAGGCGCGCGCACGCACACACAGAACCATCAAAGAGGTGTGATAAGGCACTACATACACGGAAACGAACGTGTCCATGTTTTCTAGTCCCCTGCCAGTGGTCCCACTTGGCGCGCTGATGCCGCCAGTGCTGATGCACCACTGCTACCACAACGTCCTGTGCAAATGCGGTGCCGTCGTGTGTACACAGTGCTCTCGTGTGTGCATGGCGTGTGACTGCCACGTGTGCCCCCACTGCCTTCCTTTCAATATGCGCCACTGCAAAAGCTGCTGCATCGCATGCTTTCGCAACTGCAGGCACAACTTGTGACACGCCTGCAAACATCGCCAGTCATCATCCATCCTTGCCTTCGCTGTGTATGATCTCTTGGATTGCTTTCTTGACATTGTTGGCAAGAATGTGTTCCAGTATCGGGCGGTGCGCCGCCGCGGCGCAGGGGAGCGTGTCCATCCCCGGGAGCGCCTTCCTTATACAACAACAATCAAAGACGAAAGTGACTGACAACACGGAGATGCTGAGTCACGGTAACTGCTCAAATCGTTTTAGTGCGCCACCACGCACGCAATAGGCATTCCTCCGCGGGCGAGGATCGTGTGTCTCTTCGACCCCCTTGCTCACCAATCGCTTCGATCTTGTGTCTGGTGCCTTCTTTCCATCGCCCCTTGCGGCTGTTGCTGCTGCCTTTCCTACCTCTCTTCCGTCTCCTCTTCTGCACCCACTCACCGCCATTTTCTCCCGCCTGGCGGCTGCGCTAGTTGTCCCTTGTAGTCCCTGAAGACGGCCGCTAGCGCAGAGTTGGCACCTACGAGCTTGCCCAGGTGAGTGAAAGAGCGGCACACTCAGTTGCCCTCACCCCTCTTCCGCATTCAGTGGTCGCCATTTTTGTCTCTCAAAGTTCTGCGTAGCGACTTTGCGCTGACACGGCGCCATGCTGGTCCGCAGTATCACCAAGTGCGTTGTCCCGCTCATCAAGGCAACGGGCTACACGAGCTCCTACATCGTGGAGCATTCACCCACCCCTGTGAGGCTCACCTCCATGCTGCCTCTCCACAACAAGTCCATGCCCACCCCACTTCTCGACCCCGAACGGCTGCAGGAGATTAGCTGCGGTACTGGTCAGCCGGCCCAGCGCGGCCGCCGAAAGCCGCTTGTGTGGAAGCGCCGTAAGCCGTGGTTTGACCACCAGTGGTCACTCGACCTGCAACGCATCAAGAAGGGCCCTGAAACGCCTCACTTCCCTGACGGTACCCCGTTTACGCAGATCCGTTCTTTCCAGTCATTTGCAGGGCGCTCCTGGAAGATCAACGCTGGCCGCCGGCGCAAGATTCGCCTGTCACTGAAGCGTGGTCGCAGGAAGCTGCTGTAACCGCGGCACCGAGAGTTAGTGAGCCAGAGATTTGTAGCATGCGACGTGTTTCTCACTGGTCCTTTTTTTTCTGTGTTAGGTGAACAGCTGGATGCGTCTTTGTCTTGTCGCTGAAGAGAACGACGACAGGCTGGCGCAAGAGCCCCGCTTTAATGGGTGCGAAACCTGCGCTGTCTTTGATGACGCGAAACAGGCAGAAGGCGTGTAGCGACATGGTGCTACTCTCGGCTCGTTGACTGCCTCGTTGTTTTGGTGTGCTCCTGTTCCCCCACATCTTTCTGGGTGTGTGCTTGTGCTGGGGTAGTTGCTTTGCGGTTCGGCTCTGTTTCACATTGTTCGCGCTAGTGGTGGAGAGAAGCGAACAGAAAACCAAATAAAAATCGAAGAGGCATGCTGCCAGCCGCGCTGCAGCACATTGCGTTGAGCTGCGCCTTGGGCTGATGCGCTGAAGCGGCAAGGGAAGGGGAAAGGATGTTGGATGTGGCGTGCGCCTCCTCCCGTCAGCACCAGAGCGCCTGACGGCAAGCCTCTCACTCCTCTCTTTGTGATGAGAAGGGCGGTCCTGAGGGTTGCCTGTCGGTTGCACAGGAGACATAGCACCGCATATTATTTGCCCATCCCTGTGCACGCGTGTGCGCACTGGAAAGCTGAGGCAGACAGGAATATTTCGCAGCGAATGAACGTTATTATTTCTCTTTGTGTCAGCCGTTGATACCCAATGACCGCTGTTTCCGACGCCTTCATACCTTTCTCAACTTTCTCATGCTCTTCTCTTTGCTTCCCCCTTGTCTCTTCCTGTGCCCACGGCGTTGTGTTTTTCCTGCTCGATGACCTCCTGTCTACACCGTTGCAACACCCCGCATGAGCCACTCTCCGTAAGTGGTAAAGATTGGTGCCGTGGTGGCGCACCTGCTTCACCGCACGCATTCCCTTTCTGCCTGCTTCATTTCAGCGTGTTGCTGACTTCTTCGCATACGTTGCTGCGTTATTTTTCTTCGTCCTTTGCAGCTAATCTATTGAATCCTGGTTGCCGTACACACATGCATTGGTGTGCTTAGTGTTCCATTTTCAGAGTGTATCTCTTTTCTGTTTTCCGCAACTCCTCTTGGTCCCCTGGTTTCTCCTCGCAGATGACCATGATGCGGCGATGTAGTGGCTTCAAGCTCTGCACCGCCATCGGCCTGGCATTAATGGTGGCGCTTTTGATGAGTAGCGCGTCCGACGCAGCAACCAGCTGTGGCTTCAGCACCCAGCGCGTGCAGTGCGGCGACTTTGCATGCGACAAGGAGACGAAGGTTTGTATTGCGTGTCGCGCGGACAGCGACTGCTACCCTGGCGCCATGAGCTGCGACGTGACCTCGGGGAAGTGCAAGGTGCGCAGCTTCACCTCCCTCTTCGGAGCGCGCACTATCCTCGCGATGCTGGGTGCTTTTGTTGTCTGCTCCATTGCCGTGCTCGCTGGCGTCGGTGGTGGCGGCATTCTGGTGCCCATGTTCGGCGGACTAATGGAGATTCCCATGCTGTCCGCAGTGGGGATGTCACAGTCCACCATTTGCGGACAGAGCACGCTCAACATGTACTTCGCCATCCAGGAAAAGCACCCCGACTCCAGCTGGGATCGCCCGCTGATTAATTACCAGTACCTGGGCCTGCTTCTGCCGCCCGGCCTCATCGGCACCTTAGTTGGTGGGATTCTGAGCAAGCTCTGTCCCGATGTGCTGCGCCTCATCCTTCTCCTTGTGCTTCTCTCCGTTGTGCTCTACCGCAGTTGGGGGACGATGAAGAAGCAGTACCGGCAGGACACAAACCCGTCGCATGTGACTGTGGAGACAGGCAACGCGAACGAGACGTCACATCGGGAGAACCATGACAACAATGACGAGAGTCAGCGCTGCGAGCTGACCGAGAAGGCTGGCGGCGTCAAAAGGGAGTTGGGCGAGAACACCGCGATTTTGTCGACGCCGGAGCAGAGCCCACAGTCTCTTCGGTGCCCGCCGCAATCGCAGTACCCGCAGCAGGAGCTCTCTCTGAACTTTGCTTGCTTTCTGGTGCTGCTGCTGTTCAACATTTTCCGGACGTACGCGGTGTGCGGCGGCTTCCTATATTGGTTGTGTGTGTTGGTTCCCGTGGCCTTTTTGAGCGTCGTGTTCTTTTTCAATCGTGAGAAGTTGCGCAAGCTGGCGGGGTCCAACCCGGCGCAGATGACGTTCGCCTGGACTCAACGAAACTCTGTGGCTTACCCGATGGTGGCGGTGCTTGCAGGTGCGTCAGCGGCCATGCTTGGCATCGGCGGTGGCCTTGTTCTGGGGTTTGTGCTGAACGAGGTGGGTATAGTGCCTCAAGAAGCGTCGGTGACGGGCGGTATGGCCACCTTCTTCATTGCCTTCTCGTCTGCGCTGCAGCTCCTTATCACGGGTAGCCTCGTCGTCGACTTTGGCATCGTTTTCTCCATTGTTGGGCTATGCAGCAGCGCCCTGGGCCAGCTAGTGTTCATGACGTACATCAAGAGTCACGGCCTGAGCTACTTAATCATCGGCTCTCTGATCTTCGTCGTTGGTGGCTCGCTGGTTTCCCTCGGTGGCTTTGGTATCTACAATGCCGTCATCTCCATCCAGGCAGGCGGCTCCGTGATGGGGTTTGGCTGCCTCTGTGCGAGAGCGAAGTAGACAGTCAAGCGTACCTGAATGAGCAGCCAGAATGCAAAGCGAGGTAAACGCGTACGCGTTCACACTTCCCCTCCCCCACTCACCCACACCGCGA
Source organism: Leishmania mexicana MHOM/GT/2001/U1103 (assembly GCF_000234665.1). Lineage (NCBI taxonomy): Eukaryota > Euglenozoa > Kinetoplastea > Trypanosomatida > Trypanosomatidae > Leishmania > Leishmania mexicana. The sequence goes on from NC_018335.1 coordinate 192,603, forward strand.
TGGCTGTTTGCTTTATCAGGATGAGTACTCCTGCCCACCTTTGGATGTCCTCCCTCTTTTCCTGCTTTGCCTTGCCGAGGAGGTGCCCGTTCATCTCCAGGTGTATGGGGGGGGCCTCATCCTCGTCTGAATGCGCCACGTCCCTACTCTTGTATGTATTTTCGGCAAGGAGAGACGTACTCAGCGCGGGAAGGGAGGCAAAGGTGGGACGGATGGGTAGGTGGGGAGCGCACGAAGGAAGAGAATCGTAGTGACTGTCGCGTGGCTTATTTTTACCACTCTTATTTGTTTTTCTCCGACGCTCGTTCTTTTCCCTTCAGTCTTTTCGTTTTTTTTTCGGGTGGGTGGGTGTGTGTGGGGGGGGCAGGGGAAGGTTCCACTTATTCTGCCTGAAAGTGGGGCTCATTGCTGCGCCCCTCCTGAGGCCGCACAGGCGCGACGGTGATCCCGCGTCCCACCGCTCCGGGGACTCTGACCAGCAATCTGCGCAAGTTACTCTTGCGAATAACTTCGCGACGACTGCGCGACCATGTGGAAGACAGGCTCCAGCCATGGCAGTCTGGCTTTCCTGCTCACCGCCCCGCTGCCGACCCCCTCCAAGCTCGCACCTTCACAGAGTACTGCAATGCCGGCCAGGTGCCAAGACAGAAGCAATGCTTGCGGACTCCGCTTGCGAGTTCAACTCATTAACTCGCAGCGTTATCATGGGACAGAAGTTCAACGCAGGCCCGAGCCGTCCTCGCTCGGCCATGGAGGTATCAGACGATCGTCGCGGCTGTGCTCGCTTCCGCGAGAGGAGATCGACGGTGGCCAGCGTGTGCATGTGGAGTCCCGCAAGGATCGGCCATAGGCCCTCTTTTCTTCACCAGTGCCGTGGGCTCGCTGAGTGTGGAGCTCAACAGGAGAGTCGGACTGTACCACACCTCTTTGCCGATGATGTTGCACGCCTCACGCCCTCCACAGACACGGGTGTCACACGAGCCCCATTGCAGTCTGCCCTCTGGGGTGGGTGGGGCGCTGGTCACTGGAGCACCCCGTGGTGCTGGTTGCCCCCCTCAAAACGAGGTGCGCACTCTTCGGTGCGCGACACCGCACCCAACTGCAACTCCCCACACTCACGCGGTGGGGAGGGAGGGAGATGCCCTGCACACTTGGCGCGAGAGGTGCACACGCCGGATGGCAGCGCTGTCGCAGCACTTAGGCGGCTCTCGCACGGGCATGCAGCTATCGGCCCGTGGTCACATGAACGGAAATGCCCGATGGAGACAGCGAGCCACCCGGGCGGCCGCGTTGCCCTGAGGCATGCCCCAGCACGGAAAATGCGAGCCCCGTGCGCACGCGCTGGCAACGACGGCTGGCATGGTGCATCCCGCCCAAGCAAGGCATGGGGCGGTGAGCAGAGCGCGGGCGATGGTCGAGAGGCGCGCAGAGATGCACGGTGATGAGCCCCAAAGTGCATGTGTGCGGGATGTGCGGCGTCTCCTGCATCCGACCGGGTGGGCTGATGTGGCGCAGATGCCGGAGGCATGAGGGGACCAGCCCGAGCTGCACCGTCGGGTCCTCCAGACTCCGATGTGGGGAGTCACCGCGCCACGTTGAGGAATGCAGCGGCCTGAGGCGACTGAGGGAGGGGGGAGGCATGGCCCACAGGCAGAGTGTGCAGAGGGTCTCCGAGGGCCCTGGCCTGCAGCTGGCCAACTGCCTCCCTGGGCTCGTCCGGCACGCGCCTATGCCCGCCCCTATTACCCGCACGCCAGACGCCAGGGGGTTCCTGTCCCTCGAGCAGGACCCCTGTGGTGGTTTGCCTGGGTCAAGGCATGCAGGCCAGCCAGGTCCGTGTGGCGCCGATCGCGGAGCACGTATCCGAGGAAGGATGAGGGGTGCCCACTAGAGAAGCATGGCCCGATGTAGCGGCAGGACGGCTTGTCCTAGACGAGCAGGGTGGAGTCGTGGCGCAGCAGAGGTAGGAGAAGTGCGAGTGTGTGTGTGTGTGCGCATCGTTGTTGACTTGCTCGTGGTAGAATGGACACGTGGAGAAAATGGAGTAGCGTTTAGCTCCACTTTTGGCGGCGAATAAGTCTCAACCTGTGATTTCAGTGGCGGAGGTTTCCGCATGCAGTTGGTTGTTTACTGGCTTTCTGAAGTAGTAGGGTAGGAAGGGGTGGTGGGTGGGATTTCAGTCATTCATGAACGCACGAAGCGGGCACACACGACCCTCTGTGTAGGTAGCTCGATGTGGCTTGTATCGGTTTCCTACCAAACTCCCTTGAGTCTTACTCATCGAAATGGCACAATGTCTGGTTTCGTGGCCGTGTGCGGTGATGTCACACCGTCGTGAATCTCCCCATGCGCATGTGTTCGTGTGTGTGTGTGTGATCGGTGCGTGTGGCGCTCCTGAAATGTGCGTCCGCCTGCCCTTCTTACCGGAGGCGCACTTGCTGTAGGAAGTGGGCCTCAGGTTTTTCGCCGCATGGTCGTAAGAGGTTTGTCACAGCGCTGCGGATTGTTGATGGGTCTTTGTTCATGTAGGCTGGGTGACCCCACATTTTGTCCCTCGTTGATTTGTTATCTTCATCCTTCTTGGCTGTTTTATCGCATCCTTACTCGTCTATTCTCTGCTTCGCATTTTTTCCCACTCCCCAATTATACTTCGGCGCTCGATGTGGCCAACAGCGAGACGCACAACGGGACGAAAACATTGCGCAGAGAGTGTCAGTGCATACCTGGCGCTGTCGTCTTCCTTTGTTTCGCATTCTTTGCGCCCGTTGACCCGCGGCCGGGGGAGAGGCTGTTACGGTGCTTCATCGACTGGTATCGCTCTCTGCTGAGTGGGCAGCGGTTTTAGGGAAGAGAGAGGACGCCGAAAGAGAGACGCCGCCCGTAGAAGTGTGTACACAGACGACTCGCACTTCTCCTCCCACTCCCACCCTCAAGGATGGGCAGAAGGACCACATTTGATGATGTCTGCGCTAACGAGGCGAATGCGTGGTGCATCTGCCTAGAGAACAACTTGGGCGGTAAAGATGTTCACAAGAAGTGCGGCGTGCAGCAGCAGACGTTCGACACGTGCGTTTCGGCGTGGCGCGCCAAGGTTGGCAACGTTGTTCAGGTGAAGGGGGAGAACGAAGGGGAGCCGCCTCTCCAGTGTGCGTCCATGTCCTGCCACATTGGAGAGTGCTTGCGCAAGTACAACTACGACTTTGAGCGGTGCAAGCCGCACATGCAGTTCTTCAAGTACTGCGTCAAGAGCTTCTACGGCCAGGACTACATTGCGTAAAGCGCTGGTGGTGAATGTAGAAGCGACTGCGATGTGCGCCTCCACGAGTAGGGCACGATGGGCTGGCCCTCCCTTTCAGAGACTCTCCTTTCTCCACGTTCCACCGTCACAAGTCCCCGCTCCTTGCCGGCTGTGTTTTTTTTTTCTTCCTGCGGCTTCACGTGGCCCATTTTTCAAGAGACGGAAAGGGTCGTTTGCCAGCTTGGCTCTCCCCCGGCGCCTTTTGTACGCCGCTCACAGTGCGTTTGGTTGGGTTTGCCGCGTTACAGGACAGCAACAACAACACACATATATATATATATATATATGAGCGTGCCAGGTGGTCGCGACGCGGAGTTTACGTGACGAGGGCCCAAAGTGACGCGATGTATGATAGCACTTGATGCGCCACACAAGTTCGCGGACCGCATGAGGACAGTTCTTTCGCTGTCTTCTAGCCAACAGGGCCGCTTGTACGTACACGTACATGACGGGCGACCTTCTCCATTTCTGTCTTCGCCTTTTCTCCCTCGGCCATGTGTGCATCTGCTCCACTCGATATACGCAGCTTGGCCCTCTCTCTCTCACTCTCACCACTGTCTTTGGACAAGAAAAACGAGCGCCTCCCGGCTTGGCTCTGGTCTTCTCCTGTCGAGCACGGGCCTGTGCGCGTGTGTGATTTCTGGAGTGTTGCCGTGCCGTCTACCGAGGACGTTGGCAAACCACTCCCTTGACGCACTGGGCCTCGCCTGCTTCACGGCTGACGACTTTTTGTGTTCATTTCTTTCCTGTGCGTCTCTTGTCGCTCATTGGGCCAGGGGCAGGTAAGGAGGTGTGAGTCTCTCTCTTCTTCCTTTCGCCACACACGCCCACAACATCGCCGACTGTCTCTCGTTGCCCGTATCGCCGCTCTCTGTCTCTGTGTTTCCTGCCATTTTGTTTTTATCCACCCTTCCCCCACCGAGCTTGCTTTGTGTGTGTCCCTTCTTCTTTCTGTTTCGTTGACATTAGGACTGATGGACTTTCATGAAAGCGCTGGCGCGCTGTCGCAAAGCGGTGAGAAGTCGTTTTTTCCCTGCCCGCAAGGCGAGCTGCCGTCGCCGTTTGGCTGCATACCGCCTTCGGCGGAGGAAACCGTCTTCATTAACACGAACAAGTTGGTCTGGGTGAACTCAGGTGCGCAGCTCATCATCATCCTTGTTGGCGTGATCGACTTCCTCTTAGGCACCTTGTACTTCTTCATTAGGCGGCGGCGCAACGAGGAAAGACTGGAACGCTCTCGTGCCGCTCGGCAGTCTTTGCGCGTGAACGAGGATGGTAATGTGGCTGACCCACCCAAGAAGCATCTCTTCTCCCAAAGCCCGACGCTGCATCGTCCACTCAAACCCGTCTCGGAGCTGAACGGGAGGTGCTGTGGCTGCGCGAGAATCGCTGACACGGTGGTGCTGCCTTGCAAGCATGCCGTGTGCTGCTACTCGTGCTCCGACCACGCCACCTACTGCCCTTTCTGCAAAGAGGCCTGCACAGACCGCCAGCGACTCTTTGCGGTGTAGGCAACACATGAGATAAAGGGAAGTGAAGACAGAAAGACAACATTTGCAGGAACTCCACTAACGTGCGAGGGACAGATCGAAGTCGTGAAGCATAAACAAGCGCGCGCATCATACACATCAGCTTGCCAGCATGGCTGTGGATCTTGTGTTTATCCATGGGAGAGACTGAGTTCACGTCAAGTGACCAAAGGATCGATTCGCTGCCGCACTCGTTGCTGTTTTCTTACCTTCTTTTTAGCTTGCGAAGCGAGGGCGATACATAGACTGAGTGTCGTGTGTATGGCTGGAAGTTCGGCGATGTGGCGTGGCAACAGATGACCCCACGTTTTTTTTTCGTGCGTAAAACACGGCGACATGTTACCGCGTGTGAAAGGGATGCCCACAAACTCACGAGAAGTAGTAGCCAGTGCGAAAAAGGCGAGGTCGCTGGAAGTGGGCGCGATTCCCCTCTCTCTCTCATCAGAGATTCTGCACGGTGTCTTCGTCACGGTGTCGCTGCTCATCTGGATTCCTCCTTGCTTTGCCCTCTTTACCTTCACGCTCTGTAGGCTGCTGTCGTCTTGCGGCGATCGCTGCGCACCGACGGCGGCTGATCCAGCGGGCAACAAAGTGAAACGCGAAGGAGGGGGGGTGAGTAGAGCTGCGTGTGCCCAAGTTCACCGCCTCTTGAAATTTACTGTTTCCAGATGGGCATGTGATGCGCGTGGCGGATACGGAGTAGGGCAAGGCAGGCGCCATCGTATGCAAATTCGTTTCACTTGTCTGTCTCTCCCTATCCCGTGTCTTGCTGTCGTCTTTGTTTGCGCTTTTCAGTTCAGGTTCGCTGACGGTAGCGTGACCCTCGTTCGTAGTTCATCCTCTACTTTCTGTGTTTTTGTACATCTAGGTGCTTCTGTTTGTGTTGACATGTGCGACGTTGCCCCTCCCTCTCCCCCTCCCTCTCTCTGGCCGTATGTCTCCCTTTCCTTCCATTGACTCATGCTGCTTCTGTTGCCTGTTTTCTTTCTGTGCTCAACGTACACGCATACTTCACTCGTATATGTGTGCGCGTGTTTCTACATATATACATATACCTGTGTGCGTGTGTGCCGGACGCTCTTTCTTTGTCCTCCCCTTCCCCCCTCCAAAAAAAGGTGAAAGAAGTGCACTCAACCAACCCAAGGATCGAAGGCTACGGTGTCTTGCCATCAGCGCTCTCTCGTGCAGCCGTGTGGTACACTGCTGCAGTGCAGCAGTATCGACTTTATCCCCTCTCATTCTCTACTAGCCCAGGCGGACTGCGGGTGAGGTGGGGCGCTGACACATGTATACTAATGAAACACACGTGCGGCTCCTCTGCCCTGCCCATCTCCGATTGTCATCCCCTCTCTTTTGTTTGTTCGACACTGAGAGATGGAAAGTGGACGGGGTGGCGCAGTGGGGCAACTTCTGCGTCTCTGTCGTTACTGTCGACTATGCTGCCTCTGACCGTCGCCTGCATTTCTCGTTCTCCCTGGGCAACCTCCCTCCCTTTTCACGCTCCTCTCTCCTCTCCATCTTCCGCTGCCTCTTTACTGTTTTCACCATCGCTCATTTGACGTTCCCACACGGCGCATACGTCACACCCACACGGCGTATTGTGTATGGCTGCCTCCCCCTCCTCTTCCACCTTTCCACGTGCATCCATGTAGTGTGTAGCACGTACACCCACACCTGTACCTTCAGCTCATCTCTCCTCCAATCCGTACACCCACGTACATACGCACCCGCCCAAGTGCACATTTGTGCTTTGCAAGGATGGATGCTTTCCGATCGTTGACGATCGGCACCAAGTTCAGCGCTGCCCGAAACGGGGAGGCAGCCAAGTTGTTCCGCAACGCGGGCAAGGACAAGGGCAGCCGCGGACTTCCTGACGCTATCGGCGCTGATGGAGCGGTTGTCCTTGAGAACGCATCGGACTTGGGCAGCAGCAGCCTGTCAGTGCCGCCTCCCAGTGCAACGCTGAACCTTTTTGGACGCCCCATAAGGAGTCAAGCTGACACAAATGCGCATCTCGGTATATCAGGGGACTCGGAAGCTGCCGCTGCCGCCAACACCGCCTCCGCGGATAAGGCGCTGAAGGCAATAACCTTCAAGAAGAAGCGGAACATCTGGCGCCGCAACGATCTGCAGGTGACGGGCACGGACTTGCCGGCGCCGATCGAGCACTTCTCCGACCTCGTGCGCCCACCGCTAAACGTGCCGCGCAATGTAGTGAACAACCTCTTCGCCCGTCATCACAAAGTGCCAACCCCAATCCAGATGCAAGCGATTTCATCCCTTATCCACCACCGCGACGTGCTTGCCTGCGCACCGACCGGCTCCGGCAAGACGATTGCTTTCCTCGTCCCTCTTTTTGCGCTGCTTAAGACACCGGATTCGTCCTGCAGTGTGCGTGCCCTCATTGTGACGCCCACCGCCGAGCTTGCCCAGCAAATCGAGCGCGAGGCATTCTTCTTGATGAAGGGTCAGCGATGGAAGTTTGTGCAGCACGGCCAGACGACCAAGAACAAGGATATCTTCATTGCCACGCCGGGCCGTATTGTGTCGCTGCTCGAGCAGAAGCTGCTAGACTTGAGCAACGTGCAGTATCTCGTGTTCGACGAGGGCGATCGCTTGTGGGACAGCAGGACGGACTTCTTGGCTGTGATTGACAGGATTCTCACTGCCTGCACGCGCACCGACAAGGTAGTCAGCCTGTTTACGGCCACGCTGAGCGAGAAGGTGGAGGCAGCTGCCCGCTCCGTCATGGGTGCCGACCCGGTGCGCATCATTGTCCATGGCCGACGCTCCGTGAACACGCACGTGAAACAGCGATTGGTCTTCTGCGGCAATGAGCTTGGCAAAGTCGTAGCGATGCGCAACCTTGTGCGGGAGGGCATCACGCCGCCGGTGCTCGTGTTCGTGCAGAGCGTGGAGCGATCCAAGGAGCTGTATGAGGAGATCCGGGCGGAAGGCCTGCACATGGCCATCATGCACGCCAAGATGACCGTGGAGCAGCGTGAGGAGACGGTGCTGCAGTTCCGTCTTGGCAAGATCTGGGTCCTTGTGACGACGGAGCTGCTCGCGCGCGGTATCGACTTCAAGAACGTGGGCACAGTCATCAACTTCGATTTTCCAGCAACTGTCGACTCGTACATCCACCGCGTGGGTCGCACAGGCCGCGCCGGGAAGGAGGGAACGGCGATCACTTTTTTTACGGAGGACGACAAGGAGCGACTTCCCCCGATCGCGAGGGTGATGCAGGACTCTGGTAACGCCGTGGAGGATTGGATACTGGACATCAAGGTGGATCGCAGCACCCGCCGCCGTCTTGAGCGCACAACGCCGCAGCGCACTATTGTGAGCACGCGGAAGCGCATGCTGGTGGCCCAGCAGCGTGTGCAGCGTCAGTACCGCCGTCTGGAGGCGGAGGAGAACGAGAAGAAGGCAGCGAAGCAAGCCTCCAAGAGGAGCAAGGGGTGCGGGGACTGCGACCGCGACGACGGCGATGACAGCATGGATGATGAGTAGCACCCGTGCACAAGCGCATGTGCTTGTGTGCGTGTCAGTGTACAACTGAGGCAGTACTCTTTCACTCAGTCAGCTGAACACGCTCTCGTTGTCCCATCCACGCCACCGTTCAACTCGGGGCATCAACCACACAGCGTTTAAACCGCAAGGGTGAGGTGGACCACCGCGAGGGTACCAAGGTCGCTTCGTAACCCTGCGTGTGGCGGCTTTGTCTCCCTTGCGGCCCATGTCAGGCGCCGGTAACACAGATTTCGTGTAACATAACGCCAAAAGAACTAGGACTTGCACGGGGGTGACTGACGCGGCAGACGAGACACGTGTGACACTTGACGTTGTCGAGCCCGCAGAGGGCAGGATCGTACCTCTCTTTGAGCAAGACCTCTTTTCCTGAGAAAAGGGCGGCCGGAGAGCAGATTCACTGTCTCTCGATGGCCTCTTCTTCCTTCGGTACCGCATAGGGTGCCCTGGTCTTCTCATTTGTACATGCGTGGATGAAGGTCGTGGCCTCTCTTTTCTCTTGCGCCCCACCCTCTCGCCTGCTGATGCCCATTACGGCATCGGCACAAATTCGTTTTTCTTTGCTCTCACACTATGCACGCTTCGTGCACGTGACGGTGAGGCACTAGATGAATGCCGATGGAGATGTGCGGCGGCTCCTCCTCTCACGCCTTCACTGCTGAACTCTTCTTGCCTCTCCTCTCCATGCCCTCTACTTCTGCCGTGCGCACGTGCGCTGAGCCGAGCGCCTACCCTTCCCTTCTCTTCCTCGTTGAAGGGTGAACTGGTGCGCCGGTGTGTCTGCTACGTGAGTGTCTGCGTGTGCGTGTGTCAGCGGTGAACTACTTTGCCGCTGAAAGCGTGTTGGTTGTTTGAGCTGTCTACGCTCACAAACACGCCCCCTCCAGTGATAGAGGCGATGCTGTTGGCGCTGTGTGCACGTTGTTTCGCTGCTCACGGCTGACTCCTGCCTCTTTTCGTTTTCCTTTTCGACTTCTTTTCTCCCAAAGACGTTCTAATGCCGGAGGTGTCGGACGTGTGGCTGTTGGGGGTGGTGCTCACCGGTGAGACCACATTCTGGCTGTGCGAACCAACCCACCTGAAGCCGTTAGCAGAGGACTGGAAGGCGATCAACTGCCGATGGTTGTATCCTGTCTTGGAGAACTTGAGCGATTTTGCCGATGTGAGCGGCTTTGAGAGCACGGACGCCGTGTACGAGGTGGACTGGGTTGGGACATCAAGAGTGCTGCGGCCCGCCACCCTGGCGTGGAACGTGCGGGGAAAGCGGCAGAAAGTCGGCGACACCACATATGTCTTCGTCCCTGCAGAGGAGATTAAGCAGCTCGACGAGGCGTTTAAGCGGTTCGTGAAGCTAGAGGCAACGATGAAGCCGCCGCCGCCGCGCAGTGTCATGCCCTCGCCATCTGCTGCTGAAACGCCGGCGCCTGGGGAGGCAAAAATGATGCTGACTCTCGACGCCTCGCCGTCTACGCCGGCCCATCAGGAGGAGGATGGTAAGGATGAAAAACCGCTGGTAACTACGGCTTCACTCCTAAGCACGCAGTCGTCGGCGCCCGCTGCAGGTGAGGTTCCGCATGAGACGGTGACGAAGGCGGAGGACGAGAGGAGCGCGTCGCGCCATGCAGACATCGACGGGAGCATCGCCTCCTCGTCTGCACCGCACCCCCGAGCCTCGCATCGCCGCGGCGTCACAAGCCTGTCGTCATTTCCTTCCCACAAGCGACAGACGCCGCACCGCGGCACTACTATCTACCAGGCCCCGGTGCACAGAAGGCCCACCGGCGAACACTGCAGCAGCGAAGCCTTTGAATGGACCGAGATGTATCTTGTGCATCGCGGTAGCGTTGACTATCTCTGTCCGAAGGCAGCGGGTAACACATTCGGCTTCCGACTGGACCGCGTGATGCACGATGGGTTCCCGGTGTTTTTGCTGTTCTCTAGCTCCCACAACTGCAGTGAGGCCATCGACCCCAGCGCACGCGGTGTGCCGGTGTTTGAAAAAGCGCAGCTGAGCGGCGAGGCAGGCGAGGGGGCGGTGCGCAACTCAGTACTCGTGGTGACGCGCCTCAGCTCCAAGAAGCACCAGCCTTACTACCGCACCGACACCGGCCGCACCATCGCAGGAAGTCGTCGCCGCCGCCGACGGGGCGACAACGATAGCACTACCACCGAGGAGGACGAAGACGTTGACGACGATGACGACGACGACGATGACCCGGAATCTGATGAGACCTATGGGGAAGAGGAGCATCAAGTTGGGGCACAAGGATCGCGCCGGCGTGCTGGGGATGGGGCAGCAGCTACAGCAACACCCACAGCTGGTACCACCGCTCCCGCGGCTGCCAAGAAGCCAAAGGCAGAGGCCAAGGACCCCGCTGGCGAGAGCGCGGTGGCGGCATCGGCGGCGCGGAGGAAGGAGAAGAGGAAGGCTGACGCTGCTGCTAATAAGCCGCTTCAGGCAGTGAGCGTGAATTTCTGGGCGGACCCGCAGTACACGGCCCCTGCACCTGAGCAACTGGCCAGAGAGTTCCCATTCAAGTCGGAGGGCTCTGATACGCCGCAGACGGTCGTGTTTAGCAACGGCATCTGTGTCACCTACACGGCATCTACCGCGGCGAAGCATGCGCCACCGGAGAAGAAGCGAAAGACGGCCAAGCACGGCGGCGCGGCCGCCTCCTCAGAGGACATGGACTTGAGCATGCTCAACGAGCACATCTTGAACGCATTTGCGCAGGTGAAGAAGGACTGCGTGTAGGTGTGTGTCGAGGGAGATGTGATGGAGGGGGGGGGGACATAGCCTCATGGGTTTGCGCGGCTCTACCTGTGAGTATTTCTTCTCTGTGCGTGTTTCCGTCCTCTTCTCATCTCCTTACTTCACCATCGAAGGGAAGGTGCCCTGTCGCTTCGCTGCGGGTGCTCGGTGCCGCTGCCATGGTCCGTTTGACTTGGTGTATGCGTGGGTATGTGCCCTTGTGTGTGTGTGTAGCTGCCTCGTGTCTGTGATGGCATGAGCTACAGCGACGTGTACATGTATCGAGCACTGAAGGATGCGGAACAGTGCTCCATAGAGAGAAGCACCACATCAACAGCTAGAAGGGCGGCGAATGCACACCAAGTCACAGCATAGAATTGTGCCACCTACTTCTCTGATACACGAGGACGGGGCGGATGGGGTGGCAGCATGAGGAGTCACTTGCATGTGTGTCTGTGTATGGGTGGGTGGGTGGTGAGAGGTGGTCAATGATGTGTGTCTCTCTCGGTGAGACGAAAAAGAGATGGGCTGTGGCGACTCTTCCGCCCCTTTCGAGGTGCAGCCCGGAAACACAAAGCCCAGCACCAATTCCTTGCCGTCTACATGCCGAGCCTCGGAGAACCGTCTTGGCCCGTTTATCCCTTCATCAAGGTGCGGAGAGCGGGAGCGTAGGTGGCGCACTGTACTCACGCACTCGTATCGACGAATGTGGGGTGGTTATTCGTACTCCTCTTTCTCCACACACACACACACGTCCAATGCTCCACGTGCCCCGTCACCGTCACCGCGCCCTCCAACACTTCCTACTCGCTAATTTGTCTTCCACAAGTGCCATAAAAACACGGTATCATCGCATTCAACTTGTTGTCTCTCCATCTCTTTACCCTCATGACGGCGCAGGAACTGAGCGGGCGTCTTGACTCGCCTTCTGCATTGTCGAGCTGCGCACGAGCACACACCCATATCGACTCGTAGCACTTCTCTTATTTGTCCCCGTTTCGACTGGCTTTACTGTCGAGGGGGACGGGTAGAACTTTGTGCACCGCGTCGCCGTCGGATGCATCGATTTCGCAGGTTTGCCCCGGTGCACGCGTGGGTAGCCGTGCGCTGCGTCTTTCAGAGTAAGGAGTTTCTGGCGGCGTCCAAGGAGCTGCCCACGACCCCGGAGGGGCGCAACCCGTACGATGTCCTCGAAGTCACTGTCACCCAGGCTACGACACTTGACGAAGTGTCAAAACAGTTCCGCAGCCTCGTCGTCAAATATCACCCCGACAAGCCAGGCGGCTCCACAGAAAAGATGGCGGAGGTGAACTTGGCCTACAAGATTGTCAAGGAGAATCATGATGCGGTGCTGCGCCGGATGAAGGAGGCGGAGTCAACCATCAAGGCTAACGAGGCATACCGGCAGCACAAACACGCGCGCGCCAGCCGTGACGAGGATCTTGGTCGCTCAGGCGGGCTTAACCGCCGCAACTCGCGCGCCGCGCGAGAAGCTGCCGAGTCCACCGGCTTGCGTCGCCCCCGCTCACTGAAAGAGATCGAGGTTCAGTGGGCCAAGTACAAGGAGGACACAGAGGCAGCGGTAAAGAGCATGTGCAATCGCTATGAGATGGCTATCCAGCAGGGAAAGTTCTTCCGCAAGTCAGCGACGCTGAACGAGATCACGGTACGCGAACGCTGGCTGCGCAAGTCGTTTGTGAAGGGCATCTGGGAGGATGTACATGAGCTTCGCGGGGAGTTGCTTCGTCGAGGTACCCGCAGCGCTCAGCAATCCGAGCTAGCAGAGGAGATGGTTAGCTTTGCCTCCACGACGCAGCGGAAGCTGAATGAGAATTTTCAGCGACTGACACAAGAGAGTGTGCAGTTGCAGTCCCGCATGTTAGTCGAGCGCGCCTTCTTCATTGTGTGCTCGGTAATCTTGCTGGTGAAGGTGTGGAGGTGGTTTGTTGGCTTTACCTTCAACAACACGCTCACCGTGAAGCTCAAGCGTGGCTTCCTCTCACAGTAACGGCGTGGTGTTGTGCGCCTCTGTGCGTCGCATCGTGGCTGTCTTCCCCCTTGTTTTCCTCGACGCGCGTGGAAGGAGGAGGGGCACAGCGGTCGAGGTGTGGGCTGTTGCTTGTGTGCCTGGACTGGCTGGCGCAGTTTCCTTCTGTTTTCCTTTCTGCGTTTGCATCCGCTGTTTCTTGAATTGCGGTGATTGTGCGTGTGCCTGTGTGTCGCCTCCTTCACGGTCACATGATTACTAAACCTCCTGTAGGCGTTCGGCTCTTGTGCCTGTACTAGCATGGGAAGACACATACCCGCCTCTGCGAGGTGTGTGTGTCTGTGCGTGTGTGGTACCCTACGAATATGTGGGTGCAAAGCTCATGGCGTGTTGACGTGTGAAAGGCGCGAGGTGGCGTGAGGAAGGGGGCGAAGAGAAGAGAATGTCGTGAGACTCCTCAACGTCGTCGTTGCTTGGTCTGCGTGGACGCACGAAGACTGCGTGGGTAAGTCGCTTGCTTATCTCTCTCTACTTCAATTTGTGTCCTCGTTTTCATCTCGTTGGGCTTCCTCATTGCAGGCAGGACCGTGGAAGCTCGTAATTCTCGCCGATCTTACTGAGCTGATGCACCTGTGCGTTGGCGCGGTGCTTCGCGCGTTTCTCCAAGCGACCTTGCTCTCACTCTCTGCCTGGCCTCTGTCACCGCCGCCGCTCGTCTCTCTCCTTCTCATCATGTCGCTGCACACCACCATGACCCCTCGCTTCTCGTTCACAGACCGATAACTACTTTTTGTTATTGCGCTGCCCGCTTTCCTGCCGTACACATACACACCGTGTGCAGGCGAGATGCTGCCTCGACCACAGACGTACCGGGCAAAGTCGTACGTCCCCGTCACCTCCGCCGCCATCGACCCTTATGAAGAGGGGCAGAGCTCTTTCGTTGATAATGATCGCCTTGACAGCTGGTTTCGGTACGTGGAGGCTGAACTGCAGCGCTACCGCAGCCCCTTCGTCGCCGCAGAGGCACTCTTGACGGAGCTGCGGCTGCGCAGCCACGAGCTCTATCAGCCGGAGCGTCTCTACGTTTCGACGGCGCTGCGGATACTGCAGGCGTGCGTGCCTCACCTCTCCAAGGAAACGGCGCAGGTAGCGCAGGCGGCGGTACACGAGCTTCTCCCGTGCCTGATATACACGCGCTGTACACCCCTGACGACATCGACGTCAAGGCCGTCCTCGTCGAGGGCCCTCGAAAAAGTGACGCAGCTGACCTACGCCGGCGCCTTCCGCCTTTTGCTGGAGCGGTCGCAGCAGTGCCAAACGCAGCTTCGGCGACTCGGGCGGCACGCTTGCGCGGAGGCAAAGGTGATGGACCTTCTTGTGCATGGGCTGGACCACATGTGGCTGAAGATGTGCTTCTACTCCTGGCGAACGTTTTGCAGGCAGCTGGAGATGCGCAAGGCGCGGCTCCGACGACGACTGCTGCGATTCGCAGCCAACGAGGCGGTGCCCGCCTTCCTGCGCACGTGGCGGCAGTACGCTCACACGATCGCTTTGGACGCCAAGACCTCCCGCAACAGCTTTGTTCAGAAGCAGGTGGAGGCACTATACCCTCTCGAGCGGGAGGCCAAGAGCCGCTACGACCACGTATGCGAAGAAATCAAGGAGAAGAATCGGCTGGCAGGTGACAGCCTGCAGCGACTGGAGGAGACGAAGTGCCGTCTCAAAGTGCTCGAGGACCTCATTGCCGAAACGCAAAGCTCCCTCACCGACCACTGGAAGACTTGGAGGGAGTGCACACGGCTGATGTTCGACGACATCGGCGAACTCCCGGGCAAGACGAACCAGACACTTCGCACCGAGTACGTCATGAATATCACCGACACGGCGTCGGCACTGTCGAGGCGGGCTCGCGGGCGAGCTGGCCGGATGGGACTGTGGCACGTCGCACAGTTTCTCCTGTTCGAGGGGGAGCTCGGTGCCGACGCGGGCACACAGACGGTGGGGGGGATGGAGGGCAGTTTGAACGCGAAGTCAGGCATCGGCTCTTCTTCTATTTCCTCCTCTGTGCCCCACGACGCCGGCGGAACAGCCCTCTCTGTGACCTCGAGACCGCCGGTCACCCACACAGTCCCCGCAAAGCTCAAGACGACGGCCTCCCTTCAGGTGCAGCCGAGCGACCCAACGCCGCTGTCAACTGTCTCTGCGACGGGTCTGACCGCCGACGTGAACGATGTATACTGGACTGTGGCGACTGCTGTGCAGCCAGTTCTGACGCCGCTTCATTTGATAGATGTGCTGCATCACAACGAGGCGCACTTGAACATAACACTCAGCTTTCTTTCCACTGTGTACGGCGGCGGCCACTGCTCTCTTTTTGCACCCGCGGCGCGAGCGGCGCGGAGGACCGAGGAGACGCTGCTGCCTCTTCCCTCGAGTCAAGGCTTTGGCAAAGTGTCGCCGACAGCGGCGCCGAAGGACGGCAGCGACGACGGTGGCGCCACAGCGGCTGCGGAGGATGTCAAGTGGGGCGCACTCATGATGCAGGATGTGACGCGCGGTATGGCGAAGGTGCAGGATTGCGTTGAAGCGAACGAAGGCTACTTGCTGTCTGTGCGCCAGGGCATGATGATGAGCGAGTTGGAGGTGGTTCAGGGGTACCTCGAAGACTTGTACAGGCGCTGGGCTGCCACCGGCGTACCCCTATCGCAACAGAAGCTGGAGTCCGTCTGGCAGCCTATCGTGACGCCAGCGAGGCTGCCCATCCTTCAGGCGCTCTATCCTGAGCATGGAATTACTTGCTTCACCGAGCTGGTCCACTACGTGGCCCGTGTGGCGGAGTTCAGCGGCTGCTCCTTGCAGGCGCTGGCAGAGCGGCTGGATGCCACGTACCCGTACGACTCGCTAGACGAACTGCGCATTTTTCGGCGCAGCGACGAGGCCACGGAGCTGTTCCGCGAGCACGCGGCACACCTTGCCACGCTGCTGGTGTATCTAAAGGACAAGGCGAACTCATCGCAGTATCACTGCGATCACCTATCCGTGCTTCTCGAACAGGAGCTCGGGCTGACGCCGGCGGAGGCAGAGGACGTCTCGCGCTACGCACGACATGAGGGCGGCGATGTGGTGAACCGTGACGAGATTGAGTGGCTTCTGGTGTTTTCCGCCCCGTACGTGGACCCCTCCCCCTTTACCTCTCTTCTGGAGAAGGTCGCGCGACTGCTCGAGGACTGCACCCCGTTCTTTCAGCAACTCGTCAGGACGGCGTCGGCGACTACGTAAGCATCCGATGGGACCGCCAGCGACGCTGCGGCGGTCTCGCGTAGAAGTTTACAAACTGCAAGGCAGGCGTGCACCATGCCCTGGCCCTCCAATCAGTCTGCCACCCGTACATGTATGCTTACTTTCTTCGCGCGCTCATGTATATTAGGATTTTTGGCTTTTTGGGATTGCCTACTCCCCTATGCACGTACACACGCATCTTCAGATTCCACCACCACCAATATATTGCGGGGTGTTCTGCACGCTCCCGAAAGCTGCATTTTTCCTTACAGCCTGGAGATGTGAGACGGAGGATGGTGCAGCATGTGTGTGTGTGCGTGTTTGTTGTCTCGCGTGCGTTCCTATTCCGAGTTGCTCTCCGTTTTAATGCCTGGCGTATCGCTTGCACCACTCGATCTTTTTTTTTCGTTGCTGTTGCCTCCCTCTCGCGCTCTTGACCACGCTCTGCCTGTCTTTGATGAACTGGTCGGCGCCCTTCTCCTCACCTCTACACCGAGGAAGCGGCAACAAACCACCCTTGCAATTCAGCGCAGGATCATGTACAATGAACGACGAAGGAGAGGAGACGACACTTCTCAAGATGTGTCTGGACTCCGTTTACTACGCAGCTTGTAGTGCTTCGTACTCTGTCGCATACTCATCGCTCTTGAGTCCTCTGTCGCTGCATGTTTCTCGCACTTCTGAATAGAGGCACTGGTAGGCAGGACCGCCCGGGGTGCTGTCAGCTCGGTGCCTTTATGTGCACGCGCGCGTGTGTGCATCGTATGCTTCAACCTTCTTCCCTCACGTAGCGGACTCTCACACGTTTTTCCCGCACGTTTTTCCTTACAAGTCTCCCTCTCGTTCCTGTACTTTGCATTGCGCGCACACGCGCACATCCCATCATCGACCTTCCTCAGCCCCGCGGCACGGGAAAAGCGCTTCGTTAGAGCGTGTTTGCTGTGACTTCACAAACCAGGCACATAGTTTAGTGCTGCTCTTCGTTGAGGTGTGGGAGCCACCAACCATGTCTGCATGCAATTTTCCTGTATTATACACAAGCCTTTAACAGCAGTGCATCCTCTGGTGAAGCAGCTCAGTACACACAACGTCTCTGTTGCGACAAGAAGGAACATCATGTCGAGCCTAGTCACGCAGCACAAAACGTACGTGCACCACGTGGCCCTCGACCCATCCGGCTCCCTCCTGGCATCGTGCTCGAGTGATAAGACGGTGGAGGTGTTCCACCGTCGCACCCTGACTGGCGGTGGCGCCGTCTGGGAGCCTGGCTGCGCGATGCACGACCACTCAGGCCCGGTGCTGCGTATGGCGTGGTGCCAGCACCGCGAGCACGGCCCTCTTCTCGCCACCGCCGGGGCAGATCGCTGGATTTACATATATCGTATCATTATCTCTTCTCACGAGGGGCGCACGCTTCTGCACACGGTGCGCTGGTCTCCCGTGCGCGGGTACGAGAAGGATGTTATAACGGATGTGGCCTTTGTGCCACCGCAGCAGTACCACGCTCTGCTTCTCTCGACTGCGTCGTTGGACGGCTGCGTTCGCCTCTACGAGGTGCACCAGCCACAGCAGTTCCCGTGCGTGTGTAGAATATCCCCGGAAGCCGACGCCGCAGCGGAAGGGGCCAGTGACAGCGCCGCTTGTGCCGTAGGGGTATCCGCCGGCAGCGCAGTCGCGGAGCGCCGTGAGGATGCGTCAGCATCGCCTTCGGCTTCCTCAGTGCCGCTGCTGCGCTCCGGCGGGGTCACTGCCATTGGCTGGTTCCCAGGCTCGGCGGAGCGCACAATGACCCTCGCCGTCGGCACCGTTTCGGGCCGCTTCTTTCTCTACCGCTACCTCAAGGACTCGAACTCTTTCATGACCATTTCGCTACCGCAGGTCGAGGCTGGCGTGCTGCGCTGCAGTGCGCCTGTGTGCAACGTGAGTTGGGCTTCATGCGTTGGCCGCCGCTTTCAACTCCTGTCAATTTGCTCCCGGAGTGAAGTGTTTATTCTCCGACTCAACTGCGTATCGCCTTCCATTGACGAGAAGCGCAGCTTCGAACTGTTTCGGGTGCCATTTGGAGCCGTCAGCGCGTCCTGGGGCCGCTCAAGCACGCTCCTGTATCTCGCTACGGACGATCGACGCACACAGGTGGTTGTGCTGCAGATGGCAAACCTGCTCGACCACCAATCGTGGAAGGTAGTATCGCGCAATGCGGTTGAGTAACTCTTTCCCTTCACACACGCGCCGCCTGGTGTGTCGATAGCTTCTCACCTACTGCTTGTCTCAGCCTCGGCGCTCGCGGCCACGCTCCTCCATCTGTGTTGAGCTTCACCGCTGTTGCCGTGCACGCTTTTTCGCGTATGCAAGGGTTCTTTACGGCTACTGTGGCCTCACAGACGCGCGCGTACACACATCTCCCTGCGAGGGCGGCAGAGCACTGCCGCCAGATCTTCACCGTTGTCTGCCGAGAAGCGGAAGGCGAAGCAGCGACAAAGAAGAGAAGGCAAGGAGCTGCAACACGTGAGTACCGGTCGAACAAGGCTGTCCCCGCTCAGCAGCGGGAAAACCCCACATTCTTGTGGAATGCGGGGCGCGATCTGTCAGAGCGTTTGGGTAGCCGGTGGCACATGATCATTTGTTGTCCCCGTTGCTGCCTCGCATCCACAGTGGTGACACTGGTGGTCATGGATGACTGCATGTCTGTGTGCCGTCTTCTGGGACCCACTCACACACACACACACACACACAAACACACACGTATATATATATGCGTACATAAAGATGCCCTCTCACATTCTTCCGATGCCACTCGCCTCACTCCACCCCTCCTTTGCATTTCGACTTTCTCCTGTTCGCCGCGCCGCGTGCTCCTCTGTTCACCCAACGCGGAGAAGGTCCACAAGCAGCAGAGGCGCACAACACACCCGCCACATAGGCACATACGCGGGTGCGTCGAAGGAAGAGGGCCGCTCTCTTACCACTAAGGCCTTCTCCCACCTGCGCTGCGTTTATGTGTAGTCGTCAACGTTGCCCTTGCAGCTGATTAGTCTTTCTTTGTGTACAGTCACTTGGGGAACACAGGGCAGATAGGGTACACGTATTTGGAACGGTGAACGTCTCCGCAGCCACACGACCGCCACACAGGCACAGACGTGCGTGCGCCGCAAGCCAGCGCCAGTGCAAGGTGCGCGATTACACACGTGAGCACACGGAGAGACGGTGAAGAACTGCAGTCGACACCCGCTGTCTCCTTGGCCACTATTGGCTGCATCTACACACTGACACACTCTCCGCGCCTTCATCCTCTTTTGCTCGCGCTCCTCGCTCCCTCGCGTCTGCGTGCCTGTCCTTTTCTACACTGCCTGTGCTCTGACTCAGGCGTGCTCCCGATCTTCTCTCCCCCGTTGCCCGTCTCCTGATCTGCTTTGTACACGCGCACGTGGGCGTCTCTCGGAGATCAACTTGTGAGCGGCACAAAGCAGCAGAGCGACAACGGTTCAGCGCACCCATCTTTGCCACTTACCTCGCAACTTCCCCCCTGCTTTCCCTGCGCTCGCCTCGAATTCACCTGCGCGGCAACAGGAGCGGCGGAAAGAGAGGAGATACGCCTCACGTCAAAGGAATGGAGCGCGGTCCTCGCTCCTCGTCAGGGGGCCCCGATGGGGGCTTCTGCGCGCTGCACAGCAAGCGGCGCAGCAAAGCTGATCTCATGCCGTGGAGTCAGCAGCCAGGAAAGATGCGCTGCCTGCTGCAGAAGGAGTGCCACGTGCGTAGCGAGAACCGGCGGGCTGGTGCCAGGGAGCAGGGCAGAGCCAGTGGTGGTGGCGGTGTCGACGTGCGTGAAAGAGACCGTAGAGGAGGAATGGGGCGTGCCGGTAGTGGCCGCGAACGCGGCGGTCGCAGAGAGCGCGGGGACAGGAATGATCGCAGAGAACGTGGGGACAAAGGGGACACTGTCATGTGCCGTCTTCACCGTCAACGCCGTTCCGCTCGGCAGATGCGCGAGGTGGGGGCGGGCGTGTTTGAGTGCGCGGAAGGCAGCCGCTGTAAGCAAGCCGGCGATAGGCGCATTGGCGCCGCCGGTGGCCGCGGCGCTGATGATCGGGGCCGATTCCGTGAGCAGCGAGGGCCGTCGTTTGTAGAACGTGGTGCAGGTTCTCGGCAGCGGCAGCGACGTGGCGAACGCGCGCCTCGCCCGACGCAGGACCAGCGCTACGATGACGCGAATGCGGCTGCGTGGGCACCATCGGCAGGCGCCGGCGCAGGGGGTGGCGGTGCAGCTCGTCGTCGGACCGGCAAGGCGGAGCGCAAGGTGTGGTGTGCGCTGCATGGCAAACACTTGCCCGCGAGCCAGTGCGAATTCGTGCAAGACTGCTGCTATGTCTGTCTTGACCCTAGCACCTGCTTGTCCACGCCACTAGAGGCACCGGCGATGTTGCTCACACGCGGCTGCGCCGAGGTGCTCTGCAGCAAGCATCACACCCTGCGCAGTGCTGGCTTTGTGGAGTTGACGGAGAAGCCTGTAGCGTACCAGTGCATGCCCGGCCACGCATGCCGCGGTGTGACGGTGCCGCACATGGGCCAAGATGCGCACGGCGCTGCTGCGGCTTCTGGGGGTGGCCCTGCCGCGATGCCGTACGCGATGGCGGACATGGACGATGACGAGGAGGTCTACATGGGCGCGCGCGTGACCAACACCTTCCTGCCTCAGAGCGGCCGCGAAGCCGTCTCCTCCTTCTTTATGTGAAGGGCATGGAGGGGGAACGGTGGGGTGGCTGTGACGGGCACCAAAGCAACGGATGGAGACGAGTCTGTTCGAGGCTCTGTTGCGTGCATGCCTCTTTGTGAATGCGTTCTCGTTAATGGCGAGGGGAGTGGAAGAGAGGAGCGTCTGGCTGCTGGCTGTGCTCGAACCATTCCCTTCCCCTTTGCGGCTGTGATATCGTTGGTGAGTCCGTTCTCTCTCGCCCGCTCTTGCTGTCTCCCGAGAGCGCAGTGTCGATGCCACCGCGTAAAACAACCGAAGAAGGGGAACCGACGGCGCTGGCGCACGAACGACACCGAGCCAGTCTCCACTGACGTGTTGAAGCTATGTCTCGCGCAATCAGGACCACCAGACGGGAGGGGGTGATCGACGATTTCTTCCCCGAACCCTCTCCGGGGCATAGGCGGTTTTCCGAACTTGTCAGGTCCTTGATCTCCTGCTAGCGTTGCCGCACTAAATCACCGTGGCGTGACCTTGCAGTTGTCCCTTTTCGACAGGTGCGCTGCGTATAGAAGCGAATACGCCTCTGCGATTCGTTCGTGCCACTCTTACCCTTTGCATCGCCTCGTTTTCTAAGGTGCTTCACCCTCTTGTGGTCGCTGCATGCCATCCTCTCCACTCCCACGGAAGCGCTCTTCAGCACGCACTCACGGCCAGAAATCCCAGCCCACCAGCACAAGGTCGAGGCGACATCTCTGCTTACGGACATCTCTGGACCGCACCCAGGCAAAGAGGAAGCAGCGAAACGCAAAACGCGCACCGCTCGCTGCAACTCCCCCCTCGCGCGACTCACCTTTCCACCCCATGACGGCCACGCCAGAGATGGCGGAGTACTGCCTCCGCGTCATTGCACAGCAGATCAGTGCCCCCGATGGCCCATCGGTGCCACTGCCAGCCATCCCAAAGGAGGACGCGGCGTGCTTCGTGACACTCACGACACTGCCCCAGGACCGGCTGCGCGGCTGCATCGGATCCCTTCGGCCAGGGAACCTAAAGAAAGACATGCGCCGACTCGCACTTGCCGCCGCCTTCCAGGACTCACGCTTTCCCAAGGTAAAGGAGGAGGAGCTGCCGACGCTGCGGTGCTGCTTCAGTCTGCTGCACACCTTTGAGCCATGTTCTGCCTGGAATGATTGGGAAATCGGCAACCATGGCCTCATCGCCGATTACGACGGCTACAGCGCCACATACTTGCCCTCGGTGGCAGAGGAGCAAGGATGGGACCACAGAGAAACCCTCGTGAGCCTGCTGGAGAAGGCGGGCTTTGAGGAGCCGGTGACGGACCATGTGCTGGGGAAGGTACGCCTGACCCGGTATCAGGTCAATAAAGCCTTTAAGGACTACAAGGATATTGTCGCTTCCTGAGGGGCGCCATCGTCTGCAACCGCGCTGTGAGTGTGCACGGGGACTGGTAAGAGTCCGCTTCCACCTCAATGCACACAAGCACACAGACGGGCACACGCACGAAGGCGCAAAAGGTGTCGTTGTGCTGTCATCTCTTGGGTGTGCCTTTTTTTGCGTTTCGCTGTGCCTTGCCTCCGTTCTTTTCTTCGTGCACCCCTTGTGCTCTTGGGTGTTGAGGCGCAGCTCTCAAAAACCACTCGCCGTCCCCCCGCCCCCCTCCCTCCCTCCCTCCCTCCCTCCCTCCCTCCTTCCCTCTCTCCTGCGCGCTGTGCACCCGGCCGCACATCTGTGCCTTGCTGTGGCAAAGTAATGTCTTGTTTTGTGTGTCCTGTTTTGGCCCAGCTTCTTGCGCCTTATTCTATACAGCTCTTTCTTCCTGTCGTACAACAGTGCGTGTGTGCCGCGGGTTTCGCTATTTCAATACTCCTCTCGTTTCATCCGGCGCTCAAAGAAAAAAAAGTCGAAGAGGCATAGCAGCAGCATCAGCAAGGCGAAACTTAGAAAGCGAAGCACAAGAGACGCACACGCACGCGCCACTCATCGTGTGAGCGAGCACCGGTGCAGCGCTTCCCCACATGCTTAGTCGTCACGTTTCTTCCCCACCACCCCCTGCTAGCTCAATAATCACAACATCATCTGAGGAGTGCCAGCTGCTCAGGAGTTTCGAGGAGGGGTGGGGGCACCGTGACGGGAGCGGAAACGTCAAGCGTGCACGGCTCATTATGAGGTGATTGGGGAGTGGGCGTCGGCAAGGATGGTACCACCACCGCTAATCCACGGTCCGAATGAAGCCGATACGGCGGCGAAGGAACATCTACCCTTGTTTCCTGTACCGCTCAACCCTGTGCCACCCATGAGACTCCCTGTTATCTGGGGTGACCATCGTCAACAGCGCGCTCGCCCAGCCTCTCTCGGACGTCCGACATCTGTTCATCTTTCTTTCTGCACCCATATTCTCTGCATCTCACGCCTCACCAACACATTAAGGGAACCAACCAGGCACACAGTACCTCCACACACGCGCGCGAAACGCGTCCTCTCTCTTTACCCTGTTTTCACTGCGACGCGACTCTCACTCCTAACTCTGGTTAATAGGAGCGAGTGGTTGGTCTGCTCTCGCGCCCTTGCTGGTTCTCGCAACTCTTCTTATCAGAGGGGAAAGGGGGTCTGCGCCAGTCCATGTCTTCGCACCCTCGCTCCACCGTCGGCGCAGCCGCTGAGAGACGATGAGGAGTGCAGTCCGGAAGTCTAACCGTCACACGGATCGAGGTTTCATCTTTTCTTGTCGTTCGCCTGCTCTTCTTCAGACTGAGGGCCTCTGCCTCGATTGCTACGTGACGTCTGTGCCTGCCTGCATCCGCCAAGCTGCACCTCCATGAACACATGCAGAACACACAGCCGAGGAAGCGGCGCAGCTTCACGTTTGCCTACGCATCTCGGTGCGCGTGTGTTGCTGTGCGTGCAGTGGCGCCGTGGCAACCCGTGTGCATGTCAGCGAACGCTTCTCCTCCTGTCGTCATTCTCTTCGGTGAGCTACACAAGCGCTTTTGTTTTCTCCTTGCACTCCTCCCTGGAGCGCTGCCGCCTCGCCTTCCTCACGCCGACTTTTCGTGTTCGTTTCCGTCTTCCTCTCTCCTCGTGGGAGGGGAGGGGACGCACACCGCGCGGTGTGCGTGGCAGTTCACGGGCCTGCACCCCGTTGTGTGTGGGGAGGCCATGCAGCCCCACTACCGCTGCCAATGCACAAGCACCTCTGGTGGTGGCAGGGCCAGGTGCCTGCGACGCAGGGAGGTCAGAGCGATGCACCAGTGCTGGATGGCGTTGCGTGGGAGCGACGTGCGACGGTGAAGACGTCTGTGCGAGCCATAGGATTAGGCAGCGTGTCCGTGTGACTGGAACGCACGTCATGCGCCCCTGTCTGGCGACTGGTGCGTGGGGCCTGAGCCACTCCGCGGCGGGGTGCACGAGGTGGCGACCGGCATAGTGGGGGGAGGGGCAGCTGTGGTGCTGACGGTGAGGCGGTGGGTGGGTAGAGCTTGAGGGCAGGCGCCGTGCGGTGATGGCTGGGTCGGCGCACGGCGGTGATGCGTGTCGAGCGCTGCTTCGCGCGACGCGCTGGGCCTGCGACATGCCGGGCGAGCGGGGCGGGCCTGCACTTGTGTTGTATGGCAACGCGTGAAGGCATGGAAAAAGAAAATGAATAAAGAGGTCCCCTTTTCTCGATGGTATCCTTTGCCGGTGTTTCCGGCATGGCGCTGCAAGCCGTAGCGGCAGCTGCGTGTCACTTCCCTCTCTCTACTTTCTCCTTCATCTCCTCTGCCATCTCTCTCATATCTTTTACTTTTTCGTTGGTTGGCTCTCTTCATGCTCGCCGTGTTTTCGCTGCTCTAACTTCTATTTCTCGCTTCTGGACGTGTACAGCCGTCGATGAAGTGTGCGTGTGGCTGTTCGCAGTAGGAGGGATAGACTGTGCCGCACTTGGTCGTTGCGCTTGTACACACTTGATACACAGACACAGGCGCCTATCGCTAACTTTCGGAGCTGTTGCGGCTGTGAGCGCCGCTGTGACTGGCTGGATGCTTGCAGACGTGACAGACACGTATGGCCGTCCTCCATCGGAGCGCGGCGCGCGAGGTTCCGGCAGCGCCAAGCACCAGAAGAAGAAGCGGAAGACAAAGCTGAAGCGCGTCGACGAGTCAGAGCAGGATGGCTGGCTCGATCGCGCGCGGCAGGGCCTGCACTGTTCACTCTTCTGCGGCGGCGCCAAGTGTCGCCAGGAGAGCTGGGAGGCCATGAAGGAGAAGGATCAGCGTGCCGCGGCCATCGAGGGCCTGCAGTCAAACTGGGTCGGCAACGACGTCATCGCGAGCCAGCGACCGTCGACGTCGCTTTTTCTCAAATACCCCATTATCGCTCAGTTTCATGCCAAAAACGTCACTGGCGTACTCAACCTACAAGAAAAGGGTGAGCATGGCCACTGCGGACCGGACGGTATCTACGAAAGTAGCGGCTACAGCTACAACGGCGCCGAAGATCTGATGCCGCACGGCATCTCGTACTACGAGTTTCCGTGGCCGGACATGACGGCCCCGCAGCAGGACATCGTGTTGCGCAGTGTGCAGGTCATGGACTACCACATCAAACAGAAAGGTAAGGTCCTGGTACACTGCCACGCCGGGCTTGGCCGCACTGGGCTCATGATCGCGTGCTATTACGTGTACAGCCAACACATACCGTCCCACGAGGCGATTGCGCTGGTACGGAAGATGCGTCCTGGTGCTATTCAGACGACTCGCCAGGCGCAGTTCATTGCGGACTTTGAGAAGCATCTGTGGCGACTCTCACAGGCGTTCCGGGTTGAAATCTCCGATGCCTTGATTGACCTCAACCTCTTCATTCAGCGACAGCGCCTCGTACTGCATGGCGAGCAGGCAGACTTGTACAAAAGCGTACCACTCTTTCTCCACACCATCTTGTGCCGCCTGCTCAACCTGACGAAGGACAACCCAGAGGCGGCGCGACTGGCATTGCAGTCCCTTGGCCCAAGCGCCGCCCCAACAGACACGACGCTGTCAGCCTGCCGCATCGCCATCAACCGTCGCCGCTTCCGCGTGCAGAGCGTGCGTGATGTCTCCATTCTGGGCTTCTTGGTCTGTGACTGGTTCCGCAGCACGTCGTCGCCGGCGTTGACGGAGGAGAACTGCGACCAGATCGTGGAGAGCATGCGGGCGTCCATCTCGAAGCAGGAGGGGCTGCCTTTGGAAATTCGCCGTATCCTGTCGAAGCCGGCGCGCCACACGCTGGGGATGGTAGTCTCGGCGTTCTTTATCATCTCCAGGCAGGTGGGCTGCGTCAGCCTTACAAACTTTGCCTTCCGCTGCGTTGTCGACGCCTTCAACCACGCCTTCAACCCGATCAAGGTTCGCCACAGCCCGCTCGAGCGAGAGCTTATTCACAAGTTTTTCTTGGAGTGGGGTGCAAGCGTGGGGGACATGTACTTTAACTACGACACCGTACCCGCCGCGCACCGCACCATCAAGCGGATTGCGCTGGCCTCCTCGATTGTGCTGGAGGCGACGAAGAGCACCGATCCGCCGCGGAGGAGCTCGCCTAGCCTCCGGACCCTCTCAGTGCCGTCGTCCACGCCGGAGATGTCTAGCAACCCAGCCAAACAAACAGGGTCCCCTGGCTCTACGCTGGCCTTTTCTACTCAAAGTTGCGCTTTACACCTGTTTGACATGCCCTTCGCCGCCGAAACGGACTCGGAAAGCAAAACACGCCTCTGGCGGCAGCACCTGATCGAGTACCGCCGTGACACGGATGGTTGGCGCGGCCGCGGCGAGCAACAGCGTCCGCTCACCCCTTCAACCGACGCCAAGGCAAAGCGCTGAGATAGCGTGGCGCATTCTTTCTCTGTTCGGGTGCGTACTCGCTTGTGTGCGCGTGTGCGTTCCGGCGCCGCCCCTCTCTCTCTTTCCCCTCTCCCCTTATACACCCACCTAACTCTGCCTTGTCACGCACACAAACACGCACACATACATATGTATGAGGGAGGCACAGAAGATGTAGCATCGGCAGAGGGGAGTAAGGCTGTTGTAGTTGTGGTTATATACGTGTGTGTGCAGGTGTGCCGCTTCTCCTCCTTTCGGTTCTGGGTGTGCCTTTCAGCCACCTCCTCATGTTGATGCCATGGGACCTCCCTCTGTCTCCTCTCTTTTGCCCCCCCTTCTCCCCCTTGTGTTTTTCGTCTTTGAGGGGAATGCGCGAGTGGGTCGCCGCTCTTCCCGCCTTGTTCCGTTTTCGGCCCTTTTTTTTTGAAACCTGCGCCCCCTTCTAATTTTGTTGCTTCTCTCTTTGGCGACTCTCGTCTGGTTTGTTTTCTGTTTCTTCACCATCATCTGCTCTTTGCTTTCTCGGTTGGGGAGGTCCCAAACGGTGCGCTGATAAGCACATGTACGTGCACGCGCACAGATGTGGGCAGGCGCACGCATACAGACACACGGATTTCTCGACACCGTCTATTTTTACTTCACTCTACGTTATCCACCCCTCTGCCGACTTGCGCACACACGTACACATGCACGCCGAGATGCAGTGGCCCATCAAAGTAGTAGAGGTGCGGTGGCACTGTTTGTCCGGTTACGCGTGTGTGTGTGTGCGTGCTTGTGCGAGCTCATCCTTGGTCACGGCTCGGCGCTCTTCTAGGCAGGTGGTCTGTAGTGTCCACTCAAATGTTTTCGATTGCATTAATTTTGGCCCCTTTTCCGTTTTTTAAGTATGCCGCATCTTCCATTGCAGAGTGTTGCCGCTCTCTGTCTCCCTCCCTCCCTCCCTCCCACCCATGTTCGTCTTCGCCGCGTCGTCTCTCGCTTCGTCTTCTTTTCTGCGCCGTCGTCGCGACTCTCGCGCTGCTCTCATCACCTCAAAACGTGACGGCTGGGAAAAAGGTGAGACGAAATGGAATGCGAGAGAAAATGCCTATAGGAGGAGCGGGGCGTGCGTATGCGCGTCTTGCGGTCGCTGAAGGACGTTCTTTCGAGGCCTCTGTTGTCGAGGGTATTGCTCGCTCGTGCGGGTGTGCTTTACTATTTTCCCTTTCTCTATCAATGCTACCCACGACCGATGGAGAGGCGAATCAGCGAGATGCGTGTGTTGCGTTAGCTCGTATTCTGCACATGCATCTTGAGCCCCTTGCAGTCTGCTGTTTCGTATGCGCGTGTGTGTGTCGAAGGCGGGGAGGAGGTGCTGTTCCTGAGAGCCTCCCCCCAAACCTCCGCACGTTCACGTCTTCTCCGTCTTGCAATCATGTCTCTTAGGTGCCTGCTCACCTCCTTCTCCTGCCTTTTCCTGCCTTTTCCTGCCTTCTCTCTCCCTT
The DNA here is from genome assembly GCF_000234665.1 of Leishmania mexicana MHOM/GT/2001/U1103. NCBI lineage: Eukaryota > Euglenozoa > Kinetoplastea > Trypanosomatida > Trypanosomatidae > Leishmania > Leishmania mexicana. Next base: position 221,008 of record NC_018335.1, read on the forward strand.
TCTACGTGGCAACACCGCGTACACGCGCGCAGGCTTGCACGCAGGACACAGGGTTGGACATACACAGCGGCACACACTGCTTTTATCTTCCTTCTTTTCGTGCGAGTCACAATGTGGACTCAGTGCAGCCGCGTGCTCTGCGGGCGGTCGGAGCGTGGGCTTTACTTCCCCATCAATCACCGCATTGTCGATCAGCGTAATACGTTAGCTTCTGGAGCGGAGGAGTCCGATATCCAGTCGCGGTACCGGCGCCAGCTGAGGTCGAGTTTCGTGACGAGGGAGACGCGGCAGACAGAGCCGCCGGCGTGGAGCCAGAGGGCCCGCGCTACGCACTTTCTCTCGCTTCCGCTGCCCGCCCGGTGCACGCTGCGGGTGCGCGTGAGGGAGATGCACGAAAGCATGATATTCGCCAATCAAAGCATCGAGCCGCTTTTGATTCCCGCCGCGAAGCTGCACGTCACCTTGGGGGTGATGACCATCGGTGGAGAGACGTCCAGAGCAGAGGGTGTCTCAGCCGCCGCAGCACCTGATGTGCTGGCGGCCATTCAAGATTGCGTCGACCAGGCGTGCCACGATACGTGCAAGGAGCCGCTGCAGCTGCGCTTCCGCGGCCTCGGCACCTTTGGACATGGCCGTGTGCTGTTCGCGGGATGCATCACCGAGGCGCACTTCACAACGCTCGATACGCTTGTGCGCCGCATTCGCAGAGACGTAGGCCTCGATTTAGGCGTGGACATGAAAGGCAACCCGCACGACTCGTACGTGCCCCACGTCACGGTCGCTAAGATCCGCCCATCGCAGATTGGCCAGTTTGGCCGTCAGCTCCCGATTTCGATGTGGGCGGATCACCAGCATCACGACTTTGGCGACGTCACCTTCAATAGAATCGATCTGTGCAGCATGAAGGGTGAGGGAAAGAATGGGTACTACCACGTCGTGTCCTCGGTCGCGGTGCAGTAGGTGAGGGCTGCAGGACACAGGTGCAACGTGCGCGCGTGGGTGGCCAAGGTGCCAGCGCGTCCCCGACGGCGGGCTTCTGTGTGTGTATGCGCATTGCCTGCACCGTGGTGACTACGAGATCATCTGTGCAGAGAGGTTTGCTCGTTGTTGTCTTCCTTGTGCGGTTGTGTACGCTTGTTGGCGGTGTGGGCAGGGGCTCCTCCCCCTTTTTGTCTCTTTCTATGCACCCGTTGGAGGGGGAGGGAGAGAGACGAGGCGTGCTCCGTAGCGCCATGGAGAGACTCATCACCTCAATGAAACAAATGCGCACGGCCCGCGAAACAGAAGACGCACGGACGCCAGCGAACAGTGCGACTCCATGTGACCATATTCGGTGAACTGACTGCAGCTGGAGCGCGTGGTCGCAGACCACGCAGCATAAAAGAGAAAGGGGAGGGAAACAGCGGACGTGTGTGCGCACAACACCGTGTGGCAGCCGTTGCCACGCTCGCTTTGCATAGGGCCGTTTTCATAGGAACGGGCTGATGAAGTGCTGTGGAGGACAAGGGAGCACACGCTGTGACAGTAGGAGCCGAATACGGTGCGCAGGTCGCCCCTTTTCTCTCCATGCATGCCCCGCTCTCTCACCAACATCGCTGAGATGCGACTCGTGGCAGTGGGACCTCCCTTTTCAACGTCGTAGCCTTCCATGTTCCGCTCTCGTGTTTCGTCTTTTCATATCGGCTTCGATTTCTCTGCATCATTCCTTTGCCCCCCCCCCCCCCCCCGCCCTCTTGATCCTTCTGCGTGATTGTGTAAGCATCACACACCGCCGGTCGACTCGCTCTTTTCCAGCGAAGGAGCCCTCCCCTCCTTTTCCCTCCCTCCCTCCCCCCGTACACACGCGCACACTGCTTCCATTGCGCTCCCTCCTGACCTTCTTCTGGATCATGTCTACAGCAGCCGAGAAAGGTCCCCGTAAAGGGACCATCAAATCGGCCAAATGTAGCATCGTCTCCGCAGCCCTGGGCACAGATGCGAAGCACACCGCCACGCCATCGCCATTCACGCCCGCGACGCTTCTGGAGGTGCCACCGGAGTACAAGCAACAGCTGCGCCAGGCATTCGATAAGTTTGACGACTCCGGCAAAGGCTTTATCCCTGCACACGAGGCGGTGGTTGCTCTCTACGCGCTTGGATACGACGTAGGCAACGCAGAGCTGCAGCAGCTGCTGCAAGAGGTTGGCGCTGCCGGCGCTGAGTCGATCGACTTCAATGATTTCTACAACGTTCTAGTGCTTAGGATGAGCAAGAAGGAGAGCAAGACGGAGTCGGTGCGTGCCTTCAAGCATATGGACCGAGATGACAAGGGGTACATCGGCCTCGAAGACCTGCGCTCTATGGCCGACTCGCTGCACATGAACTTGACAGACGACGAGTTGTCCGAGATGATCCAGTTCGCGCGGTCTGTTGGGTACCACGCCCCCGCACAAGGACAGTCGGAGTTCGACGCGAGGGACACGCTGGCGGTCTCGGAGGCCGAGTACTTGCGTTTGATGAAGCGAGCCAACGTTTACTAAACGGACTGAGGAAGGATAGTGAGGCGGACCAAGTCTCTCGACAGACTTGTGCTGTCGCTGACGTTGCGCGGGTGCCGCTAAACACCCTGCGTGCAGCTTTGATGTCTGCTGCTTTTGCTGTTGTTGTGCAGGGCGAGAAAGCAAGAAAGAAAAGATCAGATAGGGGAGCGGGGCAACGGCGAGCGGTCTGACTTACAACGGTCCTCTCGATGCACGACCGCATCAGAGCTGAATGCGAAACTGGCGCGCTTTCCGTCATGTAAACTACAGCGCGAACTGCACTTTATTGTGTGAGCAACAAGGAAAAAAGAGGAAACATCTCCATGGCGGGAGGCTGTGGCGTGCGGCGCTACTAGTTCTGAGTACAGCCCCACACTCTCCTCTCTCCGTGTGTGTGCTGTTTTACTTCGAGCGACGCGACTGCCAGCAACTTGTTGCCGACGCTTGGCTAGAGAGCAGGCGACGAGTAATCTCGGCACGAGCGAGCGAGAGGGAGAGAGCTCACGGGAGGGGGAGCAGAAGAGTACGTTGTCCTCTCTCTTGCTCCACTCCACTTCAGCCGACATGTGTGTGCGAAAGGGGAAGGTAAGGGTATTCGCCACTGCTTCCTTCATCTGTGTCTTCAAACTAACAGGAGGCTCATCAACGAGATCCTTGCGGCGCTGTGACGGTGCGCACTTTGTCCTACCCTTTTCACCTATCCTGGAGTCCTCTCCCTCCCCATCGCACTTGTCTGCCCTGGCTGCCTTCTCCCCGCTTTTCTCTTCTCCCTCTTCTTGTCTTGTCGTTCGCGCGCCATCGCGGCACTTGTGCTGTTCCCATTTAACGTCCTGTTTCGTCCCAACCCCTCTCGTGCCCATTCTTTCTTTCCCGGACGGCTCGTGCTTGCACTTTGGATGGCGGCGCGAATAGTTCCGCTTTTTCCTGCTTCCTCCTCCTGAATGAGCGGAACCGAAACAGCAGCAGCGGATCCCTTCCCCCCTCCCTCCCTCCCTCCTTCCCGCCACTAGAAGAGGAGGCGAAGTCGTGCCTGCGCCACACCATCGCACACTTCAACAGAGGAGCGGTTGCCTCCTTCTTTGCTCGTCTGTTTGTGTGTTGGGTGTGCGCCGATGCAACGTGACATAATACACCCTTGCGGTTGATTGAAACCTCCCAAACGGGTCTACCGCTTCTACGCTCCTCACTCGTGCTCAGCATATCAGTCACTGTGCACACCGATACCGCTCGCATACCCATTCGCACCAGCGGACACGCACGCATCGAGGTGTGCTGCTGCAGGTCTCGTGCAGTCGACCGAGTTGCCAGCATCCAGCATCGCCAGCATGTCCATCTTTGGCGTCTCATCCTACTTTCTGTGGACGCAGAAGGGGCAGACAGTGCTGCCACTTGTGCGAGGGAGTGGCTTTCTCATGTCCTTTCAACAGCTGAACACCTTCTACAGCTATCACATCATGTCCGCTGCCCACGTCACATGCCCAGTCAAGCACCGGAAGCTGTACGGGGACACCATTGGGCTCAAGGCAATTGGAGAGCGGCACATCAGCACCCGCTTGCTCATACCAGACGAAGCCACGCACAGGGTGCAGTCATCTTTCGAGCTGGAGTTTAGACAGGAGCACATGCCTAACACCGATGTTGCCTCACTGCGTCTGTGCAATGAGGAGCAGCTTAAAAAAGCGATGCTGCCACGACAGGACAGCAGCACCGGCGCCGCATCTCCGCTGCAGGTGATCCAGCCAGATCTGGACCGGATAGAGGAGGGGGATGAGCTGATCCTGTGCGGCGTCCACACGGAGGAGGAGCGCGCCAACCCGAACGACGACGGGCTGGTGCTTACCCCGATGCGTTTGATGGCCACGTGCAAGGCGGCCCTCTTGTCGCTGGACTACGGTACCGTTCTGTTGGCCTCCATCGATGGCCCAGCCGAGGAGACAAGAGAGAGCGGCAGCGGTGGCGCAGCTTCTGCCAGAAGGCCAGTCACAGTGCCGCCACTTCCGTTGAGTATGTGCGGCGGCCCCGTGCTGCGCCGCTCCTCTGGAAGGTGTGTTGGCGTGATTGCGGCGCGGGTTATGAAAAACGCACCACCGCGGGATCTCCAAACCACCTCGCTCTACCAGGACCCGTATCTGGACATCTCCGAGCACATCGCCTTGCATGCGCACTGGCCGCTGGATATCGCGTTTGTGCCCATTGGTGAGTTCTACGACTCCCTCCGCCGCTGCGAGATGTAGAGGGAGAAGGGTGTAGAGAAGTGGTGGTGGTGTCTCTCTCTGCGTGTACGTGCCATCGAGTGTGCCCATGGCTGAGGCGCATCATGAGGGGGCGTGTGTGTGGTGGATCGAAGTGGCCGAACGAAAATGAAGGGACGAAGAGCTGGTGGTGGTGGAAGGGAGCGCAGTTTGTGCGCGCGTTGAGGGGACCCTCTCTGTCTTGCCGCTCGGAAACGGCGGGTGACGTGCCGAGGTCTGCGTACCGCGGTGCTTGCACCACCGTCGTGATGTGAGTGTGGATGTGTGTGCGGACCAGAGACACACACCTTCCACTCACCCTCTCTTCCACCCCCTCTCTTGCTCGTCGACCTTTGGTTTCTTTCTTCCAGTTAGCGATGATGACAGGGCGCAGCCTTCGATTCACATGCGCGGCCAAGTCGCAGGAACAAGACAGCGTTTGGGGAGGGGGGGGGGGAATGTCGAAGGCGTCTTCGCTCTCTTTCGGCCCTCTCCTTGCTGCCCACTGTTCTTTGGCGGGTGAGTGGGTGGTGGTGGTGAGGGAGTGTACAAGGAGGCGTGACTCGTTGTGCCCCGCTGCTCAGTGTGCTTCCATCTCCATGCACAACATGGCCCTTGAATGCGCGATAGCTCAGATCGGACGCGGAAAGCTGTTCTTTCGATGTGTGCCGGTGAAGGCCTGAGCCTCCTCCTTCCTCTGTGCCTGCGTCCTCCTTACCGACTTGTCTTTTACTTCGTGTTTTCGTCTCGCATCCCTCCCTCTTTCATGCACTCTTGTCGTCACCGTTGCCTGTGTGTGCGTGCGTTGGGTGTCTCTGGGCGCTGCACACCACCGCTGATGCGCACACTGCTTTTTCTTCCCCCCTCTTGTTGCCCTGCGACTCTCTTTATCCAACAGGCACAGACACATGCGCAAGTACATCGCTGATGTACACGTGCATCTCATGGCACGCTATTCCTGTCGCTGCTCCTCTTTTGCGCGCCAATACTGTCGACGTGTGTGAGTTGGCGTTTGGACACACACACACAGATCAGGCTACTCACTCTTCTCGCCCCTCCCCCCCCCCCACCAATGGGCAGATATTTCTGCTTCGCTTTTTTAGTATTTCCGTGTTTTCTGTGGTGAACGTCAGCAGCGCCGCCGCCGGGTCCCTTTCGTTGTTTTCACCTTTTCTACCTAGCGGGGCCGAGGCAGGCGTTCACAACACCATCGCGCCCCTCGTTTCCTCCGTTCTTCTACTGCTCATGCATCCGCTTCTGGCGGCCGAGCACGGGAGACCCTTGCGTGGCGCAGAAGGGCTGCTGGCCCAGCGACAGGGGTGCTGGGCACTCGATCTCTGACTCTCTTGACGTGACTTGTGATAGCGCCTGCGTGGGGAGGGGGCCTGCAGCTGGATCGCAGTACTTGATACGGTACTCTGCACTTCGCTGCTCCTCATCCCCTTCCCTTCCCGTCTTCTTTCTGCTAAAGCTGCAACGCCCTCCTGATGGGAGAGGGGACGCACACCGCGCGGTGTGCGTGGCAGTTCACGGGCCTGCACCCCGTTGTGTGTGGGGAGGCCATGCAGCCCCACTACCGCTGCCAATGCACAAGCACCTCTGGTGGTGGCAGGGCCAGGTGCCTGCGACGCAGGGAGGTCAGAGCGATGCACCAGTGCTGGATGGCGTTGCGTGGGAGCGACGTGCGACGGTGAAGACGTCTGTGCGAGCCATAGGATTAGGCAGCGTGTCCGTGTGACTGGAACGCACGTCATGCGCCCCTGTCTGGCGACTGGTGCGTGGGGCCTGAGCCACTCCGCGGCGGGGTGCACGAGGTGGCGACCGGCATAGTGGGGGGAGGGGCAGCTGTGGTGCTGACGGTGAGGCGGTGGGTGGGTAGAGCTTGAGGGCAGGCGCCGTGCGGTGATGGCTGGGTCGGCGCACGGCGGTGATGCGTGTCGAGCGCTGCTTCGCGCGACGCGCTGGGCCTGCGACATACCGGGCGAGCGGGGCGGGCCTGCACTTGTGTTGTATGGCAACGCGTGAAGGCATGGAAAGTAAAAAGACGAAGTAGACGGCATACACGCGCTTCGGTGCGTGTAAGTGCGCTTTCGCCAGAGATAGAGCCGCGTTGTTGTCATTTTCTTTTGGCTGTACCAACGTGCATCTTGTAACCTCTTCCCTTTCTCGATGTCCACTCTACCGTCTTCCCGCACACATGCTCCTTCTTCTTGTCTGACACCTTCCAAACGCTCGCACACGTGTGCTCGTACGCGCATATTTGGGACACAGTCAAGGGTACACATCCCTCATCCTCACCCGCAGGCGTATTCCACAGAAGGCGGAGAGAGCCCCTCAGCAACCGTTACTTTTTTTTCTTCAGAGCGCAGTAAACACAACATGGTCAAAGCGAACTCCGGGGCGGAGAACATCCGCGTCGTCATCCGCTGCCGCGACATCCTCCCGTACGAGGCGGAGCGCGGCGACAAGGCGCTCGTTCGGCTCGATCTGGCAACGAACCAGGTGGTGGTGCAGCACCCCATCGGCGACGCCGATGTGTTTGCCTTCGACGCCGTTTACAACAACTCCTTCACCCAGCGCGACATCTTCCTGCAGGAGGTGCAGCCTCTGGCGGATGCGGTGCTGCAAGGCTACAACGCTACCGTCTTCGCCTACGGTCAATCCGGGTCTGGTAAGACGCACACGATGACAGGTAAGCTGAGCCAGCGGAACATGTGGGGTATGATGCCGCAGGTAGTTGACTACCTCTTCTCCGAGATCAAGAAGCTCACGTCGTCCACGAAGACCTTCAAGGTGAAGGTGTCCTACGTGGAGCTATACAACGGCAAGTCGCGCGACTTGCTCTCCTCAAAGCAGGTTAACCTGGAGATCAAGCAGAATACGTCCAAGAACTTCTACGTGAAGGGTGCAGAGATGCCAGAGGTGACCAGCTTCGAGGATGCCATCAAATGGTTCAACGCCGGTACGGAGAGGCGACAGACGGCCTCGACCGACCTCAATGACACAAGCAGCCGCAGTCACTCACTCTTCACAGTGCAGATTGAGCACTTCGACTTCGAGAACGACCCGAGCTCGCCGATCGTCATGACGAGCAAGATCAATGTGGTCGATTTGGCCGGGTCGGAGAAGCTCAGCAAGACGAACGCGACTGGCGAGACGGCAAAAGAAGGCTGCAACATCAATCTGTCCCTGTCCGCACTGGCCACGGTGATCGACACCATCGTGAAGGGGGCAAAGCACATTCCGTACCGCGGCTCGCCGCTGACGATGCTGCTGAAGGATTCCTTGGGGGGTAATGCCAAGACAGTCATGTTCGCAAACGTCGGCCCCTCCGATAAGAATCTGTCCGAGACGATCTCGACGCTCCGGTTCGCGCTGCGCGCGAAGCAGATCGAAAACAAGCCCATCAAGAACATGGACCCAAAGGATGCCCGCATCCAGGACCTGATGGAGCAGATCGACGAGCTTAAGAAGCGGCTGGGTAACGTAGACCTCAACGTGGAGGACAGCCTGCGCCAGCGCATCGAGGAGCTCGAGGTCGAGAACTCTGACCTTCGCGGCGGCAGCGAGAAGAACAACATCGAGCTTGAGGAGCGGAACCGTTTCCTGCTGGCTCAGATCGAGGAGAAAGAGAAGGAGGTGGTGGAGCGGCAGCACGAGATTCGCAAAGAGATGGAGCGGCGCGAGCTTGTGGAGTCGAACCTGTCGAACGAGTTCAGCCGGCTGCGCGATCTGCGTCTTGCCAACGTCAACTTCCTCAAGCGTGTGTGCACCGATGAGCAGCTGGAGCAGATCCGGATGCACATGTCGCCTGAGAAGGCAGCCAAGAAAAAATCAGACGAGTGGGACGTGAAAGAGATCGGCTTCTATCTCAATGGCTTTGCTGAGCAGTACGAGCAGTGGCGGAAGGTGACGTATACGCAGGAGGACATGGAGAAGTACGCTCGACGCGCGATGGCGGAGCTGGAGAGACAGACGCAGCGCCAGCTGAACGACGCCGCGCATGCGAAGGAGGACTTGCAGCGTCAGCGGGACGAGGAGGCGGCGCGCCGCACCGCGGAGCAAGGCGCCACGTCGCAGCTCAAGGTAGATCTCAACGCCTTGCGCGAGGAGAACGTCAAGTTGCGGGAGAAGATCGAACGTGACCAAGAGAAGATCAAGGTGAAGCTCGCCAAGGCGAAGGATGAGATGAAGGCGCTGCAGGATCAGGTCGAGTCGGAAAAGTCGAAAGTCACTGAGAAGGAGCGTGAAGTAAAGCGACTGCGGATGATGCTTGAGGAGCAGGGGGGTGCTAGCGTAGTTAGCGCCGCCGGCGGCCCGCGCAGGTCGCTCAGCGCTCCTGGGCAAGACTCAACGGAGTGGGCCAACGGAGAGGAGCGCGCTCTCGTGATGCGTGAGTTAGAGATGGCGCGCCACGCCAAGTCTGTGCTGGAAAACCGCATTAAGGAGGCGAGCGTCTCGCTGCGCCGCTTCGGCGTCTGCATCGCCGACCCGCAGAGCCTCGAAGGCGCAGAGGCGACCACCGCGAACGAGGTGCAGGCGTTTGTGCTGGCGGCGACCGAGGAGGAGCCGGTCGACGGTGACGTCGTAGCGCAGCTGCAGCAGCAGCTACGCACCAAGCAGCGTCTCGCAGAGCTCATGCACCAGCACCAGATGCGGCTCAATGACATGATCTGCAAGTACGAACTTCTCAAGACCGGCCATGTTACAGCATACTCGGCGGCGACAGGTAGCACGGCCGCTGGTACTGTCTCTGCGGGTGCCGCCCACGGGATACCGGCCGATATGAACGGCATCGGCGGCATCGATGAAGCCACCGCAAACCAGGTGAAAGAGCTGCTGCAGCGCAAGGAGGACCAGGTGGAGGCGATGCGGCTGGAGAAGGACCAGGCCTGCGACAAGCTCGTCAAAAAGCTGAACAAGTCGGAGCGCAAGCTGCGGGAGCTTGAGTCTATGTTGGAGGAGGAGCGCACGCAGTTCACCGAGGAGAAGACCGAGATGACGACGGAGGTGGCCGAGCTGCATAGCTACAACCAGCAGCTCGCCCTCGAGCTCGAGAACGTGCGCAGCCAACTCGAGTTCGTCAAGGCGGAGACGGCGAGCGCCGTACGCGCCAAGGAAAGCGAGGTGGACTACTACAAGACCCAGGTGGAGGAGGCGAACCAGCGCCTCGACGACATCCGCAACACCGCCGCCGAGTTCGAGGAGCAGCGCAAGAGCTACCAGAGGCTGCAGGAGCAAGTGGCGCGAACCGAAGACGCCCTCGCCATCAAGAACGAGGAACTTGAGAGCAACCGCCAGATGGTGCAGTGGTCCAACCGGCAGCTCGAGAAGGAGAAGCAGAAGAATGAGGAACTGGAGCAGGCGCTGCAGGACAAGCAGCTGGAGCTGCGCCAGCAGGAGCAGAACTTCCATGCAGAAATGGCGGATCGTTTGAACGCACTGGCTGCCAGCAACAACCGCCGTCTGGCGGAGAACGCCGCGCAATGTGAGGAACGCATCAACGAAGAGCGCATGAAGGAAAAGGCGCTGCAGAAGAAGATCAAGAACGCCAAAACGACAGCCAGCAAGGCTGCACAGCGCTACGACGAGATGATCCTGGAGAACGAGGCGCTGCTGTCGAAGCTGGAGGAGCTGAAGGTGGCCTCGATGAAGATGTACCTTGAGCGGCAGGAGTCCCAGCGCGAGCAAGACTACCGGCCGGGCAACACCATTCGCTCGCGCGGGCTTTGATGTGTGTGCCGGTATGATAACAGGGGTGTGCAGGCCGTACCCCTCCCCCTCTTTTCCTCCCCAGCTCAAGAGGGGAGAGCAGACGTGCTCTCTGGTGTACTCTCACAGACAAGCACAAGGAGCCTGTTACGACCTCTGCCCGTCTTCCTCCTCCTCTTCACAGTGGGCCCGTTTTTCCCCTTTGTATGTGTGTGTGTTGCCTTTCTTCTGCTGCCTTTTGGTGCTTGGTATTGTTATATTTGTTTCACACACCTTCTCCTGTCCCCCGGAACCTATGGTGCGAGGTGCGTGTGATGGGGTCCAGTCACTTGTCTGCTTCGCTAGTGCCTATTTCTATCTCTATACAGGAATATGTGTGTGTGTGTGTGTCTATGCGCAGATGTGGACAGGCGCTTGCTGCTACTGGGACTTTTTTTTCGGGCACGCTCATTTTCTTGTTATCAAGTGCCTCCCTTCCCTCCCCTTCCCATTCTCCGTCCTCCTTTGTTTTTTTCCCCCTCCCTCTGTCTTATTATTGTTATTACTCCGCACAGATTGGACTGTTGCCCGCTCGGGGCGATTCTTTGCATATATAACATACATATATATATGTGTGTGTGTGTGTTATATGTATTTTTTTTTCTCCGTTGTCCGGCGATGACATTGGCCTTGTCGTGACTTTCGTTTTCTGTGTTGCGCGTATTGTTTTCTCGTCTGTGTGTCGTCGTCCTTCATGGTGTTGGTGAAAATGTCGCCGGGCTCTTCGTTCTCCTCCATCTGCCCTCCTCCTCCTCCTACGCGTCGTTTTTTTTCCTTTTTATTTGTTCGGTCTCTCTGTCTCTGCATGTTGCGTTTATTTTGTCCTGTTCCGGGCATCCTTCTTGTCTGGCAGATGTCACCCCCCTTCCCTATCCGCATGCATACATGCGTGTAGGTGGGTACGCACATGAGTATGTGCCTGATGTGGCAACAAACGGAAGAGCAACAGAAAACGAACGAGGACAGCATTGAACAGCACACAAAGAATTAGATTTTGGCGGGGTGCTGACGCACGCACACGCACACGCACACGCCCATCGTCTCCTTTTTTCCAATGTATTTTGGTTCTCCCTTGCGCCCATCACTTCTCTCCCTCCCTCTCTCTCCTGGTGGCGTACGCGGCGGCGCACGACGCATTGCATGTGCTTCGAAAGACAGTAGACCCTCCGACAAGCGCGAATAAATGAACAGGAAAAAAAAACACAAAAACCGCACAAGAGGCGACCAAGGGAAAGTAACGGTGCAATGAATACCCACGCACGCAAACGCGCACACGCCCTTACGCACATACGCCCTCATCAAGCAATCAGCGGGATTCGTGCTCCTACGAATGGCTCTGCTTAGTGTCTGTTACTTTGGAAGAAATGGACCAACAGACGCCAAGCGGGGGCCTAGCATGCGACGCTGCAATGTGAACCTCGGGGCATGCACACGAGGTCGTTTGCCTTGCTGCTGCTCCCCTCCCCTCCGCTGCCTCATCTTGAAGGGACATCGTACCCCTTCCCTTCTGCACGTGCCAGCACACCCGTGAAATGCCGCCCTCCTTTTTCTTTCACATGACCGACCGTCTCCCAGCTCTTCCTCCCTCAAAATCTCTTGGGTGCGTTTATTTTTCTTGTCCAGTGGTCAAGCCGTACCAAACCACGTGTCTGCCAGGGGAGCTGTAAGTTCATCAGAAGGCTCTCTGTGTTTTTTCTTTGTACCTGTTCCACAGGCTCGCTAGTATTCTTCGTGAAGCGCACTTGCCACCTTGGACGTCCGCAAGAACGAGGGATCGACCATGGTTCGCGACACAGCCGAGAAGAAGGGCTTCAAGGCCGCCATGGGCATGGAGGCCATGAAGGGAAAGATGGAATCTGTGAAGCGCAGCAAGCGAAGCAAGTACACCCCCGCCTCGCAGCATTCCCACGGCAACCCGATTCACCGCCCTCTAAAGTTCCACGAGCGCAAGCTCCTCAAGAAACATGACTTCATGCAGTACCCGCAAGACAACTGGCACGAGCCGTTCTGCATCACCAAGTATCACCTCGAGGATCGCGAAGACTACCGCCGCTATATGCGCCTCGTGGGCCTCATTCGACAGCTCCAGACGCAGTTGCGCTACCTTCCGGCGGAGAGCAAGATTCGGATTCAGATTACGCAGCAGCTGATGGAGAAGCTGTACAACATGGGGCTCATTCATGAAAAGCTAGGCCTTTCCGAAGTCGATAAGGTTGGCGTAGAGGCGTTCTGCAAGCGCCGTCTGCCGACGATTTTGCGCGACCTCAAGATGGCGGGTAACTGCAAGCTAGGCGCCGAAATTGTGCATCACGGCCACGTCCGCGTCGGCACCACGCAGATCCGCGATCCCGCCTTTCTGGTGCCTCGCGGCTTAGATGACTACGTGACGTGGATGCCCGGTAGCAAGATCCGACAGCACGTGGACACCTTCAATGCGATGCGCGATGATTACAACTACTGAGCAGAGCTGCCAGCCGCGCGCAGGATGCAGGCTGCAGCAACGAGGGCCAAAGCATTGACAGTCTTTGTTTTGTGGAGAGTACTGTTCCATCCGTGTCGTGCTCCTCGTGGGTGTTTCTCCGCGCTGATTCCTTTCGAAATTCGCTGCTCTCGGTACCGCTGCTCTCAGTGGCGGTTTGAAAGGAAGGAGCGGAGGGGGGGCCGACTGGGCCCGAGTGTTGACAGCGCTAGCCGTATGAAGATGTGTATGGTTGTATGTGTGTGTGTGGTCTTTGGGGGCGTTTGATGGAGCGCTACAATCTCTCTCTCTCGCCTTGACTGTACGCTTAAGAAGATGCGCACGCGTTCGTGTGCCCGCGTGTGTGATTCTCCTCCATGAATAATGCTCTCTCCTTCGCGGAGCGGCACTCTTGCCTCGCCCCGTAACGTCGCGTGAATATTTGTCAGTGGGTGGCAGTCTTTGCGTGTCCAACGAGTGCAGACTCTCTCGAACGAAAAATAAACAACGAAAACAGATTAGTGATGGGAGCGCAGCAACTCTTAGATGGGGCGACGACGTCTCTGATTGATGATGTGTGTGTGTGTGTGGATGAGATCACACAGCAGCCACTTGTGGTGCAGCGCATGCGGCTGATTCACACGCAGGTGCTCTTCCTCCTTATCACTTTACGTGTTTCCTTTAATGCCGAGCTTTCTGATGCACTCTCTGGATCGCATGGGCGCACGCTTGATGACAGCAGAAAGCTCCCGCTTCTCAGCCACCCCTCGGAGCTCACTTCTTCCTTTTCCTCCTCTTTCATCTGTACCACACCAACTTAAACGCCGATACATGTGTGCGCCCACCCACACTCGCACCCATACACTTGGTCGCAGGTGTTGTGGAAAAGTTTCGTCATGTGTTAACGATAGTATTTTGTGTGCTCGTTTCGTGTTTCACTGCTTGCCTGCGTTTTATTTTTCTCGGTGCGCCGACTATCATCGCTGTGTGGGTCTGTTGGCGTGATTGCGCGCTGGAGAGGCAAAAGGGGAGGCGAAACCGCTTTCGGCCTGGACAGAGCAGAGAGGCGAAGCGTTCGCTCGAACGTGCATCGACTCACGCTCTTCGCGTCACCCTTTGTTGCATTCGTTGACGGCGGGGACCCGTCTCCCCCCTATCTTTGTTTTCGCCAGAAACGGTCTGGGCTGAGATTCGAGTCGTTTCGTGGCGCCCGTCTTCCCTTTTCGTCAATTTTTGGTTTCATTACCCCCCATTACCTGGGTGTGCCTTCGCGCGTGCTTTTCTTCTCCGTGTCTTCGTTGGATCATCATTACCACTCTATCTTTCCACCGCCGGCTCTGGTAGTGGTGCTGTGTTGCGCCTGACTGCAGACCCCAACCTGCCTTTCGACCGACTTCACTTCTGTGGTGAACAGCTTAGCTTTCCTGTTTCAGCAATACTGCGCGTGCGTGCTCACATCGATCCTCATCCTTTTTCGCTTTTCTCCGCCTCAGTTCTTTGGTGTGTGCGTGGGTGCGTTACAGGGATCTCTCTCCTCGCATCGCGCGCCGTATTTTCACTGTCTTTTTTTTTTTCGCTCCCCCCCTCCTCCCCCTCTTGTCACAAGACGTCCTACTCAGCGCTATCGTACGCCCTCTCGCTCGTCTCCGTCGCTGCGCGCTTATATATATATATATATGTGTGTCTGTGTGTTGGCTTCGCGGTGTCCACCTTGGGTTTATAAGTTCTGTCTTTCTTTTCTTCCCCCCACTCCCCACACACACACACCATTGCCGTCGAGGCTGGTGGACGGTCTGCCGCTTCTTCTTGTCCATCTTTTCCTTCGGTTCTCTGTTGGTTTGGCGCTCCACTGCACTCTCTGTGTTGAAAGGCAAATAATAAAAAAAGGAAAAGCGGGTGGAGAGGCAATAAAGGCAAAACGCAGCCATATACGCGTCACGCTCTCGACTCCCACCCTCCCTCCATTGTTCGCTGCTGCTGCGACGATATATGCACACACACTCTAGCACACTCACCAAATAGTCTACATGGGCAATGGGCTGTGAGGTATCTTCGACGAAGGGGAGAGAGGGCAAGCGGGTGGCAACGAAGAAAAGCGAACACAGTAACGGCAACGGCAAGGCCGGCCCCCAAAACACCTCATCTAGCAAGGTGGCGGAGACGACGGTGCAATCGACAGGCGGGGCGAGTGAATTGAACACGGATCCGCTCAAAAATGATGCACCATGCACGTCTGACTCCTTAGTTGCGCTTGTGCCGGGGACTTGTGCAGGTGACACGCACCAGCAACCACCGGCGACGAACGCCGACCTCAGCCGCTCCGGCTCCATCAGCAACGAGGACCTGAACGGGTCCCTGTGCGTCGATCTCTCCGGTAGCTTTCGCATGCCGAACTCTAACAAAGGCGACATTGTGTTAAATACGAAGGTGCCGGAAGGTCGGCGTAGTCGGTCTGTTTCGCAGGTGCTGCTCAAGTCCGTGTCACCCCATCCGAGCGATGACGACCTCGTCCTCATTTGTATAGACTGCGGAATGGAGATAAGCGAGAACTGCGAGTCGGCACTGTGCCCGCTGACGGGGAAGGCGCACGTGTAACGCGCGTGCGCGTGCGTCTGTGCCACACGGTAGGAGGCGCCTGCGCACATGCGTGTCTCTTGGCATCTGGGTAGGGGACCACTCACCAGTATTCCACCCTTGAAAGCAAAATGTGTGGTGTCGCGGCGCAGTGGGCCCCTTACACATGCTCTCACTTCTCCGTGTGCAAGGAAGGGAGCGTCTTCGCCTCACTTCAGCGCCTCTGGCGCACTGACGCGTGTTCATTTCGGGGCGGTGACGCCGCGTTCCGTCTCTCTCTCTGTTATCTTCTCGCCGTGCTTGGCATTGTGGCCGGTTGCCCAGGAGGACGCCGACGACGAGAAAGGGAAGCAGATGGACAGCCGGAACACCACAGCTCCTCCTTTTTGTTTCGCTTGTTTCCTGGATGCATTCTAGGGTATTCATTTTTTTCTAATTACCACCTCTTCTTGCGCTGCGCCGTCGTTGTGTGTGTGTGTGTGTTCTTCTTGCTGTCCACCGCCGTCTGGATCGACCGCGAGGCCAGGCAGCGCCCCCCCCTCCCCCTCCTTTTTTTCCCGCTTCTTGCTCTCTTTGTAGTGCCTCATCATCCTGTTTTCGTTGCTGCGCCAGCATTCGTTCTCTCGAACTAGCTTACACACATATACATGTATACATGTACGTATATCTATATGCATAGTGTCTCGGCGTGTGTGTATTTGTGTTTGTATATTCAATCCTGCAGGCAGTTGCTACGTTATTCGTCTTTGGAGCTGCTTTTTTTTTCGGAGTCGTGTTCATGTATGCGTGTGCACTTGTGTGAGAGTGTGTGCAGGCGTAGCAGCGTTGCCCCCCTTGAGGATCGATTTCTTTTGTTCTTTATTGTGGATTCGTTGTGGCACCTCCATCTCTTTCATTTTTTTAACGTTGAAGGGCGGGAGCCGAGTGGGCTGGCGAGGGGAGGAGAGGGGAGGACGGCGCTCTATTTGGACATATTCGTATGTTGGTGCACATAAAATTCCTGGCCCTTTTGGTCACTGCTTTGCCTGCCACTCCCTCCCTCCGCAGTTTCTTACCCCTTCACGTTTGCTTTGTCGTAGCAACCCCCCTCTGTCTCTCGGTGTTGACCTCCCCCGTCCCTCATTGTGTGTTTACCTTTGGCGGCTGCCTGTGGTCTGTTGGTCGTCGTTGCTGATTATGGGATCCTTGTCGAAGCTCTTCTGCGCTGTGTATATGTGCGTGTGTGCGTGTTACTCGTACATTTCGGGCTTCTTGAATAGCCTCTATCAACTTTTTATTCGTTCTTTTAGTACTCTGCTTGTTGCTTAGGTGTCTTCGTGTGCCACAACCGGATGCCGTTGTATGGGCGTGCATGTGCGGGTGTGCAGTAGCCAACCTCAAACACGGACCATAGGAGGTGCCCCTTGAGAGCCATCCAAAGTACCGGTTGCAGCGAATCCACGCGGAGAGCGGCCCAGCTTTGGGTTGCCTTTTACAGCGCCGTAGTGAAGACCAGCTCACTGTTGTGCTTGTGTGTGACTACGCATGTTTCCTCTGCACCTGCCGGCTTCTCTTCTCGCGTAACTGTTTGTGCAACAAGGGACCGTCACCGAAGATGAGGGCAGCGGAAACGATGGTGATTCTCTCCTCCCTCGCCACGCATGCCAGTGAGGAACGCCGCCTTCCTCCTAGCACGTCCATGCAGTGATGTTGTGCCATCTCTTCTCGTGCCATCCCTGAATTGCCGTTCTCTTTCCGCCCCCCGTTTACCCTCCCCCTATGCGATTGCGTGCCATGAGTGAAGGTGCTTGCCATCGTCACTCTCACCACATCCAGCGTCTCTCCATTTGTACCGCACACACCACTGAACCAATCAAACACTATTATATCCCATTTTCCTTCTCGAAAGCCGCCATCTCCCCCCTCCACTTCTCTTCTCTCCCGCAGGTTCCCGCGACATCCAGCATAGCTAGCCGAACCTCACACCATTTCTTTCGTTCCACTCCCACCTCCACCACACACCAAGCACTGTATTCTTCCTCCTGCCACCCGACCTCGACAACTCCCGGTGGAAGACGAGGCGAACGGGGGATAAACGAAAAAAAAAACGAAAAGGGCGACGCGTAGTCCCACAGCGGCCTTCCGCGTTGTTGTGACCTCGGCACCCTCGTCGTTTGCCCTCTTCTCTCTCTATTTTGTGTTTTTTTTTCGCTTATCTTTGTTGCTTTCGCTGTACCTATTCAACGTGTTCGTTCCGCTCCCTCACCCTCTGGCTGATACCGACACACCCCACATACAGGACTACAGCGACCGTGTGGTGAGGGCAAACCCACGGGCACTGAGTGAGACGCAAGCAGGCAAAGACGCACTTCACAGTCTGTCTGTGTCTCCCCCCTTCATATCTTCTCACTACTGTGCCTGCGCCGTTGTTTTCCCCTCCCCCTCACACACACCGACACCGCACAGACCTTCCACTGCTCATACCCGGCCCCCCTTTTTGCCCGTTCTGACTGCCGTGCCCCTGAGAGACATCGAGGAAGACACAAAGGACTTAGAGGATAGCGAGGGACGGACAGAGGAGCCCCCCTTCCTCCCTCCCTCCCTGGTGTCTGCTCCCTTTCAGCGAACAGCACCACCCTTGTCTCTTCTCCGTTGCTGTTTCTTGCTCCACCACAGATCCCAGCCGCCACCACCGCAGAAGAAGGGAAAGGGGTCACAGATACTTTTACCGCAGTCAACATGAGCGGCGCAGGCAACCTCCGCAGCAACCGCCGTCGGGAGATGGACTACATGCGGTTGTGCAACTCAGCGCGCAAGGTGTACCCGTCCGACACAGTGGCCGAGTTCTGGGTCGAGTTCAAAGGGCCGGAGGGCACGCCGTATGAGGATGGCACCTGGATGCTGCACGTCCAGCTGCCATCCGATTACCCGTTCAAGTCACCGTCTATCGGCTTCTGTAACCGCATCCTGCACCCGAACGTCGACGAGCGTAGCGGCAGCGTCTGCCTCGACGTCATCAACCAGACGTGGACCCCCATGTACCAACTGGAGAACATATTCGACGTCTTCCTGCCGCAGCTGCTGCGCTACCCTAACCCATCAGACCCCCTGAATGCGCAGGCCGCGCACCTCCTCCACGCCGACCGCGTCGGCTTTGATGCACTGCTCCGCGAGCATGTGAGCACCCACGCCACACCAGAGAAGGCGCTCGAGTCGATTCCGGAAGCGTACAGGCCACAGGTCAACACCAATGAGGAAGAACCGGAAGAGGCCAACGCCAAGGACACGGCCTCTGACGGCCCTGTGAATGCAGGACACTCGAAGGGTTTGACGGACTCCTCAGTGACACCCACAGAGGACCACCGAGTCATGCACGACGACATGGCAATCGATGGCGACGAGGACGTAGCAGCCGAGTACGAGCCGGAGGAGATTGATCTTTGATTCTTTGTTGCGATCGCCTCTTATACCCACCGCTTACTCGTGCGCTTGAGGCATTCCTCGTGAAGGTGTGTGCGCCCATCGTCGGCCCCCTTTCCATGCGTCCTCTCTCGCCGAACTTTGGGAGACTCACCCGACAAGGCGGTTCTTCATGACCCAATGTGGGTCATTCATTGCGAAATGAGAGGTGTGCTTCCGGCGCCGCTGCCCCTGGAACCTTCCGACACCGAACAAAAGAGTAGATGGAGAAACGACAACGAAAAATAAAGCTGCACCGTCGATCCTTGCTGTGTGCGTGCGTACCTGTGTTTGAGCGTGCTGAATTCGCCGACTCCCTTGTGCTCATGCGCATCCGTCCCCCCCCCCCGCACTGCTTCACAATCCACCCTCACGAAACTCACACATACATAGGCATCGACACAACCCCTCTTCACTTCATTATGCTTTTTTCCCTTTTGTTTCGCTCTGTTTTACCTCTGCTTCCACACTCTTCTCTTTTTTTTCTGGTTATCATCGCCGTCCTTGCTCTCACCTTCTCTTTCCTTCGCCGGGCGGTGTCGTTTTTTTTTTTCTATGTTCGTCCCTTTTGTTTTCGATGTCGTCGTTGTTTCTTTGCTGCTGCTGATTTCAGATATCTGCTTACCCGCGTTCGTGCCTACATGTGTGCAGCTCTAAATGAGGGTGGGGAGGTATTGCTGCTGCGGTTCCCCCGTTCGATGGTTGTCTGTCTCTGCTGTCGCTGTCCGAACGTCGCTACGGATGTTGTAGCGTTTTTTTTGTTCGATTTCGTCTTTGGACTTTTCGTTTTGTGTCTCTGTAGGTGCGTATACATCTCTCTCCCCTTTCCATCTCTACCCCCCCCCCCCCCCCCGCGTAGACGAGTCCGCAGTGTCTGACATTCTCCACCTGGATGGCGAACAGAGAGGAGAGAGAAAGAGCGAGGCCTCAGCACACGGAACGGCGAACGTGCATGCAGCGACTCGCACAAATGCGTCCGTCACCATGGAAAATAGATGCACGGGTGGCGAAGCGGGGTGATGAATCCACCTTCATGCGCTCTAATGTTGAGGCGGTACCTAGCCCCCCCCCCCCGGCACACAACCGCACATACACACCATAGCTTCTGTTGTCGCTCTTGTGGTTGTTTTATTCATTGCACTTCTTTGCTATCTTCCCCCCTCCCCCTCGCTGGCGAAGGCGTTGGAAAATGAGGTACAACAGCGAAAAGGGTGGTCACCGTCAGAGGTAACCCATAAACAGCACGAAAAGCAATGCTTTCTTTGACACCGCAGGGGTACGAGCTGAAAGAGGAGACCGTTTGTAGAGTGTGTTGCAAGAGCTACAGCGAGGGCGGCGGGAGGATGGCATTATACAGACTTGTCATGTGTCCCAGTATGTGATCGTGCGCGCTTATTCCTGCCCGTTCACGTGACCATCTCAAAAAAAAAAGGGTGACAGTAACTCGTCTTTTCCCTTCCCATGTCCTTTCGCTCTGCCTGTCAACTGCGTGCATGTGCCCACGTGTGCCCTCCCTCTCTCCTCTCCTTGCTGACGTGTCTCTATTTTCCTTCTGTTTTTCTCTGTTGTTGTTGTTGTTGTTTTTTGGGAGCCAATTGTCCGTGGCGTTGTTTTTTATTTTTGCTTTCTTTCCGTCGGATGAGACAGGGGTCGTGTAGCCGGTTTCCCGCTTGTTTTCTCAGCGTGTCGCCACCCTTTTTTTTCTTTCATGTGCCTGTGTGTTTCGACGTTCCCGCCCATTCATTCCGTCCACCATGTTTCTTCGACGTGCTCTGCTTTCTTTGCCCCCCCCCCCCCGACTCCCCTCCATCCTCACTCGCGCCACACTTCTGCGCATCTTTTCCACATATGAGGCGGCGCGCGCCTACCGAAGCAACAACAGCAAAAAAAAGGGAATAGCAGCACGTGGCATCTTGTTAAACTTGTCCGCTCGTTCCAGCACAAACGTACTTCACTGTCTCACGCGCACATGCATGTATACCTGTGCACTCCATGGCTCCACGATGGATGTGGACACCTGGACCCGCGCTGCATGTAGTTTCCCCTATTAATTCAGTCCGAATCGGCCAATGAATCTTTTTGAAGAAAATTTTTGTTGCGCGAAGAGTTCAGATCGTTCGACATGTGCATCCGTGTGCATCTCTGCGTGTGTGTGTGCACGGTGTTCGCCGTAACACTCGTTAATACATTAGTACTTCTTTTTCTCGCGCTGTTTTCCTTGCTGTTTTGCTTTCCATTCTTGTGCTTTTTGGTCTGTCGAACTTCCTGATGATGCCAGCAACTTCACCGTGATATCAGGGTGTAGTGCACACTCTGCAGGAGGCCAGCAACCTGCAGTCTGCCGCTGGGCACGGTTTCGGACTCTTGGCGTTGGCAGACGTGTCTGTGCTGAAACTCTGCCAAAACGATGTGCTGACATGACCACGCTTGTACCACCTCAGCACGAATGGTGTCTGTGATTCAACGAATATAAACAAGGATGTTGAGCTCACGAGACGACAGCCGACGATGCTTGCCCAGTTGCGCGCATGCACGTGTCCGCACTGTTGATTTCTGCAGCGGCGGGTGACTGGAGGTGACCGCATGGGGTGCCGATGGTGTGCTGTCTACTGCGCCGGTGGCACCGTGGGGTACCCCTGCACCTCCTGATGACATGAACGGAAATGCCCGATGGAGACAGCGAGCCACCCGGGCGGCCGCGTTGCCCTGAGGCATGCCCCAGCACGGAAAATGCGAGCCCCGTGCGCACGCGCTGGCAACGACGGCTGGCATGGTGCATCCCGCCCAAGCAAGGCATGGGGCGGTGAGCAGAGCGCGGGCGATGGTCGAGAGGCGCGCAGAGATGCACGGTGATGAGCCCCAAAGTGCATGTGTGCGGGATGTGCGGCGTCTCCTGCATCCGACCGGGTGGGCTGATGTGGCGCAGATGCCGGAGGCATGAGGGGACCAGCCCGAGCTGCACCGTCGGGTCCTCCAGACTCCGATGTGGGGAGTCACCGCGCCACGTTGAGGAATGCCGCGGCCTGAGGCGACTGAGGGAGGGGGGAGGCATGGCCCACAGGCAGAGTGTGCAGAGGGTCTCCGAGGGCCCTGGCCTGCAGTTGGCCAACTGCCTCCCTGAGTTCGTCCAGCACGCGCCTATGCCCGCCCCTATTACCCGCACGCCAGACGCCAGGGGGTTCCTGTCCCTCGAGCAGGACCCCTGTGGTGGTTTGCCTGGGTCAAGGCATGCAGGCCAGCCAGGTCCGTGTGGCGCCGATCGCGGAGCACGTATCCGAGGAAGGATGAGGGGTGCCCACTAGAGAAGCATGGCCCGATGTAGCGGCAGGACGGCTTGCCCTAGACGAGCAGGGTGGAGTCGTGGCGCAGCAGAGGTAGGAGAAGTGCGAGTGTGTGTGTGTGTGCGCATCGTTGTTGACTTGCTCGTGGTAGAATGGACACGTGGACGAAAATCTCTCAAGCTTTTTCTTCCACTGGTACTGATGCTACGAGTGTCTCTCGTGTCTGGATGATGGGGTGCAAGGTCACAGTCACGCACAGAAGCATGTTTGTTGTCTTTTATGAGCCCTTCTTAGCAAGCAGGGATGTGCACAGGAACCCAGAAGTGGCTGTGGAACTTGCGTGTAAGCGCGGCTGCTCACTCTCTCATCTTTTCGCTGTTCCTCATGACGTGCGCGCGGTTGTGTTTTCTCGTGTTTGGGACTTTTTTTACGTCCTCTCGAAGGAGGTGTGTTCTCTCTCTTTTTTTCGCGTTCTTGTCACTTCTTCGTTGAATGTGCGTCTGGGTCTGCTTCTCTGTCTGTGTGTTGTCGACACACGCGATGGTTGTGGTTGTGGCGTCCCTCTCGCTCGTTTTTCCTCTTCCTTCCCTCGTCGACCTGACTTACTCAGTCTTTCTCGGTTTACCCCTCAAAGCTGTGTGTGCGTGCGTGTGTGTGTGTGTGTGTGATAGGGAGAGGGGTGTGAGGGGCGGTGGGTGGAGGAGGGGATGAATTCCATCCTGCAAACGTTTAATCTTCCCCACTGACGTAACTTTGCTTGCGTACAGGTGGCAGCTGCTCTTGCTGGACTGTCTTTCGTTTTCTCTCACATGCGCACACGTGGCCTTTTCTTGTCGGGTGCTCGGCGGGCACCCGCCGCCTTGTCATCTTTTTGGACACTTTGCGTGTCTGATCCGCTCGCTCATTTCGCTTTGTTTTTGTCCCGTTCGTTTTTTTTTTCGCCTCCGTTTCCGTTTTTGTTTTCCCGCTCTTTGCTACCCGTCTTCCTTTCTTCGCGAGTGTGTTGGGGCATCGCTGTATGTGCGCTTGTGCGTCTGCTCTCCCTGCACCACCATGTGTCCCTGCCTTGGCCTCGCCACCTCTCCCCGTTCTTCTCGATGAGGAAGGGTGGTGGTGTCATTCATCTCAAATCTGCGCGCCGTTTTTCGTGCTATTCCTCGTGTTTGTTCAAGCTTAGGAAGCTTGCCAAACGCCGCGTCTCATGCTTGTGGGGCCACCTCTGCAGAGCTGAGGGGACTATTTTTCGCGTCTTCGTCTTGCCGAGTAGTGCGCAGCGCTGATGCGCCACACGCGCATCCGCACATCACTGCCGCCGCTGACGCGCAAGCGCATGGGCGGGTGCGCCCCTCTTGAAGAAAGAAAATACTCTTCTAACACGGCAGAACAAAGAGTGAAGCTTGCATACCTCATAACCGACGGAAAGAGACGAAAACAAGCGCACCGTGGTGGTGGTGGTGGTGGGGGGCTCAACACGCACGGAGACACCGAAGAGGGGTGTGTGTGCGATGTGTGCGCTATCTCTCATGCACCTCTCTGCCGCATGCGACTGTGTGGAGCCAATGTGCCATCGCCCTTCTCCCCCTCCGTGTGCGGCTTCTTTTTGGGCCCTTGGTTGAGGTAGATGAGGAGAGAGGCCAGCGTGTGCCTGTGTCTCGGTGCTTGGGAGAGCGAGGGGTAATGTAGTTTTGCGCACCTGCTCGCCACCTCTGCGTTAGTGGTACACCCTTCCACTATTGCAGTCGTGTCTGTGTCTCCGCCTCCACGCTACAGCCGGCATTGCGTGCCCCGTGCGCAGCAGCCTCGCCGCTGCCGACGATCTTCGCGCTGCTCGCGCGTTTCCCATTACCTCTCTCTCTGTGGCTTCGTATGTGGAGACTTCGCCCTTTCTCATCGTCATCTCATCCCTCGCTCTTTTCTTGTACGAGTATCCGGTGTTATGTTGGCTCATGCCTTTTCTTTAGTGCGTTGTTGCTGCATCACACACACACACACATACACACATACATGTATATGTATGGGTGTATATTCACCGCCTTCCCGCCCCCTCACCCTGCGCCCACACACACGTGTGAGAACGTTAACAGCGGAAACACCGTCATGATGACGTTACTGATAGAGTTCACGTCACACGAACCCCCTCCCTCTTCCCCTCCCCTCCCCTCCCCCGCACGCACATACACCTGGCTGGCACATAGGAGCTCACAAGGGTCCACTGCCCTCTTTAATTTGTTGTTGTTTCCGTTTTTATGCTGTGCCCTTGCCGAACAGGAGTCTTCTATGGCGGTTAGGCAGACGGCGACGAAGCGCTGCCGACGATCCCATCAAGAGCTTCCGGTGTGAAGCGTTTGGCCTCCATGCCGTGCAACGAGTCATGCTCTATCTCCCCGCACAGCGTGACCAACGAGCCGCGCTTTATTATGGATTTTAGCATGAACAAGGTGGCCAAGTACCTCCGCCTATTAGGCTACGACACGCTCTGCTCGCGCGACGTGCCACAGGCCGACCTCATCCCCGTCGCCTGCGCTGAGGGCCGAATACTTGTGACATGCAGTCGGCCACTAGCACGCAGTGTGCAGCTGCACAACCACCGCGTGCGTTCCATGCGGCTTGGCACTGCAACGGCGATGACAGGCGCTGCGCGTCACGTTGTGGCGTACGACTCGGATGGGGAGTCCATCTACTCGGAGGATAGCGAGGAGGCGGACGTCGAGCTGCGGTGCCTCTTTACTCAGCAGTGGCGCAGTAACGAGTTCAAACGCGCTATGATCGAGCTCATTCAACAGGCGGGGCTGACGTACGACCTGAACCGGGTCTTTCGCCGCTGCGTGACATGCAATGAGCTCCTTGTCACGGTGGAGAAGGAGGAGCTCCGCGGCCGCGTCGTGGCAAAGATTTACGAGATTTACGACGAGTTCACCGAGTGCCCGGTGTGTCGCAAAGTCTTCTGGGGCTTTGATGGCGTTTTCGCCATCAACTACAAGAGCTTTCGCTCCCTCAACCTGCTGCGCTCGCTGTGCATCTGCGCTGGGGCCCCCGTGGAGGAGGAGCGGACGCGACTTACTCGGCTTCGCTGCTTTCGCTCTTTTCCGCGCATTGCGAAAGTGCTCATCTTCTCCTACCTGGAGGACGTGGATCTAGCGAGCATGATCGTCGTTTTCCCTGCACTGCGCGACCTCGCAGAGGAAGTAAAGGAAAGCCGCCAAACAGGGGAGCCTGTCCGCAGGATGCAGCTCAGAAAGCATTGATCTGACTGCGTCGGTTTGAGGGCACTCCAACGGGGCGGAAAAGGAAAGGGCCACTGGAGATGAGTTGCGTCGATATCGTCTTGGCAGCCGCAGTTTGCTCGTAAGGGGAGTGTGTCGCACTGCTCTTGCCACTCACTTTGCCACACGCACAAGCACACAAAAGGAAAAGGAGCAGAATGGCAGAGCGGAGAGGAAGAAAAAGGAGGAGACGTATGTGCTGCTGCTCCGTTCTTGCTTTCGTCTTTTGAAACCTCCCCCACGTCGCCGTCGCTGTCCCCCCGTCCTCACACCGCGCTCGTGCATGGGGGGCGCACCGCTCACTGCCTTTTCTTTTGACTTATGGCACGAGGACGAGGTCGAGCCTCTCCAAGGTCGAAGGTGTGCATCTCCAAGCTCTGAACACTGTTCCCTCTCTCTCACACACAGACAACCAGAACCAGAGGAACGTGAGTGAATTGCAGGATGGGCCATACGAAGTGTTCATTAGGGGGTAGGGGAGTGGGGTGGGGAGGCTTCTACCGTAACAGCGGAGGCTGGCAGCGCTTCATCGCTCAGTCGCACCTCTTCTCTTCGCGACGACCAGTGCCTTCATCTTCTCTTTTTGGTCGCGACGGAGACGGCGCCGAATGTGCGGGCCGCTACACCTGCCTCGCTCATCACTACGCCTCCCTTTTTCCATGACTAGCACCACGGCATGCACCAATTGAAACGCCTGTCTTGCTCTCACTTTTCTTTTTTGACCCCTCTGGTCTTCTCCGCGGATCTCTTGTGCTCCTGTTGTGACGCGCACCCACGACCAATTCCCGCTTCCCTGCACACACGCATGCAAGCACACTTCCAGGCGGCAAGAGGTGCTCTCCACATAATATTTTGTTGTTATCGAGCAGACCCTCTTTCCCTCAAACAGACGCTCAGAATGAGTTTCGCACGCCGGCCAATCACTCCCATTGAGATCTTGCGTAACTGCCGCGGCAAGGAGGTCTCCATCGAACTTGCGGACGGCGAGACTGTGAACGGCACCGTCATGCGCACGGATCGTGCCATGAACGTGGTGATCAAGCAGTGCACTCGCACGGGCGCTGACGGCGAGTCGTTTTGGAAGGCGCGTGAGTGTTTTGTCCGTGGCGCCAGCGTGAAAAATGTGCGTATGACGGACAGTGCACTTGTCGCTGCTCCGGTGCCATCGAAACGCAAGGCGGCAGGCGGCAAAGGCGCCCATGCCCACAAGGAGAAATCCGTAGCAGGTGGAAAGCGGCCGCAGAAGTAGAACAATTTCCTTAGGGGAAGCGAATCGGCGCCATCCTGATGGGAGAGGGGACGCACACCGCGCGGTGTGCGTGGCAGTTCACGGGCCTGCACCCCGTTGTGTGTGGGGAGGCCATGCAGCCCCACTACCGCTGCCAATGCACAAGCACCTCTGGTGGTGGCAGGGCCAGGTGCCTGCGACGCAGGGAGGTCAGAGCGATGCACCAGTGCTGGATGGCGTTGCGTGGGAGCGACGTGCGACGGTGAAGACGTCTGTGCGAGCCATAGGATTAGGCAGCGTGTCCGTGTGACTGGAACGCACGTCATGCGCCCCTGTCTGGCGACTGGTGCGTGGGGCCTGAGCCACTCCGCGGCGGGGTGCACGAGGTGGCGACCGGCATAGTGGGGGGAGGGGCAGCTGTGGTGCTGACGGTGAGGCGGTGGGTGGGTAGAGCTTGAGGGCAGGCGCCGTGCGGTGATGGCTGGGTCGGCGCACGGCGGTGATGCGTGTCGAGCGCTGCTTCGCGCGACGCGCTGGGCCTGCGAGATGCCGGGCGAGCGGGGCGGGCCTGCACTTGTGTTGTATGGCAACGCGTGAACAGGTTGAAAAGAGGTGAACTGTCTGTGTAGGGGGAGGGGCAAGAGCGCACGAGTGGGTGATGTCTCTCTCTTCTATGGAACGTTTTCTGCTGCCCGTCTTCTTATTTGCAGGACTGCACGCGGTCGGTATGCATGTGCTCGCGTTTCGCTTAATGTCTCTTCGAGTGTCTGCGGCGGCGCACGGAGGCGCACCACGGCGGCAGGCACTTGAGACGTGCAGAGTTGCGACAAAAAAGCAGATCTTGAATAGAGCGCCCATGCGGCCGCTGTGTGTGTCTGTGTGTATGCCTGCATGGCTACAAGAGGAACTGCATGAGTGAGGGATGCGTGGGAGACCGTGCTTCACGTTCACTTTGTTACGATGTGTGTCTGCGTGCGTGCGCAGGTGGAAAGAGACACTGCGGAGGCCGCTCACCACCCCCTCTCGGCGTTCTGCAGTTGTTGTGTATTCTCTGCCCCGTTTCCTCTCCTCCGTCTCTCTCTCTGCTCCATTCGACTGCACCGTGTGATGGGCTCACACACACCCAAACGTTTGCGGCACCTTCGCCGAAAACGTTCACGCCAAACTCGTTCTACCCCTCCCCATATGCCTCACCCTCTCTCTGCCCTTGCCAGGACGACACCTTAGAGATACACGTGGGAGGGTGTTTTTGTATTTTTTTCTGTGGAGTGTGTGTGTCAGTGCACGATAGTAGCGTTACGCTGTGGGTGTTGCTCCCGGCACTCTGCTCCTCCCCAAGAAAAGATAAGAGAGGGAAGCGCGCCGCTTGTGCATGCGCGCGTGTCTCTGGGTCTGTGTCTGTATGCTGTGACGCCGACGTGGACAATCAACGACTGTATCTGCTTCTTCCTTTTGTTTCTCGTTTTCCACTTGTTTTTTTTTTGTTTCGTCTTCCGGTGCGTGGGCGCTTCTGCGCGTTGTGAGCGGTCTCTCTCCCCTCTACCTGTCTGTTGCTGTTGGTGTGCGTCTGCGGCAGTGGAAGGCGCAAGCCAAGCAGACGGGGAGGAAAAGAGACTTGGTCGTGTAATGCTAGGCAATAGCCAGCACACTCTCGTGAGCACAACTTGTGGCCTGCAGGGCCTCCCCCTTAGCTATCAAGGCAGCAGCAGCAGCAACACGAGAATCCCCGCGAGCGGCGAGTGTCAAGGAATGAACCCGGTCACTGGAGGCATTCCCGGAGTTGCGAATGGCGCGCAGATGATGTCGCCGACGTTTCCGTCGCCCCATAGCCTATACAGCCCTCAGCATCACATGGATGTGTACCGCACGAACGGCAGCCTTTCTTTGGCGGCAGACCCGTTCCCCGCGACGCCGTACACCCCCATCAGTAGTCTCTTCATGTCTCCCTCCGTGCGCAACTCGCTGACCACCCCGCACTCGGTGCGGCCGCGTCGCCCGGTCACGCACGTCACGTCATCGAAGTTCTCCATGTACACCACCATCTACAACCTGGAGCCGGAGCCGAAGCCAAGCGTGATGATGCCCAAGGTGCGCATGCAGATATACCAGACGAGTGCGCGGTACACCGGCAAGGACATTCTTCTGCGACGGCTTGTGAACGTCCCGGTGAAGGAGGAGGATTGTGCGGCGGTGAAAGAGGCGCTGCGGCAGTATCGGCACCCCAACCTGGTTCCACTGACGAACCTCTTCGCCACGGAGGAGTTCGTGATGGGCAGCACTGACGTGATCATGGAGTACCGCTACATGTCCGGGGCGAAGAGTTTGCAGGAGGCCTTTTTTACAGAGGGACGCCGCGCGACGGAGGGACTGCTGTGGTCCTTCACATGTCAGCTCGTCGGCCTTCTCCGCTCCTTCCACGAGACCCTTATCCCCTTGCACGGCTTGCACTGGTCAAAGATCATCTACGTCGAGACGACCGGGCGATTCTACTTCACCGGCTTGGGGCTGACAGACTTGCTAGAACCGCGCGGCACGACGGTGCAGCAGCACATCCTCATGAAGCAAGACATCCAAGCCCTCGGCTTTATCCTCTTCCAGCTCGCCTCTCGGAATCTCAATGTCAAGCTGGAGACCTTCACGAACAAGCAGCCGCTGCCCGGCTTCTCACAGAGCTTCTGGGAGCTCATCAAGACATGCCTGGAGGGGCACGCCGACTCGGCGCAGCTGTGCCACGCGCTTGGTGAGCGTATGTCGATGGAGGTGGGCCACCAGGAGGGACACACGGACTTCCTAATGTCGCAGTGTCAAAAGGAGATGCACAACGGCCGTGTGATGCGCCTGCTCATCAAGCTCAGCTTTGCTCTAGAGTCGCCGGCTGAAGTGCACGAGTACACGTCGGAGAATCAGCGCTATGTTCTGCGCCTCTTCAACCAGTTCCTGTTCAACCAGGTGGATGAGCAGAATCGAGTGAACGTGGACTGGGGCCACGTGTACCACTGCCTGAACAAGCTGGACATCGGCGCTGACGAGACGATCCAGCTGATTGGCACAGACACCAGCAACACCGTGCTCGTCGTGAGCTACGCTGACCTGCGTGCCATGCTCGACAGCGTTTTCGATCGCGTGCAGCAAGTGTCGCAGATGACGACGGAGGTCGACCCTCAGCGGTACACCATGACTCCTGGTAGCATATAGACACCGCAGGCCAGAGGGCCGCGACGTGGGTGCGTCGGTTTGCTCTTTAGGCGCATGCGCGTATGGCTCTCGATGGTGTGTGTGTATGTGTGTGTGTGCGTCTGTGTGAAATGAAACGCGATGCTCCCCTTTTTTTGTGTGTCATCTTCCTCGTTGTGTTTTGCCTTTTCTTGGTATTTGCCGCCCCTGTTGCAGTGTGCGTGTGCGCACGAGGGAGGCGAGGGAGGAGACGGAAAAGGATAGGCATGCACAAGCTCTCCGGGTTGGGCGTCTGTCGGCCTGTGTGCGTGCGTTCGTATGATGTATTTGCTCTTTTTCTTTGGTTTCTTTTTGTCCGTCTCTTGGAGAGGGCATAGGTGAGTGTGTGTGTGTGTTGATGCGGGCGGCACGTGCCCTCTCTCGCTTCATTCATCAAACGTTGGTGTTCTATTACTACATGGGACTGCGTGTCTGGGTGTTGGTGTGTGGGGAGTGCTTGTGCATGGAAAAGCGGGGGCGGCTGCTGACCGAGAAGGAGAGAGAGACATTGGAATTCACGGTCTGGTCCGTCAAGAATGATTTGCACGATACACGGGCACAGAGTGCAGTCGAGCCTTCCCGACGCCTATGATGGAGGCGTGAAAGGCAAAGGCGTGCATCCTCACACTGCGAGCACGGGTGTGTGTACGTCTGATGTCGACCTTGATGCGAATGACGTAGCACCTTGTGGGTGTGTCTATGTGTGCGCGGTGTGTTTTTCTCCCCCAGGCTCACCAACCCACGCACACGCACACACACACACACACACACACTCGCCCTCTTTCTACGTTTATGTTTGCGTACGCGTGTGTGCGTGTCGACCGCCGTGGTGGACCACAAGCGTTGGAGCCGGTGCTCTTTGTTCTATTTTTATTTTTCTTGCTCGCGTCATCCCCCGTTGCTCTCCTTCTTTTGTGTGGATTCGTGGCGACATGCGTTCCGTATACGTGCGTGTGGGATCGTGCGTGCCGGTTGGTCTCTGTGCTTTGTTATTGGACCCGTTTTTTTTGTATGTCATGATGTGTATGTGTGCGTGTGTGTGTGTCGTCTGCCTTTCCACTGTTGTTTTACCTGCGTTTTTTTTCATTTTTTCGTTCTCTCATCTTTGTCCTTCTCTCGCTCTCCCCGTCTCTCATCCTAGACCCTTCGGATGTTTTTGTTTTTATTGGTGTTGTTGTTTGGCCCTCCTCCCTCCTCCTCGCCTTCCCACCATCGTCTCGCTTTAGCGCTGCTGCCCCCCTCGGTATCTCCCGTAATCGCTCTTGTGGTAGTGATCGCTGGTCTGTGCACGCCTCGCAGCTTTACTTTTCCGTCCATCTTGGCGCGGGTCGAGATTGCAGAGGTGAAGCGGTGACAACGTGTCTATGCTTGTGTGCGTGTGCGCGCGTTGGACAAGTCGGCAAACTGCTTCGAGCACAGACGCACAAAGAGCGCGAGAAGGAGAGCGAGGGAGTGAGGGAAGAGTTGACCATAGAATGAAGGGATGAGAAGAGAGCGAGAGAGACGGCAAGAGACAGAGGAATACTTTAAAGGCGCCAACAAACAAACGGAAAAAAGAAAACGCGACCGCAGCTAGCAACGTAGAGACGAGGCTACCGGGAGGGGCATGCAGTCGGTGTTTTCGGCGTCTTCCGGGAGCCTGCCACTGCAGTGGCATCTCACACCCCCTCTAGCTTTGCTCTTGTTGCCTCCATCTGATCCTCGTCGCGCCGTCTCTGAGATGTGCAGAGCACGACTGAGCGGCGGCGTCCTCCTTTCCCCTTCATCTTCTGCGATGCTCGTGCGCAAGAGTGGAGTGGAGAGGCAGGCTGTGGTCCTTCCAAGTCACACCATCCCACTCCCTCAGGGCACAGCTACGTCCGCGGCGATGCAGAGGAATTCAGTGACGAAGCTCGTTTCTGTAGGCGGGTATGCTTTCTTGATGGTGCGCTGCTCGCAGACGGTACGCTCCAACTCACGCGCGCACACCGTCACATTCAGAGACGTGCGCTACGACCGAGGCCCTTGACCAAGCATGCGGTGCGCCTGTCGTCAAAGGCGAGTTTCTCTCGCTGCGCATTTCGACGTGATCGCGATCGCAACAACACACCTCCGCCACTCCTTCTGCTTTGATCTACCTCCTTGCTCTGCGCGCGTGTCTGTGACCTCTTAGCGGTATCAGCATCCTCGAACCCTGCGTCCACGTTCGACAGCAAAGGAGGAACCCCGCCGCGCTTGAGCTTCATACCTCTGTGCCGAGTGTTTCCGGCGTGTATCCCTTTCTTGCCACCCCCGCCCCCTCTCCACTCGTTCTGCCATTGAAGAGACAGGGCGGATCCCTTTTTTTGTTGTTTGGTCTTGTCCCGACCGACGCCCTCTCCCCACTTCCATTCCTTGCGCTCTTTGAAACGTAAAGGCAGCAGCATGTCGGGATGGCGGCGATGACCAAAGACGTGATTGTGGCCTCGTGCAAGGCCAATGGCGGCTACGCCGCGCCCTGCCTCAACGACCAGCTCTTTCTTCACTGCTGCGGCTTCACCATGATTCAGAACCTGGAGCCGTACACGGATGTGAAGGTGCTGTGGCTGGAGCAAAACGCGCTTTCCGAGCTCAGCGGGCTGGAGAGCCAAAAAGGCGCTCTCGTTTCTCTCTTTGTGCAGAACAACTTCATTAGGTCACTGTCATCATTGACGGCGACTCTCCACGGCCTGCGCGTGCTGAACGTGTCGCACAACTACCTGACCTCTCTCCACGGCATTGCCGCGGGGTGTCCGTCGCTGGAGACGTTGCAGGCGTCCCATAACCAGCTCACGTCTCTCGAAGTGTGCGAGGAGCTCTGGCTGCTAGCTGGCAGCCTCACGAGTGTCGACTTGTCCTTTAACCGCATCGAGACCGCCCGCGAACCGGCCGGCAGTGCCACCGCAGCCCCCGGCGCTAAGGCCACCACTACGGCAGTGAGAGAGTCAGGGTGCACGGCAGACGACGATGTTCGCATCGTCGACGCTTCGGACACCAACGCCGTCGCACCCGCCGCTGTCCCCAACACGGCGGTTGCGCTTCCCAAGCCGGACCCGCTTGTCATAGCGCAGTTCTTCCAGCACCTCCCGCTGGTCAGCGTCATCTATTTCCAAGGCAACGGACTATCCCACCGCTTGCGTCACTATCGACGCAACATGATCCTGCACCTACCCGCCCTCACCTACCTCGATGACCGTCCCATTTTTTCAGAGGAGCGCCGTGTGATAGAGGCGTGGGGCCTCGGCGGGGACACGGCCGAGGCGGCCGAGCGCGCCACGATTCGCGAGGAAAAGCGTGCACATCTCACCCGGTGCGTGACGTTGCTGACAGAGCAGCGAGAGGAGCAACGGGTGGTGCGGGATCGTCTAACGCAGCAGTTTGACCAGCGCCGCGCGCAGGAGCTGGAGGATCTGACGCAGCGGCGCCGCCGCGATCGCGACAACCGCGCCGCCGTGGAGTCTGAAGAGGCTGTCGCCCGTGAGGTTGTGGAGAAGGCGGAGCAAGATGCTCGCTGGGACGCCGAGGAGCTCTTCCAGGAGGCTCACAGAGCTCTCTTGGTGACCGAGACGGAGCGCCGCCACGCCTACGAACAGCACGTGGCTGTGACAGAGGCTGTTCAGGCCGCGGCACAGGAGGCGGTGGCAGAGCGCAAAGCGGAAAATGGTTCTGACCGCGTCGACGACGATGGCGACACCGCCAGTGCCGCCGCGACTGCTACCCTGAAGGTGCTTGAGGACGCGGCAACGTGCTCACCCGACGAATTCTCCTCCCCCTGTCGTGACAGTGATGCCACCAACACGATGGCGACGACACTCGAGACGCCTCTGTCCCCACCTTCGAGCGTCCTTGCCGAGCTACTGCGGTTGGATGACGACGTTCTGAAGGAGATGGAGATGGAGATTGAGCACGTGCTCCATGACATCCACTCCAGCGCACTCCCCACCAAACACACTTCGACTGCCCAGGACGCCGGGGCAGAGGAGCTCAATGACAGTCGCGCCATGTTCTCCAGCCGCCAGGTCAGTGACCGCACCACGTTGCGGACGGAGAAGAATGTGCGCGCCGCAGTCGGTCACGTGTCGAGTCAGCTGCGGGCACAGCGGAATCAGCAGCCGCGTCGAAGCTCCGACGTGCTGCAGGAAGAGACGTGGCAACGTTTTGAGCAATGGAAAGCGCGCCGGGCCTCTCAGCAGTTAGATTTGTAAGACAGGGATAGAAAGGGAGACGGAGCAGGAAGATACCGCTCCTCCTGCGCTGTATTTTGCTCCTTTTCTATTTTCGCTGCAACTGTTCCTCCTCCTCCTCTTCCCCCCTATAGACTGTGCCACGTGCCTGCTTGCGATTGCGTCTAGCGTGCGTTTCTCTACAGAGACTGCATGCGTATTGGCCTTTTCGTTCCTCTCCACCAACCCTCCCCTCTTCCCCTCGCCATCTTTTCCGCGGCTTTCGCTGTCTGTCTCCGTCCTCTGCATGATGTAGATATGCCCACCGTTGCACTGTGCTTTGAACCCGATACGGTAACGCTTACAGTTCCATCTTCCTCATTTGTTTTTTTTCTTTTTGGTGTGTGTGGGGTCTCGGTGTGATTGCTCTCTGGATGGGGTGGGGTGTTGTGCTGCGTGTGTTTAAAAGAGGAAGCGAAGACGAAGGAGAAGGTGGTTGCTGCGGTGCAGAGCTGTGCAACGCAGGGATGCATCCAACCATAAGCCCTCCCCCGACTCTTCGCAGCACCTCCGGCGTTTGTTGCCGCTGTCCCTCATATAGTTTCCCACTCGTTTACCGCGATCGGTGCGCAGGAGTCAGTGCGCGCACCAAGCCCCGTCCCTTTCAATTCTCTCTGCCCTCCTCCCTCTCCGTACTTGCCCACCGGAGTGCAGCTCCGCCCGTTGCTTGTCAACAGCTCTGTAACATACATACACACACACACACGCAGATGACGGCAGCAGGGCTATTTCAATGCGAGTGAGGCATCTCAACGTATCGAACATCTCGCTCGTGCTCACATGAGTGTGCCAAACCTGAGATCTAGCGAAAAAGGCGGGCCATTGTCCTATATGGAACCAGACTATGCACACCTCGAGAGGAGAAAGAGCGCCGTGGCTTTGTGCGTGAGCCAGCGTACGCCTGGAAGCATCTTCGCTCCTTTTCTCCAGATGGTATTTCAGCTTGTCTTCCGCGTGGAGCGCACTGCGACGTGCGGACAACGAGTGAGACTTGTGCCCCCGCCCCCTCTGTCCCTCCTCCCATATACGGGCTGCACTGCTCTGCTGTCTGGCTTGTGCTCTTGTTACTCTCCTGTGTGCTTACACCTTTCTTGGTTCCTCTGTTCCCTTTTCGCCGCTCCATGCGCTGTGCATCGACATTTGCCCCCCGTTCTTTCTCACCCCTCTCCCCCTCCCCCGCACCAGTAGCAGGGGAGACAGCTGGGAGGCTCCTGTTTTTTTTTTTCTGCTCCCCCTCTCGGATGCCAGGGGCGAGTGACAGAGGGCCCGCTTATGTGTCGTGCCGTATCCATTATCTACCCGCATGCCTCTCACGTGCGGTCGTTGCCGTTTGCAAGCTGACCTCACCAGCGCCAGGCATTCCACCCCTTGTCTCCCTCTGCAAGTATGGACTGCCAGACTACAGCACACGGGAAGGTGAGGCGTTCAGCGCAGCGGCCAGCGGCCTTCATCCACGACACCAGCTGCCCTTCGTGCTCTCTCGCGTTGCCGCCTCCAAGGCAATTGCGTCCTTGTCGCCAAACAAGCGCGCCGCCTGCCCGAAAGAGGAAGACGGCCCCGCCGTCGTGTTCACGGATCGTCGCGAGGCGGCGCCAACGCTGCACGGGTGCTGCCTCAGCATTGCACACGAAGACTCGGCAGCGGCGTCGGTGGCATGGCCAGTGCCATCGTCCGACTCTTCTGCCTTAAAGGACTATAATGCGGCTCCCGAGCGACTCTCCATGGGAACAGAGCCGGTGTGCTCGCCCTCCACTTTGCCTGATGCGACGGCTACCTCCTTTGCATACGCAATCGACGTGGCGAGCGTGGCAGAGGTTCACCGCGTGCGCAGCCGCTTTCCCCACCTCGGCCAGCGATGGATGCCTCAGTGCACCACGATCGCGTCCGCCGATGATGTACGGCGTGCTTTGACGTGCATTCAGAAGCTGTACCAGGAACGTGTGGCGGCGGTGGGGGTCCCGGGGGACAGCCACGGCGGCGAAGGCGTCAGCGCACGCCAGGCGGCATGCCGCCGAGATGAGTGGTGGAAGCACCTGGCCACGCCGTATGTGACCGAGGCGGACGCATATGCCGCAGTGGTGCTGGCGCAACACTGGGGTGCGCGTGAGTGCGCCGTGAAGCTGGTAGGCATCCCTGGTCGCTCTTTCGCATACGAGTGCGTGCGTGCGCTGCCACCGCGAGGTGGTAGTGCGGTGGCTACGGAGTCCACCCCGTTTACAGCGTCTTTCATGGTGCCACAAACCCTCTACTCTGCGGAGGTAGACGGCGGTGAGGCGGCGACCTTGGCGCAGCAAGGGCTGCATCCTCTTCTATACCTCTATACATGGACGGAATGGGTGCCGCTCAATAGCATGGTGGATCTCCCCTACGTGGTTGTGGTGGCCTGCGCACCTTGCTGCTCAGGCGCACGGTGATGCTCTCTCACACACACGTTGTAAGTGTGCCGTGCACGCTTCCTGATTGAGAGGCACATGCCTTCTGTCATGGTAGCGGTGCGAGCGGATGCGTGCATTGTAAGCTGCAAGCAACGGTGGCGCACTGAATGGCACTCCTCAACTTTTAGTTGTGTCTGCTTGTTAAACACCGACTTCGCAACTGCTCTGGCCTCGGGCACAATGAGACAACCCTCGAGCGGCAGAAACAGTGAGACGCCAACTCAACGCAACGCGTCAAGGGCGGTCTTTGGTGTGATCTGAGAGTCCTCGCTGCGCCCCACTGCGTACCGGTGGTGGTTGTGCTGTGGCCGAGGGCTCTTCGACTGCCAGCATTTGTGCTTCTGCTCTTCAAGCACACACTTACCTACTTACTCCCCTCGCTCTTTCTCTGTCCAACCGTAACGACTCTCTGGTGCTTCCGTGCCTCTTGTGCGCCACCGCACGAATGCACACCACACCTGCTTCGGCGACGCTTCTCTCACTTCCTCTCTGCGCTCGCTCCTCTCCCACCGACGCACCCGCCACGCAGCTTTCAGCTCTCAGCGATCACCTCGGCCTTCGAGTAATAAAAACCAACAGCCTTCACACCTCTTCACGTTCCAACATGCCCGCCAAGGCCGCCGCTAAGCCCGCCAAGCCCGCCACGAAGGCAGCGCCCAAGCCCGCCAACAAGGCTCCCGCGCCGAAGGCTGCTGCCGCGAAGCCGGTCGCCAAGGCTGCGCCGAAGGCCGCCGCCCCCGCTGCCCGCCCCGCTTCTGGCCCGTCCAACGGCGTGTACGTGAAGAACTGGGGCACTGGCTCTGTTGCCGACGCCACAAATGTGTTTTCTGCCGCCGGCAAGGTGACCAAGGTACAGCTGCGCCGCCAGCGCTACGCCATTGTCTTCTTTGAAAACTCCGCCGCTGTGAAGAAGGCCATCGACCTCTTCAACGAGAAGGAGGTGCTCGGCCAGACTGTGCTGGTGGTGCCCGCTAAGACCAGCCCCAAGCCGGACGCGCACGAGAACTCCTCGTGCGTGTTTGTCAGCCCCATCTTCCGCCCTTCGACGACGAAGATGCAGGTGATGGAGCTGTTTGCTGGTGTGAAGGTGCTGCGCCTGCGCATGTACCGCCAGAACTTCGTGTACGCCTACCTCGACTCCCCCGCTGCAGCGAAGAAGTTCGTGGAGGAGAAGAACGGCACTGAGTTCCGCGGCCACACACTGCGTGTGGCGCTGTCGGCTCGCTCTCTGGAGAAGCTCCGCGCTCGCCAGGAGGCCGCCACTGTCGTCATGGCCGCTCACCGCCACCACAAGGCGCACGAGCGTCAGTAAATCGGCGAGGCATCTCCTTCGTGATGCACGGTGCCCGGATGCTTCGGCAGAGGGCGTGCCTCACGCCGTTTTCGCCTACACACGCACACGCACACGCACACACACACACCTGTGCACCTTATCCGCCTTCTCACCTCCTGACCCTCCCTCTTCTATGAGCTGCTCATCTTCTCCACCTCCGTTGCCTCTCTTCCTTCCTTCTATGCTCATTCTCTTGCCCCCACCGCGAGAGAGGGGCAGACAGAGAGACGAAGAAAGACTGAGAAGGACATAGGGCCGTGATGACGTGTAGGGCAAGCGCGCGCGAGAGGGAGAAGTAGGGAACGAGAGCGACGGTGCTATGTGGTCTCCATGTCTACGTGTGTATGTGTGTGTGCCTGTGCGGAGGAAGGCGGCGTGAGGGCGCATTAACGTCCCCCCTCCCGCACTCACCCACAGCCGTTACCTCTTTTTTCTGTGCGATGTCCTTGCATCACAGTTTTTTCTGTTGTTCGGACGCACAGACGTGCTCTCCCCGTCGCACAGGAGGAACGGCCCTCGCTGAAGCTAACCAGAAAGCAGTACAAGTAACGCGTCTCCCCTCCTTTCCGTTTTCTAAGTGTGCACACTCGCGCTCTCCCTCTTTTCACCGCATGACACTCCGCCCAAGCCCTTGGCATGGAGAGCGGAGGGGGGAGAGAGGCGTGCATGGGCCACGCGGACTGATTTCTTTTGTGATTTGTTTTTTTCTTGTTCGTCATGCCACTTATTTTACCCCCCAAACAACCATCAAACGAGGAATCGCCGGTGAGGAAGCCAACTGTGTTTGGCTGTGCATACGGGCATGTTTGTGCGTATGTGTGGGTGTTTAGGACCACCTGCCCACCCACACCCATCCACACAGGTACGATTTGACCTGTCTGCGAAGTGACCACCGCCCCGCAGCGGCGCTCGCGGCATGGGCCCCATTGTGCGCCGTGTGCCCATCCGAGATGAAGCGGTGGGGGGGGGTGCTGCTCTGCTACACTCCTCAGGCTTGTTCGTCTGCCTTTGTGTCGCTTCTCTTGACGGGAGCTGCAGGAAGCCCTTCGCACGCCACGTCGTGACCACGTCCTGGCCGGTGCGGTGTGTGCCATGAACGCTTCCATTGCCCATCATCATACTCGAATCTCTCCCCCTCTCTGCGGCGGCGTCATTTCCTATCTTTTTGGCACCAAAAACACACACATCCACGCGCATGCGTCTACACGCGCCCTTTTGAGCTGTGCAGCGGGACTTGGTGAGCTGATACTGCCTACCCCCTACCCCTCCCCCACAAACACATACACAAAGTACGGAAAGGGAGAGGGAAAGCAAGAGAGCCGACGCAAGTACAGAAGGGCAGTTGTGCACGCATTGGGGTGCAGACAACAGAGGAAAGGACACCTACGCTTTTGTACGTTGTTTTTGTTTTCGCTTCGCTACCTCCTCCTCTCTCCTCCCCGTTGTCGAGCTGACAGTTGTGGTTTGGGTTTCTGTGGTGGGTGGGAGGAACTGTCGGCACACGCCGTTTGGGCTTTCTGCAACCTGCAGCGGTGGGCACTTCCGTTTTCTCTCTATCCACACGCCATCCTTAGTGCACGCAACATCACAAGGGACCTTGCGTTACAGTGCAGTATGTCGTCAAGCCCATCGTCGCCGGTGTACAGCTCACCCGCGTCTACCGGCTTCGCTGCGCCTTACCTGCCTTCCTTCACGCGCCGCTACTTCCGCCTTTCTCAGTCTGCCTTTGTCATCTCCGACTACCTTGTGCGCAAGTTCCGCCTCACTGAGAGCGTTCTGCTGACGTCGCTGTGCTACTGGCACGAATTTGTCGCTGCACACGGGCTGCGCAAAGTCAACGAGGTCGTGCTGGCCACCACGTGCGTCTTCCTCGCTGCAAAGGTGGAGCACGCGCACATACGGCTGGCGCGCCTAGTGGAGGCTGCGTTTGACCTCGATGCGAACACAACTCCTCCAGCGGAGCTGGAGCAGTGGTGCCGTGCCGTGCTGGACGTGGAGCTGGTGCTGT
This sequence comes from Leishmania mexicana MHOM/GT/2001/U1103, assembly GCF_000234665.1. Taxonomy (NCBI): domain Eukaryota; phylum Euglenozoa; class Kinetoplastea; order Trypanosomatida; family Trypanosomatidae; genus Leishmania; species Leishmania mexicana. The sequence continues at coordinate 260,960 of NC_018335.1, forward strand.
GCGATACCATCCGCTTTGACTTTGTGCGCATCTTCCCCCTTGCTGACACTCTGCGATCGATGCAGACCCTGGCTGAGGCGGGGCAGCTGCCGGACGCCGCACGGCAGGAGATTGGCACGGCAGTACGACGCGTGTTTCTTTTCTCCTTTGTCACACCGCTCTGCATCAAGGTGTCGATGCAGCGACTCTGCACGTCAATCCTCTATATGATCGTGACGGCAGCGCGCAGAGAGCTGGTGCCGACTTTTCAGTCCATCTGGAGCGCCCCTGAGGCGGAGTTTCCCGATGAGGCGGAGCTTGAGGGTATTACGGCCGTGCTCATGGACGTCTTCGCGTACCTACACAAGAAGTTTGGCGTGCCGGCACTGGACGACGTCAACGAGGCGCGATACAAGCGCCGCCGATCGCAGCATGGTAACGACGTTGGTGTCACGAGCTCCGTCTTCAGCAGCGCCAGCGCCGACTTCACACCGCTCATGAAGATGTCAGAGCAGTGAGTGGTCTGCCCGAGGTAACTTGGCAAGGGCAGAAGAAAGCAGCAAAGAAAACGGCTTTGGCAGTCTGACGGACTGGAACTTGAGTTCTCGTGAGGTGCGCCGAACTCTCTGCCCGCTGCTCGTGACTACTCACGGTGGAAAGGCCGGAGGGAGAGCAGCACTGGGGGATTTCATGGTGTATACTTGTGCGGACTGGTAGTTGCCCACTGCCTTCTTCTCCGTCTCTTGGTCTACTGCATTGGTGCGATGCCGACGTTACAGTTGGTCTCTCGTCTCCTCTTCACGATTGTTCCCATCAGCACACTGTGCACCTGCGCATGCGAGTGACTGCTACTATGTTTCGCCAGGAAGGAAAAAAGGGAAGGGGGAGGCGAAAAAGAACAAGGAAGGTGCCGCACAAGACGTCGCCAAGCCTTAGCAGCGGGGCGAGGGGCGCTTGAGCAGCGCTGCTGCTGAGAGCCGGGCGTTTGCTCACACTTTTGTTGTGGACCTGTTTTGTGTGCCTGCGTGTGTGGACGGTGTCGCACAAAAAAAACGCACCAACTGGTGCGAAGAGCGACGGAAGATGCTGAGCATTGCGGCTGCCAGCCTCCCTCAGTCCACACCCCATCTACGTGACCTCTGAACTGGTGTCGCTCTCCTCGCACCGGTGCTTCATCTTCCATGTCCTCCTCCTGTACTTTCTCTCGCCGAATTCAGTAGCGCATCTGTGGTGGCGCGTGTCTTTCTGTGTGAGAAACGAGGCTGCGTGTCTCCCATCTCACCTTTCTTCTCGTCTCGACGTTTGCGCCGCCTTTTCATCGGTGCTTGTGTGCTTGACGTTTTTCTTTGCATCATAGCGGTAGTGCTGTTGCGCTGTTCCTTGCGTGGTGGTGCCGCGTGGCAGTCACCGCTCTTCGTCTTACCGTTGTTGCGCTCTCTTGGTTACCTACACGCTCGTCCCTCTCTTTGTTGTATTTGGACTGCATCCGCACAGCAGAGGACCGCACCCCTCCCCCACCTTCTTCCGTACCGTTTGCGTGAGGGGATGCAGCTGTGCAGTGGCACCGTAAGCGTGCACTGCCGCGAGGATGTCTGCCAAGATGGCGAGTCCGTGCAGTTCATGGCGGTGAACAGCAGTGGGACCATTTTGGCGGTGCTCACGCAGCTCCGTATCCAGTTCTGGAGTGCGGGGCCTAAGGTGGTCTATCTGACCTCACTCGCGGTGCCTGGGACCTCACTCGAGGATAATCCGGCCATGTATGTGCTGTGGCGCCAAAGGCCGGGTAACCACCTCGCCGTCGTTACCGCTCGCCATGTTGCGTTTTTTGAGGCTGATATCAACCTCAGGACGTCCGATTTCCTCCAGGCGATCGAGAGAAATCGACCCGCAGCGTACCTGCAGCACGTCGACTCGGCGTCGCGCGTGTGCTACTCGAGCGAGGCGCCGCTTGTGACGGGACTCGCCACGTCCGCCGCCGCCGCCGGCCCCTACGCCTTCCTGGTGACAACCACGGCGGGTGTCGTCTACGTACTGGGGTGGCACCAGCAAGACATCCTCCATCAGTGGACCACTGTCGGGCTGCAGGGAGGCGGGCACGCCTTTCGGTGTTCCACAAAAGATGAAGCGTGTGACGTCATGACTGCAGCAGGCTGCATTGACACGCTCGCCGCACCGGACAGGGCCCCGGCCAACTCGTCCCTGCCGCCACCGGCAATGAGGTTGTCCACGCCGTTAACGTCGCCGCAGTCGCGCGTGGACCCCCTGCAGCGGCGGTACCGGCAAGACCTGCGGGTATCCTCTTCAGATGCCGTCGGCGACTCCACGAGGAGCACAGCTGCGGCGGCGTCAGCACCCCCTGGCGCTCGGCATCCAGGCACCGCTGTGCGAGCCCATGCAACACAGCTCCACTCGAACGACACCACCACGGCCTCGCCGCCGCTGCCACACGGCGAGACTACGAGCACTGCGGCGCCACCCGAGAAGGACAAGGATACCGGGGAGCCGGCTGCCGATGGGCAAAGCATCTGTGCCGGTACCACCATGGACACAGGAGAGCATAAGCCGCGGCAGCGAAGCCCCTTGCTGCCTTCCTCTTTGGCCACTGACTCCGCCGCCGCCCGCAGCAGTACCGGGGCGGAGTTGTTGTCTGGCACCATTCTGCACGCCTCCTTCGCCTCTCGTATGAAGGTGCTGTCCTTCGTCTTCACTAGCGGCAGCGTGCTTCTGTGCCGGGCTTCCTGCGGCACGAACTTCACTCACCAGAAGGTCCAGCTGCAGGGTTTCGTGACGCCAATCGTGTCTGCGTGCATGGTGGCCATCAACGTGCGCCACCTCCTGCTGGCGGTGTGCACCCAGGCGGGTGCGATCTCGTGCCGGCGCATCGATAGCACGTCCTTGGCGGTGTATCCGAACCCTCTGTGGAAGGGCCTTCGGGGTGTCAGCGATGCCGTCTCCAAGTATTCTTTTGGCGTCCCGTCCTCCTCGCAGTCGCTTGGCTTGATTGCCGGGATGGAGTGGTCGCCGTCTGAGGAGTTGCTCTGTGTGGCCTTCTACAAGTACGGCATCGCCCTCGTGCACTACAGCGGCGGTGTCGTTACCCGTCACCTGTCGGGGCCCGCTAGCGCCACTCTCCTGCGCCCTCCTCCAGTGCCTGAGATAGACTCTCAGTCGCCCCCTGTTGATGAGGCGGCTGCTATAGGCGAGAACGCGCAACCGTCACCGCTGCGCAGCGAGCAGGAAAAGGAGGCAGCGCTTGGCTGCTCTGCCATTTCGTGGAAGCCGGACGGAACGCGGCTGTGGATGGCAGCCCCTCGTCAGCCATGCTTCTTCTCGACACAACTGTCTCGTGTGCTGACCGTGGACACGGTCGGGCCTACTAGCGGCAACCACACTCCGCTTGCCCTGCTCGCTGACAACGCTCTTTACCTGGTCTCCGTGTCCGAGGCAATCGCTGCTCAGGGTGTGCGTGAGATGGTGCTGCTACCGAACGACTATCTGCGCGACCAGTACCCGCTCTTGCACGGTGCTGTGTCGAGCGACGGGAGCTGGATGACCTGCGCTGGTCGCCGCGGCCTCGTCCTCTTCAACCGGGAGCGTTATTCGTGGAAGCTGGCCTCGAAGGAGGAGGAGGAGTCGTTCAGCTGCGTAGCGGACCCCGTATGGCTGCGTGACGTCGCCGTGGCGGTCCCGGCACTTCGGACCGACTCAAAGACCTTTGAACTGATTGTCTTCTCCACTTCGAATGTGTCACCGTCGCACGCCTCGGCACGCGTGGCGCTTGATGGCAGGCCGACTCAGCTTTCCTGCCTTCACCAGGATCACAGAGGGGAGGGCTACGTGGTGGTCGTGGACTGTAACCAGATGGTGCGCGTCTTCCGCTACGACGTCTTCACCGACGTTGCCACGGAACGGTCTTCAGCGAAGCCGTACGTTGCCCTCACGCCGGTGCAGCAACTGACTCTCCCCAGCGAGCTCTCGAACCCTCTTAAGGTCATTCCGGTGTGTCTGCGCGGCGAGGAGGACGACCGCGAGTCACCGCAGCGCACTCAAGACCACATGGAGCTGCGCCTACTGCTGCACAAACGTAGCGACCACACGCTTGTCTGGCTCCGAGGGGAGCGATGCGCGGCTGGCGGTGCTGACTGCGGCTGCGCTTCATCGACTGGCAGCTTGCCTTCCCTCAACGCCGTCGCGGAGCCGGTGGACTCGGCGAGCAGGTGCTTTGTGTTTCGGTGCTGGGTGGACCGCACAGCGCCAACACGTGGGGCGGTGCTGCTAGCCCACGAGGAGGAACAAGGGCTCGTGATGTACCAGCTGCAGCTTTCCGGGCTCAGCTCAAGTGCGCCGGTGGCCCCTGTTGTTCACCGCATGGAGGTGGCGGTGACGCGGGACTCGGAGCTGCTGCCGCTCTGCCCTTCCCCATTTGACGGGTACATGCTCTGCGTGGCGACGGACATGTCGGCGCCGCGACCGAGTCGTCAACGCAGCGCCGCCGGCGTGATTGGCGGTGTAAGCCAAGCCAGCCCGCGCCCGCAACTGGCGCTGCGCCCCATCCTGTACGCCCACCGCATCTTGTCGCTGCTACTGCTGGCGGCGATGCCAAGCAGCCCAGTGCCGCATCGAGTTTCCGATGCACAGGGGGTCAGCGCATCTTCTCCCAACGTCATATCGTCGGCGCCGCCCAGGCTGGAGGGGTGTGCTACCGCTCCTGCAGCGAAGGCATCCGCGACCTCATCGTGCCGTGCTGCCGAGGTCGACGGCCGCGTTGCCACCTTCATGTGGGACCGCAACTTGTTCTACTGGCTGGAACACATGCGACTGAACGACACGTTCACGGCGGTGCTTGACTACTTCCTCCATACAGCGCTCAACGAGTCGCCTCCGGCGGCCGTTCCAGGACTGGGCCGATACAGCGCCGTGCGGGCGGCCATCTCTCTCCTCCGCAACTACCCCGAGTTTTATGCGATTGTGGTGGGGTGCGTGCGCAAGATCGACTTTACACGCTGGCACCTTGTGATGGACTTCCTTGGAACGCCGACGGACCTGTTCCACGAGTGCGTCGCCCATAATTGCTACGCGGAGGCTGTGCATCTGGTTCGGGTGATCATGATGGGGACCTACAAGCCAGCGGCGGCGCTGTCTGTCGATCGCGCGGCCGAGTTGAACAGCGGCGGCCGCTCCGGATGCGACATTACACGTCTGCAGCAGGCCAGTCAGTGTGCCGTGGAGCTTTTCGTCCTGTCCGTGGAAAACGGAAGTTACACCGCGGCCTACGATATCATGCGTTTCATGGCACTTCTGGAGGAGGAGATTGGCATGCCGGCCGCCAGCGGCCTCGACCTTCACGGCGGCAGTGGCGGCGGCGCAGGCGGGTCAGCGGACTCCTCTGTCAACTTTCTAACGTGGTGGCTTCGGCAGCTCATGTTCAGCGGTTCTGCGCGCTACGATGCAGAGGCGGCCGTGGAGGAGCCGTCTGGAAAGAGGAAAGCCCCAGCTGGCTCATCGAGTGGCGACGTCACGAAGATCCACTCGGTCGAGGGGTTCCCTGCCCTGGTGTTCGACGTCACCCGCTGCGACCCTGTACAGAGCGGGCGCACGGCCGAGGAGGCTGCCGAGGAGAAGCAGCGCCAGGCCGCCGTACATCACATGTTTCGGCGGCACGGTGCGCTGCCTGACGCGGTGCATCGGGAAGCGCTGCGGCTGCTGCGCACCGGGTACGTGACACATCTAGCCAAGCTTATGGAGAACTTTTCCTTTTCGGTCGCGGAGTTCCTGCAGGCTGTGCGCCCCGTCCTCGTCGCGCCTGGTGCGGCTGACACCAACGATGCTGCGGATGAAGGGACTGGGTGCGGTCGCGTCACGGCGTGCCTGCACGACATCTTTGACGGCCTTCACAAAGAGCTCGGCTTGCCTCGCAGTTTGGCGGCGAATGTGGGACCGACAGCGAACACGACGTGGAGTGTGTGGCTGGTGGAGAGGCAGACGGCGCAGGCTGCCGCGCTGCCTGGCGTGCTGAGTAGCACGAACCCGAAGGTGTGGACGGTGACTCAGTCCGCGCTGTACGCCTCGCCAAGTCTTCTCAGGTCCGTAGAGTCGCTGCACCAGCTCTTCTCCCCCGTCTTTGTTGACAATTTGGCCTTTTGTGTGCTGCTGATGCGCAAGTCGGACCTCATTTCGCTGCTCCTGTCGCAGGAGGCACCAGCATATGCATCCGCAGGGAAGCCGGAGCACGTCTCGGCAGATTCCGGGGCGCGAAGCGGTGTTTCTCCAACGAAACTCATTGAGGTTCTCGGACAGCTCGACGCGCTCTTGGCAGTGCCGGAGAACGCAGGGTACAGGCCTTTTCTGCAAGACATCTTCACCTCACTGCCGCCCTCCGTCTTGCACGCCATTGCGCCACCAGTGGCCTCGCGCGCTAGTCTTGTCGCCGCCGCCTCTCCTGAAGCTGATGCAACTTCGACAGGCGCGACAGAGTAGCGTGCGTGTGCGCGTGTCTTTTTTTTTGTCGCGCGCTCCTCCTGATCTCAGTCCCTAACCCGTATCCGCCACCCCACACGCACGCACGCTTGCATTTTTTGGCCTCTCGCACCCATCGGGTGCTGCGCCCGTTTCCTCTTCTTCACCGCCTGCTCACGGTGTTAGCGACTGCACTGTGAGCGGCTATAGTGGAGGAGATGCATGGATCTGCTCGGCAATGCGTGCGTTGGTGTGCCTCATCCCCCTCCTCTGTCTCTCCACACGCTTTCTGGAAAGAAGAAAAAACAAAGACCACGAAGCCAAAGCCTTGAGAACCCTTTCTGCTCGCCGCCAGGTACGTTGCCAACGCCGCCAGGGGTGTCGATGCGGGCCTCGTGCCTTCATGTCCACACCCCACACTTCCACTTTTTGTGTCTTCATAGTCAAACGCACGTGTGAGGGACGGCGCCTCGTATTCCGCGCGTTACGTCCTTGTGCACCCGACCTCTTCTCCGCTGCTCTCTCTCCTCCCTTCCTCCCCTCGCCCTGCACTGCACGGCGCCCTTTCATGTGCAGCGTCGGAGCTCTGCGACGGAACCCATCTCCCCCCATCGCCGCTTCGCTACTGCAGCACACCTCTCATGTCTTTCCTTTCTGCTGTCGACCCACCCTTCCTCACTCTTCTCTCTCCCGTGCTTCTCTCTGGCGGACCTTCCGCTTTTCTGTTTCGTAGCGTTGTGTGCGGCTCCTGTGCGCATCCACCACCACCACCGTTAAACTCCCTCCCAGCTTTCCCTAGTCGCTGCATCGTCGATTTACTAGACCACCTCTTCCTCGTGCGACAAGTGCTCGGTCTGCGTGTGTGCACGTTCGCGTCCAACTTCAGCGCTGATTCGTAGCGGGTCCGTGTCTCGTCGCATAGATACAAAAGGATCGACAGAGAAACACGCCAAGTAGGGTGAGGGAAAGGCGCAGAGGCAGCGAGTTCATCCTACCAGTCACCTATACGCATATATACATGTAGGTGCACCCATACACTGGCGAGCTGCTTCAGTATTCATGTAATCTTCCCCCTTCCTTTTGCCTCCTCTCCTGCACGGTTTCACTTGGAAAGCAAAACACATACATACACACACCAACTCGCTCATTTTCTCACGCAGAGGCCGCCCACTTCCTTGATTTCCACCAGGAGCACGTTCCGATCTACCGATCGCTGCTGCCGTCATCACTGGGGTTGCCGCTTGTTCTTCTTCTGTAGCTGCGACGGCTGCTGCTGCTGCTACTGTTCTCTTACTTTCCTTCTCTCTGAAGACGCCTCTTTTTGTTGTTGTTGTTCTAGTGTGCTCCCTAATGGTCGTGCTCTCACGGTTGTGCGCGTAGACGTTGCCTCTGTACCGTTCTGCGTCTTTTCCGCCACTGTGGCTGCCGTGTGGGTCCGCGAGCGTTTCCGTCGCGTAACAGTGACTGTGACCGCGCGTGTATGTGTGTGTGTGTGTGCAGCTCTCTCTCTCTCTGCTGGTATGGGCGTATTTGCTTACTGCTGTCACCCACTATTTTTCTTGGCTATTGTGTTCCTTATACCGTGATACACGTCTGCCTCTCTCTCTCTGTACGTGTACGTGTGTGTGTGTGTCTTCCTACGAAACTGCGCGTGCGTCTGTGCCGTTAATCTCGCCGCTGGTGTTCATTGTGTAACATCTTGTTTTTTTTTTCTCTGTAAAGTTCTCTCTGTCTGTCTGTGTCTGTTCTCTCCCCCCTCCCCTCCCCGTCAGGCTAGTTGTGGAGGCCGTTGTGTGTGCGGGGTGGTTCGTACGCTTTTTTTTGGAGACCGTGTATAATTCCTTGCGCTCTATCTTCTCATCACAGCAGATCCACACCGTCTACACCCCCTTCCCCCTCCCTCCCCTCTGTGTCTGTGCACAGACGCAAGCACGAGCAGACACGCAAAGATACACGATCGCACTATATATATATATCGTAAAGGATTCTTCTCTTCCCGATTGGACGTCACGTTGTCCGACAGGAGCAACAAGAGGAGAGGGTGAGCGAGAGAGACACGGGAAGGGAGAGCAACATAGGACTTGTGCTCGTGGGCGCTCCTGCGGTGGCGGCGGCGGCGGACTTGCGGCTGAGCGTCGCACAGCCCTTTTGGATCTCCCGAGATTATCTTTGCTCTTTTCTTTTTCGTTTTGGCCCCCTCTTCTTCTCCCCCTTTTTTAGTGCTGTTTTTGTTGCCCGTGCGGTGCGTCTGTGCTGTTTGCTTGCACGGGCTTCATCATCAGGGAGGAGCATGAGGACCGTCCACACATTACCGCAAACTCTCTCTCCCCACTCTTACGAAGAGTCAAGACAACAAAGCAGGGGCAGCTTCCACTGCTTTACTTCATCCCTGTGCTCTGTAGGCCATCGTCTCTGATGGACAGCACGCTGGCACAGCTTCCCGCCACGCGGTGGGACCGCCTGATGGCGGTGCTGGAAGAAAACGAGCCCGAGCGAGCGATCGATGCCCCCAAAATCCTGGAACGGGCCAAGAAGCTGAACTTCTCCGACTTGGAGCTTTTCTACCTACTACTCATGCGCTACCAGGATAAGCAACCAAAGATTTTGATGGAGGTGGTGAGCCTCTACGCAATGATGAGTACGTGGATGGAGTGGATCGTGCGGGTGCAGCGCTGCCTGGACGCAAAGAAGCGCAATATAGACGCCAACAGCCCTTCCCATACCGCCACAGGGGGGTCGGTGTTGATGCACAATTCGTCCGACTTCGCCGACTCTGGGCACACGTTCCTGTCCTGCTCCAGTAGCAACTGCACGAACACCCCAATTTCTTCAAATCCGGTGTGCAGTTCAGAAAACCGCGGCAATGACTGTGGTAGCCGGTCGGACAGCGCCACCCATGTCGCCCACAACCTCGCCTCCTCGGCCGTGCGCGGGTTTCGCGACAAATCGGGTTGCTGCAGCTACTCGACGAGCGTCCACTGGTGTTTTGACCTCGGCTCTGACTGGAAGTGGGACGGCTCGCTGGACTTTCTGCGCAACGGATGCGTGCTGAGCTGTCTCGTGGCGGAAGCCCTGGACCACTGTGGCAAGTTGGAGGTGCTTCAAGACGACCACTGCGTTCACCAAGGGGCGCCGAATCCCATTACCCACGAGATTCTGTACCCCTCGCTGGCGGACATCGACCGTGTCTTTAAGAGCGCAGCCGAGGACGGAGCAACTGGCGTCGCCAGCGCGAGCAGGTCCTTCGGTACAGTGAACTACCTCTCAACCCTCGACTTTGCACGTGGGCTACAGCTCAGCCGAGGTGACAAGGTGCAGCCCTCAAAGGCACTGAAACTGATTGAGGAGCAAGGGAAGAACCTTGCAGCGGCTGAGCAGTGGGTGCGGAAGCTGAATAACATGTGCGAGCGCTTTCTCGGCTGGGAAAAGTCGGCGCACAAGAACCGCGCCTTCTTTGACCTCTGCAACCTTGACAACCTTGTACGCCCGCTCAACTCGGACGACGCGCGCTTGCTCTACCGCATGCACTGGCTCGCCGTGGCACTTTACCGCGTTGTCAAGGACGCGTCCATAATACCGGCGCCACCGCGCATGAGCTTCATTGTATGCCGCGACAGCCTTGGAGGACTGCCGGACGCATCGGTGGAGGACGACGAAATCGGCCTTTTAGTGGCTACCAAGTGCAGCTGTCTCCCCCCCAAAGCGCGTCTGAACGTGACCATGAAGGACGTCAACACCATGCAGCTGCTTCACCCCGACATGAAGCACGGCCCGCGCATCCTGCCGTGCACCGTAGTCAAAGACGAGGTATTCGCTTACTTTGAGGAGCACCATACCTTCATCCCGGTTTGGTCGGTCTTCCAGTACTACCTCCAGCACTTCGACGGGCTGAACTGGCGCTTCGAGATGAACCGCCAAGAACGGGAGCAAGAGCGACAGGTGCTCGGGACGAACTTCTCAGCCATTCGCCAGGACCTCAGCGCCAGTGATGACTTCACATTCAACTGTAGCAGTGCGACGTTCGACCTTACAGTGCACAGCTCCACTGTTCAACACGACCGCCAGCGCAGACCACCAGAGCCTCCGAGCAACTCCCAGTGGATGCGCGGATTGACCACCGCCAAATCCTTTGATTTTTCGACTGACTGCAAGGCGTCCGTCACACTGCCCCCAGAACGTTTTCTCCAGCCAGCGGTACAACCCGGCACCGGCGTCGAGATGGGTGTCGGCGTGTCGAAGGTGCGGCCAAACTGCATTGCGATTCCATCCCCTTGCCCTTTCCCGGCATCGGCTACCACGTCAAAGGTTGCTGGCACTTCTGAGAAACTGAACGCCACCCCAGCTGCTGGAACCGTCATCGCGAACAACACCAACGCCGTCTCATCGAGCACCTGCGGAGTTTCTACCACTGCCGTCACCAGCGCGTCATCATCGGGCATCGACGCAGTCCTGAATGCCGTCAAGAGCCCGATTTCAGACTTGTCGATGTCGATGACGGTTGCACGACAGGCTACGGCGGCGCGCACGACTGGGGAGCTGGAGACACCGTCGACGCACATTGCATCCGTGTTTCCCCCCAAGCGACCGAGCGAGGTGCTTGACGAGCCAACAGAGGACACCGAGGCTCTCTCGCGCGAGGTGGCGGTGTGCATGGAGGCAACGACGACGGAGGTTGTGGAGCGTGACCGCATCGTCGACGCTGTCGCCAGCGATGCGGCAGTGCCGATGATGTCCTGCACCATTTCCTGCTCCCCTAGCTCGCAGGTGATGGTGGCTCAGGAAGCGCACCATCATGGCAGCGTCGAGGCGCCTGAGGACGACGACGATGCGATCAGCGACGCGACGATGACGGTGATGGGCAGCGAGAGCCACGCGATCATCCGAAACTTCACTGCAGCAGTGGTACAGGAGTCGGAGCAGAGCGGCATTTCGATCTTGTCCCACCGCTTCCGCGTAAGCAGCGGCCCCATTGGGAAGGGTGCCTTTGGTGCCGTATACAGGGCTCTGAATCTGGATACGGGCAGAATCGTGGCGGTGAAGCAGTCGCGCTACTCTTACGATGACAAAACGGCGGACCTCAACTGGCGTGAGTTTCAAATGTTGTCGATGCTGCCGCCGCACGCAAACGTCATCACTTTCTACGGTGCGTCGAGGGATGTCGACACGAACCAGCTGCTGCTCGTGATGGAGTACGCCAGCGGCGGCAGCATTGTGCAGCTGTACCGTTACTTCCGGCCCATTCCAGAGCCGCTCTTCTACCATCACGCCGTTGGCATTGCACGCGGCCTGAAGCACCTGCACGACCACAATGTGATCCACGGCGACGTGAAGCCGGAAAATGTGCTGACGCGCTCTGACGGCAGTGTAGCTATCTCCGACTTTGGGTGCAGCAGCTTCTCCTTTGTCAGCTCAGACACCGGCAGTCCTTCACTCCAATCCTCCAAGCGAGGGAGCGGTTCCTTGCAGCTATTCGGGACAGCTGCCTACATGGCACCGGAGGTGATCTTGAATGAGCCACACCTCAAGTCAGATGTGTGGGCCTACGCGTGTACGCTAGTGCAGCTGTGGCTGGGGAAGTCGCCGTGGTCCTATAGTAAGCGCCGCTTCTCAGTGCTGGATTCTATTCCACTCATGTTCCACATTGCGAATGAGGAGGTGGTGCCCTTCACGACGGAGCAGCTAGAGAGGTCGCCGAGGTGGTTGCAGTGCATCGCCCGGCGCGCGTTTGAGCGGGACGTCAAGAAGCGCTGCACCATGGCGGAAATCATCAACATCCTGACCGATAACAGCCGAGTGTACCGCTCGTAGGCGACGCCGCAAGCTGTTCACGGATGTGCTCATGCCCCCCCCCCCCCCCACCGTGCTCACTTTGTTTCTACTTCTTCGTTCGTCAACTCTCCTGCGTGCTCTCGATTCTCTCTGTCCTCGTACGATCTGCGCTATTCTTCTCGTTGCCTCGGGGTTCTCCTGCTCTGTCTCTCTATCTCTCTCTTCCATTGCTCCTTTTTTTTCGTGTGGGATTTGTCCGCGTTTCACTGTTGCTCGCCTCATCATTTTTCCGCCCCCCTCTGTTGTTCCTGTCTTCTCTGCTTCTGCTGCCCTTTTCGTACGCGGGTGCCCTTCTCTTCGTGCTCTACCTACCTCCCCCATCTCTCTCTCCCCTTGTGCGTCCGTGTGTCGGCCTTGTCTGTTTCTCGCTCCCCCAGCCTCATCACAGCCTCCCCTTCCTACACCTCTGCTCTGTATCCTATGTGTATGTGCGTACACGATTGCGTGCGTGCGTGCGTGGGATAGGCTCATGAACGTATGTAGCTCTGTATATGTGTATGTGTACCTATATGTGTATGTGCGTGAGTGTGCGGCCATACCTTTCCGACCTTTCTTGCTACTGCTCCTTCTCTCCTCGCTTCGCTTAACGACTTCCCTTGCCTTCTGTATTTTTGTTCTTGTCGCATCCTCTCTTCACCGCGAAGTCCTCCCTCATTCGTCTGCTCGTCTAGTCGGCGCTCACTGGATGCCCAACGGCAGCGATACACCAAAAATAAAGCACACACTCGCACCCCCCACACACAGCCCCCTCACCTATGAGCCGTTGCAGGAAACGCTGCGTTACATGGCGGAAACGGAATCTCATAATTCCTCCCCATCGCTCTCTCTCGTTAATCCCACCGCATCCTTGTCGTCACAGGGGAGGGGGCTCGTGACACCGAGAGCGAGCGCGTTCGATATTGCCACCTATATATGTGTAAAGTGCCCGTAGATCCCCTGCTTGGGTGATGTAGAGTCTCGTAGGAGAAAAGAGTGTTGCGTAGCCGGCCTTGACATGAGTGCTCCTTCACACACACGTGTGCTATAATGGTGAACTACCGAAAGGCTGCCGCACATGGTGAGCCTTTCCGTGCTGCACAGATCTCTACTCGACTTGCCATGCACGCACGCTGTACAGCCCATACGTCGACGCATGATGGATGCTGCATGTGTGCCCCTGCTTGCCTCTCTAATGGTCGTACGCTGGATCACGGTACTCGTTGCCCTTCTCTCGCTCGTGTGAGCTCTCTTGTGGCCTCCCCTTTTCTGTTCTCAATCACGGAACGCCTTTGTCGAGCCATTCCCCCCATGCTCCCTTCTTCTTTTCGTTTGTCGGCTCCACTCGCCTGCATGCAGATGTATATATCCTCGAGTAGCGTGTGCCTTCACGCTGCACCTCCACTTCCTAGTCGCTGCCCCCGCTCTCCCCCCGCCCCACCCGCCCCCCGGCAGTCCGTTGGCTTCTCTTTCTCCTTTTGTGCACCGTCGCGTGCTTCGCCGCTCACGTCCCGGACCCCGTTTCCTCGTCTCTCTTCTTTTTCCTCTTGTGCACAACGCCCAGAGGCAAGGCTGACAGACAAAAAACGAAAAAATGGGGCTTGACATTCTCGAGATCGACACGACCACTCCCCACCCTGGCGTCACGATTGACGGCACTACCGCGCAGCGCGAGACAAACGGTGGGTGGGTGACGCTGCGGGCGAAGACGCCGCTGTCGGCCACGAATCATCAGTGGGCCATTCGAATTATTGATCAAGGCGAAGGCGCAGATGGGTCTGGCTTGATGATAGGCCTGCTTCCCCAGCTCAGCACGCAGCTGGCAAGCGCGACCGGTAGCAAGTACATTTCTGAGCTCGGTGGCTGGTGTCTCTCGCGGGCGGGCGACACCTACGGCGCGTGGAAGTGCGACCGGTTCCCCTACTCGACGGACTGCGTCGTTGAGTTCGACTGGGACGCCGTGACGGGCACCCTGTGTATGGTGAGCGGGAACAAGAAGGGCACCGGCCACATCCCCGGCCTCAAAGAGAGCGACGTGCTGTACCCGGCCTTCTCCATGTACTATCTGAACCAGAAGGTGGCGTTTGTGTAGTGACCTATCGGTGTCGCGTTTAACAAACAGCGTCGCTACTCCTCCCTCGCTCGCTGGATCACCTGCTACCAGTGGCACGGCTGCTGCCGTTTCGGGGGCTGCTGCTCTCTCTGATTTTGTCCTTGTTGTCTACCTCGCCGTTGTCAGCGTTGAGGGGCGTGGTGCGGCGCGGTGTTTCTTCTCTGCTCTTGTCGGCGTCTGTGTTCACCTGTTCGTGGCGTGGCCACCTCCCCCTCCTGGGTGCCGCTGCCCTTTCGGCCTTCTTTCTTCCTCCTTCCACACAGCGTCTTTGTTTTTTTTTTTAGCTTGCCGCACTAGCAGCCGCATGCTGACAAGCCAGTGACCAATGGAGGTGAATGCCGCAGAGAAGATACAGGCAACTCGAAGACACACCAACACAAGGGCTGTGGGGACAGGCTGGTTGGTGTTGGCCCAGCTGAGCACCGCGAACCTTTTCTCCCACTCCTTGTCTGAATAGAGCGCCGAATAACAGGGCTCTCTATGCAAGTGTCCGTGATTAGCCCACCTGGACGAAACGAACAACGGCAGAAAAAAAATGAAGAAGGAGTCGTGTGGATGTGCCTCCCCCGTGAACGTGTGTGTGTGTGTGGGAGGGAGAGAGGGAGGGGGGAGGAATTGGCGTGCACGCGCTTAGCTGGCGACGTATCTACCGTCTTTCTTCCTCTTTCCGCTGCGTTCACACTCAGGCCATGTGATAAGTTAGTTGGCGAAGGCGACTTTAAACCGCCTTGAGCGTGTGTCGCTGTTTGCCACTCGCCGTCAATTTCCGTCTTTCCTCACCTGCGGCTTTTCCCCTGTGTTGTTTTCGTTGGATCCAGCGTGGTAGTCGTCGCTTCCGGCTGCTTTGGGTGTCGGTTGCGCTCTTCCAGACACTGGCGCCGAGGCATGCTCCACACCCCTCCCTTTCCCAGCAGCTCCGATTCACAGATACACTGCCACACCCACACACTCGGAGACTGTCGAGAGCACGTAGGAGCTGCCGTTGCCTTCCGCTGGCGAATTTTCAAACGCCGCTCCCCTTTCCGACCCTCATCACGCCCTCCGCGTTTCGGTTTGCGGTGTGGCATCGCCATCGGTGGGCAGCTCTGAAGCCAGTACGTTGGATGCGCAGCTTGCGCCTTCCCCAACTCTCTTTCTCGCCCGACCCTTTTTTCACTCCTTGACCCTCTGTACCCTCCCTTTCCGCGTCTGTGTGCGCGCGCGCATGCGTGGGACTGGACGCGATAAGCTCCGCCATGCGGGCCATTGCTCACAGATGGAGGCCGGGGTGTGCTTATTCGGGGGTAGCGGCACGAACGTTATCCGCGCATGCGTCTCATCAACTCGCCACATTATCTTTTCTGCTGCGAGACCCTCGAGAGTTCCCGGTGGTGATTGTGGCGGGACGCTCTATGAGCGCCTTCACAAGTCTGTACCGCGCTCTCCCGTCTGCTGCATACATGATGTACAACACGCAAGCTACGCTCGACGGATGCACCGCGCTCATGAGGGCCGGCTACCAAGATCTGCGGCGTCCGTCATCGGTGCGTTTGGTCCCCCACACTTCAGCACCCCTGGGCCCCGAGCTGTGCGAAAAGAGTGGCGCTTACGTGGATGTCATGCGAGCAGCTGCAGAGCCGGCCGGTGACGCAGAGATGGAGCCGTCGTTGGATGCTGAAGATGGGATCGCCGCCGAGTTCTCTGGAGGCGGTAGCGCCGCTCCGGGTGCGCCGGACGAGGAGCTTCGACAAAGCATTATTTCTTCCTTTACTGAGCAGTTCATCGCGTCCATCAAGGATGAGTGGGGCTCGCCATCCGCGCATCGGTCCGGCAAAGAGAGAGCACCGGTGCAGCCCGCGGGAAAGTTAGAGGCACGGCTGCGGGGCCGCGATTTCTTGCCCCACAGAAAGCTTCGCAGTGTCTGCTGTGGCTCCGTCGTCTCTCATCACGACATGCACCACGAGGCACTGCCACACGGCATTCACTGGGTGGTGGCACGGTGGCTCATCGACTCTGAAGTGGATCTTCGAAAAGTGATGGACGCATGGCGCAGTTTGTTGAGTCAGTCACGCCCTGGCGCGGTCGTTTCTCTTGTACTGTTCGTCAACGTGGATGTCGTGGACCTCACCTCCCTCATAGGCCCTTCTAGCCTTCGCAAGTTGCAGGGGAGGTTATGTTTTCATAGCAGAGCGACCGAGAATACAAAACTGTGCCGAGTCTCGCCTTCACCCGAGGGCTGCGCAGCTTGCGCAGCCGTCAGGTGTCCCCTACTCGCGCCTTCGCAGCTGCGGGCCGCCCTGCTTTCTCTGCAAGTGAAAGCAAGTACCTTTGCGGAATCCTCCTCTGGCTGCGCGCCATCGACTGAGGTGGCAGGTGCAAGCACACTTGGGCAAAGCTTAGGCGCGCAGAGCGGTGCCGCAGCTGATCTGCCGCGGCAAACAAGGAGCTTAGAGGTTCCTATTGTGAATTGCTGGGCTACGGCACAGACGATGAAGAGAGAGCACTCAAAACATGCTCTCAGACTTACAGTTGACGCCTTCAGACATCTGCTTTCCGTGGTCGACGTGCAGCATCCCATGCACCAGCGCCACCTGCGTTGCCAGCGTTCCTTGCACAATAGCCTTCAGAGGATTCCAGATCCACTCCAGAAGTGGCAGTGGGTGTTGCATAAGGACGGCTCCCCGTATCCCGTTCCACCGGCTGATGCAAAGCTGTCTCGTGTCTTGCCTTACGTGCTGGTAAAGGATGAAAAGGAGCAGCGCCGGGAGCACCAGCGGGCGCTCCGGTGCAACGCAGTCGCTGCGGCAACGTTGCAGAGCCTGAATTCCCAGGGTCTCTCCGCGGCCCCCTCCACAGCGGGCAGTGCCCGGACTCGCGCCCCGTTTCCTAGCCCGAGGTACTTCACTCTCCTTGTGTCCGATGCGGGATCGCTGCTTGTACGTGATGGGTGTCTCTCGGACCTCTTTGTGATGGAGTTCCAGCCAGCACTGCTAGAGGCGGAGTTGAGCTCTCATTACTGGCTGTCGGTGCGGGAAAAAGCTCCTCCCGGGATTACAGGCTTGCCATTTAAGCGGCATCGCGCCTTCCTGGAGCTTCTGTCAGCGGCCGAGAAGTTTGTGTCAGCAGCAATCCCCTCCGCATCCCTGACTCGCGATGTTTTGAAGAATGCTGTGCAGTTTCTCGACAGGTGCGGAGGCGGTCGTGGCCTTCTGGCGTGGCCGCTCACAGATCCGGCGGAGGGTCATCATCGCCTTCGGGTTGCCTTCACCTTGAGCTATGAGTTCTACGCCGATCCTCTTGTTTTTTCGCGGCACCCTCGAGGTGCGGTACGAGCAGGTTGCGTGGGGAAGGCGCAGATACGCCACCTTGCATCTGGCACTGACGTAGCGTCGTCCCCCGCTGCTGCCGCCGCTGGATCTGGGAGTGCAAAGTCACTGTACGTGATAAAGACACTGAAAGATGTTATTAGCTACATACTCGCGACCATGAGGAGGGCTGGCTGGGTCTTGGTCTGGCAAGAAGATCATCATCGCTGGCCAACCGCGGTGCCACCGCCGCACATGCACCCCCACATCAACCCTATGTCCTCTGCTTTTCCGCTGAGCAGATGTGCCGGCCCGTCGCTGAAGGAGCGAATCGCCGAGTCGCTGGAGAGGTGGCGCCAAGAACAGCTGCAGCTCAACAACAAGAGATATGATGTTGACATGTCGGCTGGGGCGTTGGAGCCGCCATCGTCTCATCAAACGGTGGAGTCGACGAGGGCGGCGACTGTAGACGCGGCCACAGCGTCGCCGTACGCAAGTCTCGATGTGTGGCAGACCGCTCTCATCCCTGAAGACGCCGGTGTTTACCTGTGGGAAGGACAAACAGTGTTTCTCGATGACGGTCGCCCGGGTGTCATCGTCGAGTTCCGACCACCGCCGACGGAGCTGTTCACGCCGATCGAGCAGCACCCGACGGAGGCGAAGCGCGCGTACTGGCGTGTGCAGCAGGAGCTGCACGCCGACTTCATCCGCTTTTATCGGTGGCGCCGCCACTGTTTTGCTGCGGCAAACCCGCAGCAAGTCACGGCCGCCTTCACCAGCCTCCCGCATTACGTACGAGCACGTGAAATGACGCATTTTCCTGTGGTGGAGCTGCTGCACACATCCCCAGATGGTAAGCGACCGCTTGTGCAAGTACTGCCGAAACGCGCGATGCAGTACCACGTGGCGTATCCGCGCGTGTGCGTCGTGAGTGTCGCGGAGCAGAAGGCCTGGCACGAAGCGCAAGGCTTGCCGGCGCCTTTCAAGGATGAATTGCGGGACGTGGTGTGGAGACTGTCTACCACAGATCTGGACGACCGCTCTGCGTCGCAGGTGACGCTGTTGCGGCTTCCACTCTCTCCATTTCGCATTGAGGCGGCTGCGTTGCCTTTCGTGTCTCGTGTGATGGAACTCTCCAGGCACCCTGTTGTCCATCACACGCAACGCACTCTGTGGCCCGAGGCATCTACGAAGGAAAGGCAAGCGCTTCTTCACAGTTTGAACGTGGAGTGGGCCAGCTGTCATCGAAAAGCCGTCATTCACGACAGGTCGTGTGCCCCGCAGCTGCGGGCGGTGAAAGAGCGGGCGCACATTAACTGGAGGTCGCTATCCGCGTCGCACCATTCCTCGGAAGCACTCTGTTTTGCCTTCTTCACCGCTCATTCCGAAACTGTGCTGCCTTGAAAGCAGAGAAAGGACTGACGGGAGATGAGACACTGCTGAGTCGCTAGCGTGAGCCCACCCGTTGTCGACTTGCCCCTTGTTTTCGCTCCATTGTCGATCGGATTTACGCCGTGCGACCGCCGTGTGTCTCGTGCGCTCTCTTTCACCGCCTCCCCCACTGTATCGCCTTAACCTTCATCCTCTCCACCGCTCGTAGGTGACTGTCGCGACTCGGGTGTACAGGTACTGCGTGCCCTTGTTCGTTTACTCCTTTTCAATCGATTGACCCTGCTTGTTGTCTCTCTGCTAGGTTGCTCCACTTCATCCACACAGGGACGCATGAGTCCCCTCCCCCTCAACCCCCCGAGCTCACAACAAAACACACACACACACAGTGTCGAGGCTGCGGAAAAGTCCCCCACCCCCACCCTCTCTGCTGCTGCTGCAAGAGAGACGGAGAGAGGGAGGGGGAAAAGAAGGAGCATTGGGACGCGTTGGCGTGCACGGTATTCTTGCATTCTGCCGCTCTCTTGCGACAGTGTGATGATGCCCCTCCCCACCCCCGCCTCCACACCTCCGATCCTATTGTTTGTCTAGCGTTCTTGTGCATCTTGTAAGGGTGCTGTGTGGACGCTGCAGTGCTCGGGGACGTCGATGACGGAGGAGGAGGCGAGGGGGAGGAAAACCAAAAGAAAGGATAATGTGGCGGACGTGTCCGGAGACCCGCGGGGCGAATTTTGAAGTGGAGATAGAGCTGCGTCGCGCTGTTTACTCTTGCTGCTGCTCCATGGAATGACGCAGGCGCCTCCCCCCTTTCATTCACCACCGCTACCAGGACAGCTGCTTATCCTCTGTCTTGGTGCGCGTATATGTTGCTTGTACCTCTCTCGCTATCTCCATCCTCTCCTCGTTTCTCATGACCTCCTCTTCTCCGCCTCGGAGTGTTTTACGGCGCCGTCCACCTACACACGATCGCCGCTGCAAACAAGAAAGCGGTTCTCACGGCGCCTCGTTACACAGTCACACACCCCCACACACGAAAGCAGAGGCACTCTGGCTCTTGCCCTTCCCCTTGCGTCCCTCATCTTCTGAGTGTGTGTGTGCTCCTACCACGAAAGGTGTGGACGCGTCTCCTGCTTCTGTGTTAACCCCTCTGTCTCCCTTGTTGCTGCGGCACCGACCCACGGCTTCCTTTTTTTTCTGTCGCCTTCCTTTTCCCTCGCACCCCCGCGTTGTGTGTGCGCGCGTCGCTGCCGGTGCCGACTGCGCGTGTAGGTGTACGTGCGACACGGACCGGCCCGAGGAAAATTCGGCAAGAGAAGCCCAGCAAGACACCAAGAGTGCGCGGTATTGATCATTTTGTTTTTCTTGTGTATCTTTGAGCACCACCAAACGGGAAGACCGGGCGAAGGAAGTGTGAGCCGAGGTGTGGGTCTCTACACCAAGCAGCAAGACGGCACACCGCGTGGTGGTGGCAGGGAAAAGGCGGTATATAGCAACGCTCCTCTCTTTCACATCTTATTGTTTCTTGCCGTGAGCTCCGACTACGTTTTTTTTTGCCCGGTTTTGCTCACTTGTGCTTATCTCCTGTCCCTCTGGTACTGTCAAACGCATCCAGTGCATCTTGATGCTGGTGGTTCTGCGAGAAGGTCTTCATCCCACATACGCAGGCGCGCACCCGAGTACACAACCCCCCCTTCCCCTCCCACACACACACACACACACGTGTAAACACCCACCTCTACCACTCTACCCATACACACGCACAAAGGTGTAACGCGCGTGCTCTCAAGACACTTCTCCCTGCGGTTTCTCTTTCACTCCCGCTGTTACATCTTTGCCTTTCCCTGTAGAGAATTTCGTTGGTGATTCTTTCGTTGTTTGCTGTTCTCCTGTCTTGCATGTTGTCCTCTATCGTTGAAGTTGTGTTGTCGTCTACATTGCTGTTTCTCTCTTTTCCTTTTTTCCTTTTTTTCTTCACGGTCTTTCGCTAGTCCTGCGCTGTGCACACGTGTACCTTTGCATCCTCCTTGTTTCGGCGTCTCGCACACCTGTTTACTGCTGTTGATGTATGTTTGTTGTGTGCGTGTGCGCGCTATCTTTTTTTTTCTTGTAGATTTACTGAGTTTTGTGGTTTCTGTAGTGTTGCTGGGGGTTCCTTCTTGGCCTTCGTATTTACTCTAGTTCGAACTTCCTATCGCGGTTTTTTTACTAGCGCGCGTGCGTGCGCGTGTGCGCGCGTGTGCGTGTGTGTGTGTGTGTGGGTGTATCTGCCTCCCTCCCTCTCTTGCACGTTGTGTGTGCCTGAGTTGCGCAACACCTCGCCCCGCGCTTGTATTGCCCACCCTTCATTTTTTTTCTTGAGTGTGTGTGAGTGTGAGTGTGTGTGTGTTTTATGGGTTTCGTATTTTTTTTGTTCGTTTCTTCACCGCTTTCGCTGTTCTACGCTCTGTCCCTCTCTCTCTTATCATTCTCCCTTTTTTTGTTGTTGTCTACTGATCAAGCTCATACACCCTCTTCCCCCTCTCCCCCAAAAGAAAAGAAACACACACACACACAAAAGTGGCGCACACGGCGTCCTCTGCCCCCCCTCTTCCCGTCTGACCTCGCCATATCTTTTTCTTTTTTTTTCGCGTGTGTGTGTGCACTTCATTTGTGCGGGTTTAACCTCCCTACCGGGCTTCATCTTTGGCGCCATCGTTTCACTTCTGCTGAAGGACACTGAGGTGCGCGTCGGCTCAGAAACGCGATCGTTGAAGGTGGAAGGAGGTGTTTTACAGCTCTCGTACTTATCTTTCTCTCTGCCTATATCATCTACGTGTGCGTGTGCATGACCGGTGCCTGCTCATAATATTTGTCGATTCAACAGCAGCAGCGTTTTCTTGCTGTTCTCGTGCGTGCGTTCGCTCTCCTTCCTGCATCCTCTTTTTTTTGGCCTCCCCAATCTTTTCCACCAAATTCGCACCCCAGCCCTTTAGGTGTAGTCAGCTCTTCTTTTTGTTCGTGCCTGCACGCCTTTTCTCTTACTTCCCTCTGCGTGCTCCCTTCCCCACCTATCCCACCCCTCGTCTTCCCCTCGTGTTCGAGTGTGTGCCTCCGCTGCGTGTCCTCTGTTTCTTCCTTGTTTCACGTGTCTCTCTGCTTTTATATACATACATATACGTATATGTGTTTGTTTGTGCACACACGTCGTCGTTTTTTTGCCCCTCTCTCTCTCGTTGAAGGGTTTTGTTTTACGCGCGCGCTCTATTCCATCATCATTTCGCTTTTACTTTCCCCCTCCCCCGTTTTTGTGCTTGCGTGCTGCTCGTTTCTCGAGGTCTGTGTGTCTGTGTCTGTGGCTCGGGCGTGCGTGCGTGCGTGCGTGTGTGTATTCGTCTCTTCACACTAGAAGAAAAGGAGAGCCAACGAACACATTTTTATTTTACTTGCCTCTGCCACTTTCTTCTTCGTCCTCCTCGTCTTCTGTTCTTTGTCTCTCTGTCTCTCTTCTGCTTTCTTGATCGCGCGTGTGGGGTGCGGTCATACTGCTGCGTGTTGGTGTCTGCGTTGCCTTTCCGGGTGTTTGCGAACCGTCCCCCCTCACCCCTCTTGCACACAAGCTCAACAAACAGCATATACACACGACAGACGAACTGACGTCAACACACTTGTACCTTTTACACGCAGGCCACCGTGCACGAGCATACGGCAGTTTTTTACTGTTCTTGTATTCCTTTCTATCTTCCAGCGCAATCGACTCGTTCGAGCCTGCACGTCCTCGTCCACCTGTTCTCTCTCTTCTGCCCTTTCTTTTCCGCACCTGGTGCTGTGTCTGTCGGCGTGTTCTCGTTTGTGTTTAGTGTTTCCTTCTTGTTTTTTTTATTAATATTGCGGTGCCTTTTTTCCTCTCTCCTTCGTGTGGGATCTGTGTGTGTGTGGGTGGGTGTTGCCTGCGTCCGCTGGGGGGCACCCACGAGCGTACGATAAGGCATCCAGACCTGTGTGTCTCGTCCCCTCTCTCTCCCTTCGCACTCTTCCCGCTCATCCTTATTTTTCGTTTTTTTTTCGACGATCATACATACACGCACGCGTACCTGCAGTCCCTCTTCTGTTTTGCCTTTGGTTATGTTCTGTGGTGTAGCTGCTTTTCCTTTGGTTTTACTTTTCTTGTATTCCGCCTTGGCGCTCCCTTCCACTCCCTCTCTCCCCCCACCACGCCACACCGCACCGGACTTTGTACGCAAGAGACGAAGGGACGGCAAGTGAGGCGTAGTCGTACGTTGCACTGCTCGACCTCCTTTTTGCTCTTTTTTCCCTTCCTTCCCTTCTTCCGTCTTCATTTTCTTTTCTCTGCTTGGTCTGCTCATTGGGGAGCCGGCTTGCGAAGCATCTCCAGCGCGCGGGTCCTCTTGTGTGTTGCCTCCAACAAGGACAACACACGTGCAAGCCTCCACGCGCATCGTGGCGAGGCAGAGGGTCATGCAACCGCACGTGCTTTCTATTCTACATAGTGTCTCAATACGCCCTCACACGTACACCAGTGGAGGGAGCATAGTGGGTTGCGGTGCACCACTGTTAGTGCAGATTCAGCCTCGACGGGGAACGCACATTCCTTCCGCACACTTCACCGCATCCCAGCACAGCAATGTTTAAGGGCAATAGCGTTCAGCCGATCATCATCGACTCCAAGCACTCGTGCACCTCCAGCGATAGCGGCGACGCAGATGGCACTACGTCGCGGGGTGCACTGATTTTAGCCAACGGGATAGCGGTGTCTCCGGGGCCACCGAGCGGGTCTAGTGCGCCAACGCCGTCTAGAGTCTCCGAGGCTGTGCTCGCCTCCCGGCAGCCGATTCCGTCGGGTGCCAGCCCATCCGTGGCAGACGGTGGCGCGACCACCGACATGTGGTACGAACCCACTGCCGCCAACTTTCCAGCACAACCGCGTGGTTCTGTCATTCGCGTTCTGCCGACTGCTGGTGGCTACGCCACGGGGGAGCAGAACGCCCCTGCGCCGAGCTGGAACGCCCCGAATCTGGCGCATTCCGTTTCTCAGCCAGGGCAGCACTTTTCACTGCTGGATCTGCAGCAGAGTCATGCGAATAACACGTCCACAACGGCTGGCACGGCCTCGACCATGATCCGGAACGCCACGATCCCGGCGTACATCCAGCCCAGCCCGAACCACAGCAACGACCACAACATGAGCCTGTCGCTGAGCCTGCAGAAGCAGAAGGACGCGAACGCTGATGATGAGGACTACGCCGACGGCCGACGCATCTTGATGCACAACCCGCTCAAGGGCCATCTCTTCAGCAGCACCTCGGACTCCTCGCTTCACAGCTCCATCGGCCAGCCGGAGATGATCGCGGCGGCTTCCAGCAGCGTGCAGAAGGGGAGCAGCGACCCTGGCAACCGTCTCGACACAGCGCTCGGCTTGTCCGGAGAGGAGACGACGCAGGGACTGGTTACGGAGAACGTCGAGGGCCCGTGTGATGAGAAGCGCGTGAACCTGATTGAGGTGCACGTCATCGACTCGGACGACGATCCATCCTCGCTTGAGGAGCAGGAGCCACAAGTTTACTGCACCATTCCCAGCCTTCCCGCCGTTGCTTTTATCATGTGCTTTGGCGCCATCATTGTGGGGCTGTTGGGCTTCCTTCCCTTCTACTTCGTCGGCGTCAACTCCAACGCGCGCACAACAGAGTATCTGCTGAGTGAGGCCATGAAGGGCGTCGCCTCTATCACGCAGAACAGCCTGGCGATGCTTCCCGCGTTTGTGCACATTGTGACGTTCAACTACATCAAGCGTCATAACACGACACTGGAGGAGACGAACTTGCCCAAGGACCCGGATCAGCTGCTGGTATCGCTCCTCACGGTTCTCACTCGCTTCAACGAGGCCATCTCGTATTTGCGGTTCGTCTACGAAGGCGGTCTCTACACGAATGCTGGCTACACAGACCCGAAGCCAAGCGATGCGAATCAGACCCGCAAGATCTACGGCGGTCACAGTCGCACGCTCAACACGGTCCCCATGCTCGAAATGGACAATGAGAGCGTCACCGCTGTTGAGCCGCCAAACGTCTTGGGTTGCTTCGACTTCCACCGCGAAGTCACCCTCCCTGAAGGTGCCATGAATCAGATTGTGAAAGCGTGGGTGGCGGACCCGCAGAACAGCACGCGCTGGCTGCTGGCCTCCGATAACACCACTCCGACGTACTTCAACTTTGTGATGCCTTTCATCGTCAACGGCTCCCTCGGCTACTTCGAGGCTGGCTCCTCATCGGACAAGATCATCGAAGAAACAACCACCCTCGTAAGCTTTCTGCGCAAGAACGGTCGCATCTTTCTCGTGGATGCCACACGCAACATTCTTGTCGGTAACAGCTGGAACCAATCAGTGCAGAGCAGAACGGATGACAACGCGATCGGCGCAACCATCTACACCCCGACTCGCATCTACGAAATCACCGAGCCCATCATTCTCGCTGCCATGCAGGTGGTTAACGAGAGCGGTAGCTTGACGGAGGTGTTGAAGGACAAGGACACAGCCCTCATCACCTTTTGGTACAAGGGGAACAACGCATTCCTGAACCTAACAAAGGTGAAGGACTCGTACGGGCTGGACCTCGTTCTTGGCGTCGTGGTCGTGCGGGCTGACTTCGAGAAGGCCTTCTCCACTGCGCGCACGGCGGCCTTCACGGTGACGGTCTTGGTGGTTGTGATCGCCGCTATCGTCGCTGTTGTCATCGCGTGGTTTGTCGTGCGGGAGATGAAGCGGCTCATCCCGCAGCTCATCCGCGCGTCAAACCTTGAGGTGTCCCGCGGCGACGGCAAGGATCACCGCGTGCAGGGCTGGCTGGCGTACATTACGGAGATTCGCGGCATTCACGAGGCCTTCGTGCGCGTCGAGCGGAGTTTGCGAGAGATGCGCACGTTTGTGCCGGCGGCCGTCATGACTCTGGCGCCGTCCGACGACTCTCACAGCGACGCGGATCTTGCTGACGGCAAGACGCGCCGTGTGCGTACGCGCTTTAACGCTAACATAGTCAAGGACAACACGAACGAGTTCTCACGAGTGGATGTGGCGATGGTACTGGTGGACGTGCACCGCGCAATGGACGCGACTGAGGCATGCTTTATTATGGATATCATCTCGCAGCGCGCCGAGGAGTACACCGGCTACATCGAGTCCGTCAGTTCTAGCAGCTTCTTCGTCAATTTCGGCACCCAGTCGCAGAACCCGCTCGTGGTGTCGAAGATTTGCCGCTTCGCGCTCGAGGTGTACCAGTCCGTGCCGGACTTCATGCGCCACCGCGTCGTCTGCTTCGCTGTCCGCATGCCGTTTCTTGTTGGCACGTGCGGCGCACGGCACAGCAAGGCCCGCGTCGTCTTCGACACGCAGCGGATGCTGGGCATTTCAAAGGTGCTGTGGGACATCGGCTGCCACGTCGCCTCTACGACAGACACACTCTCGCACTTCGCCACGAGCAGCGCGCAGATCCCGTGGTACCGGATTGACTGCGTGCGCTTCCCAGACGAGGTTTCGCAGGTGACACTGTGCGAGCTGCTGGACCCGTGCTCGTCGCTGCAGGATAATGAAAACATGCCAAAGAGGATGGGCGACGGTCTCTCGAAAATGTGCAAGGGTGAGTACAAGGAGGCGCTTATGATCTTTGACTCGGCGCACAGCGAGAACGTGCAGCTGAAGCGGCTGCGCAAGATCTGCATTGACCGCATCGCCTCTGGCGACACAAGCAAGTACATTCATCTCATTCAGGACGTCTACGTGCTGGACTCCACCCCCAGCAACCACGAAGACATGGCGATTGGCGGCGGTGCTGCGATGTACGACTGCGACGCCGACAACCCCATCGGCGTGGCGACGAACAGCGGCGAGGTGTGCGATCGATCCAACGAGCCACCGTTCTTTGCATGCAACTCCTTCGGGAATGGTGCGGGGATGCCGGCACCAGTGCTGTCGCAGCCCGCAGCACACGCCTCGTCTCCGGTTGCGCGTCACCCCGCACCAACGTGCAACTCGAAGACGTCGCCGACGCCGTCCGTGACGACTGGCGGTGAGGCGGCCGAGCCCTCGCACCTCACCGAGCGGGCTGTGACGGCCGCCATGGGTCCCCGCGAGTTCCCTCCATGCGGAGCGCTGCAGGTGGCTGGAGCCAGCGGCGCGGGTCCAGGTCTCCCTCCCTTTCATCCACGAACCCCTGGCGCTACGACGACGCCAGCCAGCATGCCTGGAAGCTCCCCGCCCTGTGGCGCACGCGACGACAGCGCGAGTGAGGCGCCGTCGTTTCTCATGAACGCCTTCGTCTTCGACTCCTCCATGGCTTCCGCGGCCTCCGCGGACGCTGTTGGTGCGACCGTGCAGGCGGCAGATGAGCCCCAGGTGTTGCGGGACGTGAACCAGCACGAGTGGCAGGTCTCCCTCTACCCAATCGGCAGCGGCGCCTTCAGCTTCATCTATCTGGGCATGTCAGACGACGGCGTGCAGGTGGCGATCAAGCGCATTCCCCGGCTGCACCGCGGCATCAAGGAGGAGGAGATGGTGTCCGAGGTATGCACGTGCGCCAAACTGCGACATCCCAACATTGTTCCCTACATCTCCTGCTGTGTAACCCAGTCGTACCTGGCAATCATCATGGAATACATGCCAGGGGGCTCGCTGCACGACATCATCGACAACTTTGGCAAGCTGCCTCGCACCGTCGTGCGCCGGTTCATGCTCGACATTGTGAACGGCCTAGCGTACCTGCATGAGTCCACCACGCACGGTGACGTGAAGCCGCACAACATTCTGCTTGGCGTGGACGGTGTCTGCAAGCTCTCCGACTTTGGCTCCGCCTCGGACAGGCTCACGGAGGCGTGCTGCGTCAACGAGGACCGCCTGATGCGCGGCACGGCCGTGTACATCTCACCCGAGGGTGCGCGCAACCTTCCACTGACCTCCGCCTCTGACATCTACTCGCTCGGTATCTCGTTCTTGGAGATGGTGCTGGGCCGCCTGCCGTGGAGGTGGGCCGATCCGGAGAGAACAGACGCGCTCCCGCTGCGTCACGACCACGATTTTGTGCAGTGCCTCACCGCCAATGCCATTGCTGTCGACATTCCCGACGACCTGGACAACGACGTGCGCGAGTTGGCGCTGGCGAGCTGCGCTGAGAACCCAGAAAAACGACCGACAGCCCAAGAGCTGCTTTCCTTCGCCTTCCTGATTTGAGAACCCTGCGTCCCCGTACCTCCCGAGCGTCCATTGATGCGTCCCTTGTGCGTGTCACTTCGTCGCTTGCCGCGAAACGCAGAGGCACAGCAGAAGGGAACGATACCGTTGCGGTGCTCTGCTGGATGCGGTCATTTGCACTGGCTTCCCGTTCCCAACGCACGCGCCCATGACGCGTTTTTTTTTTCGGTGTAGTGGCTTCCTTTTGTGCGTGCAGCACGACGCGTTGTCTCCTTTTCTTTGCGTGCTGGCAATGTCCGTGTTTCTCCTCTCCTCGCGTGCGTGCGCTGCCTCTGTTGTTGTTTGCTCGATTCTCTCATTTTGTTCGTGTTCGCCTTCTTTTCCACCTTTGTGTATGCTGTTGATGCTGCAGCGCCAGCTGCCTAGCCGGGGTCCTTCCTCCGACACACCCACCTGCCACTCCTTTCCTCGCCACTTCCCTGTACGGGAGAAGAGGCCAACGCGAAGAGGAGTGGATAGTCATGGAGCGACGTTGTCTTCTCCGCGTCGCCTCGTGTAGGTCAGAGCTCTCCTTCTCCCAACCGATTTGCCTGTTGATGGCTGTATTGGTGTCGCTCTTGTATTTCTCCGTTTTTTTTTGGGAGGGGGTATCTTTTCGTTTGTGTGGCTCTCCGCTGTTCTTGCTGCTGGTTGCATTAGCCTTCTATCCTTTTCCCCTCCTTATTGGGCCTGTGTGCGTGTGTTCGTTGTTTCTTCTCGCCTTTTGCTGTCACTCGCACGGACAGAAAGACCTGCGGCCTCCCCCTTCCCTCTGTAGCACGTACGAGGACGAGGAAGACTGCCGGATCATACACACACACACGCACGCACACACGAAAGAGAGCTGTAGAGAAGGGTATCAAAAGAGAAAAGAAATGCCAATCCGAATTAGACAACTCGCCCCCACCCACCCACTCACTCTTCGCGTGCGCAGAGGCTCTCGGGCACATGAACGAATATGTGTTGCACTCTTCTGCTGCGCACGGAAATGTATATTAGTGGTTGCAAGCGAGTTCTCGTGCTGGGTGTACGGCATACATACCTGGAAATTTCGCTTTCGTGTATTCTCTCCTTCATGGAATTCGGTGCGACCTGCTCTTGTTTCCGCCGCGCGTCTCCGTGCTCGTTAGTTTTATTATCTGTACTCGTCATTGTTTTTTTGTTTCTTCCTTCACCGTTGTCACACCAACCCCCTTTGTGTGTGCGTGTGTATGTGTGTCTACGCACTTATTTACATGTAGTGCGAGTGCTGGTGTGCGCATGTCTGCTTCAGCTATGGGTTATCGTATGATGTGCGCGAGTGCGTGCATGAAGCCGTGCGGTATGGACATACACGTTTTCGTAACGCCCCCCAAGAGTGTCGTTCCCTCTCGCTCTTTTTTTGTTTGAAATTGCTCATTTTTTAAGTCTTCATTTGGTGTGCTCTCGCCGCGAATCAGCTCCGCGCATCTCTCTCTCGTTGGTGCTGCCGTTCTCTCCCCTCTCTCTTTCGCTCGCTCTGTCTTGCTTTCTCATTGGTGTTTCGATTCACGTCTTCTCCTGCACATGTGCGGTGCGTGATGCTACTGTGTGTGCGTGACGTTCTGCTCTTCAGGTCTTCTTTATGGCTCCCCATTCCTTTTCTGTCCGGCGTTCTAGCCTCTCCTCCCCCCACTTCCTCTCACTTCCCCTCCCCCTTTCGTTCTGTACGCTGCATACCCCCTCCCTTCCCCCTCTCCCTCTCTCTTCCTATGCTTCCTCTCTGCCTTTCGCTGTTGTACTCCTCCCTTTTTTTCCTTACACACGAATAACTTCAGATGTCTCCGTCACTGCATCAGAGAGTGCATCTACGCGTATGGTTATGTATGTGTGTGTGTGGGGGGGGGTCGGTGGCAGTGTACGAGCACGAGTGGGAGAGAGAGGGAGAGGCCGTGCACACTTCATGGGAAACCAGAGAAGGTGACGCATCGCGAACAAGAAGCCCAGAGAGGCGGAGTAGGGAAAGAGCAACGAAGGGAAAGCGACGACGACGACGACGAAAAGGTGACGCAACTGTTCCCTTATTTCACTTCTTTGTTCTGCTCTTTTTTTTGTCTTTTTTTCTTTCTACTCTTTGACGAAGTCACAACCTCGTGTCTTTGTGACATTTGTTCTGGTCTTCTTGTTATGTGGTGGCCACGCACACACTGTCTGTCCACGTCACTCTTTTTCGCTTCTCACTCTCCCGCCTCGTTTCCCGTGAGTGGTCGCGTGGGGGAGGTATGCGCTTGTAATTGGCGCCTGCTCTCTCGTGTGTCTTTGTTTCCTGCGCCGTATCCCGCCTACGATGAGGCTCTTCTTCAGTCGCTTCTTTCTTTTTTTCTATGTTGTTGCTGTGGTTGTTCTTCTGCTCGTTGCCCTTTTCTATCCCCACCACCGTCTTCTCCAGACTTGGTGCGTTTCTCCTTCCCCCCGCTCTCTTCTCTCTCACCCTGCCCCCTTCGCTCATATCTGACGCGGTGTGCATCAGAGCGAGAGGGGGGGGGGAGAGGTACGACGCTCACAAGCGGGATAGGAAAGACGTTGGGAGGGGGGAGGGAGTGTATGAGAAGCGGGGAAGCGGCCGTATTCCAATCAGTCCTTTTATCCGTCCTCCCTCACACGTCAAGTCACCGCCCTCTTCCTCCCTTACTCCTCTCCCTCCCCCCACACACGTAAACCCTTCCATCTTTTTTTCGAATTCACTTTCCTCTCGCACCTGGGGTACAGAAACATAAAAAAAAGAAAGGCGAAGGGCGGCGGCAATAGAGGTGAGGCTGCGGAGGGGTGGGGAGGGGTGGACGGCGGAGATGGTGAGGGAGCTGCTTGGGGGACGGACAGAGACCATACATGGTGCGTCTTTTTCCACCCTCTCCTCAGGGAAAAAGAATCTTTTTGATTCGGGCTCGTACCCCCTCCCCTCCCTCTCTTCTCTCTCTTCGCCTTTTTCTTTCTCTGGGTATAGGTCACATGTTCATCTGGTTGTCTTCGTTTCCTTCACTCCCCTCTGCCCTCCTCCAATCCTCTCCTCCTCCCCTCCCCATCCTCTTGTTCCTTTTTGGTATTCCCTCTTTTTGTTCTGATTTCTTTACGCCTTGTCTTCTCGCACCTTTCCTGCGTTCTCCCGCTGTGGCTGTTCATGTTGTGTCCCTCACGTTGTTTGTTTCGCATGTTTGCGCTTCTTGCCTGGCGGCTGCATCTCTTACTTCTTTTCCGCGCCCCTCCCTTCTTCCCCTCGTTTTTTTTTTGTTGTTGGACTTACACCCGCTTCACCACCACCACGAAACAAAAAAAAACGTTTCTGGCGTGCGCCGGTCTCACATCACCTCTTTTTTTTTCTGTTTACGTTGTTTCTGTGGCGCATGTTGTGGAGTCGTTGGTCTCTCTCTCTGGTCCTCACCCGCCTTTTTGGTTTGTGTGCTGCGACGTGCTCTCTCCTTCTCTCCCTGGAGAGTCTTTCCTCTCTTGTGGCTCCCTCTCGCGCGTGCCGAAGTCTGATCGAACCTTGTGGAAGGCACCGATGCACCAGCGCGGGCGATTCGCGGGCGGGAACGGACAGGACGCCAGCAGGGATGCACAACAGACACACGCCCACAGAAGGAGAGGTGCACAAGAGGGTCTTTTACACCTCTTGTGTTCCTCTGCCTCCTTTGATGTCCACCTGCGAGTGCCTAGACGTGTTTTCGACGTTATTGTTGTTTAGTTGTCCACGGTTTGTGACACTACCTCTTTCGCAGCCAAGTTTTGTTTCGTCGTTGTTGCTTGCTTCTTTTTGCAGACGCGTACGCACCCCGCCACCTTCTCCTTATCGGAGCGCCTCTTTACCTCAGGCAAGCGATGGTGCGTGAGGATGTGGGATTCGCACAACACACACACCCACCCACCCACACACAGAAAAACGCAGGTGCTTGTATGAGCGCAGCGCAGGGCTTGATGTGTCCGTGTGGGTGTATGTGAGGAGGGGGATATTGTTGTATACATAACGTCAATCTTTACCTCTCACTCTTCTCCTGTCGCTTGATGTCTCTTCTTTATGTATCACTACCTCTCTTCCTGCCGTTGTATCTCCCCTTTCCCCTTGTGTGCGTGTAACACACGTTTTGTTTTTCCTTTTTCGTGCTATCTCTCTCTGCTTGTGCCCCCGCCAACCCTCTCCGTCTCTCTTGTTACTTTCTGGTATGGTTGATGGTATTGCGGTTGCTCGTGATTTGTGCTGCCACTGGAGTGCTTCCTCCACAAACGCGTGCGCATGTTTCTGTGGGAATGCGGTGGAGGAGACGTTTTTTTTTTTTTTAAGGGAAGTATGCAGACAGATGTACACACTGCCCTCCTTCACCTCCCCCACACTCCAAGCCCCCTTCTCAAGACTTTTTCGGATCGCCTTGCTTTTTCTGTGCCGTTCTTGGTTCTCTCTTCGTACCTCACAGTCAATTCTCATGTACCCACAGGAACCTTCTTCTCCTCACCACGCCCTCTCTCCGCGTGTTCTTTGTTTTCACCCTCTTCTTCGCTTATTCCCTCCAACCACCTCCCTCCGCTCACCTCTCGCTGCGTGTGTATCTCTCTTCCTTGAGGAAATGTCACAACAGTCAATACAATTTGCCACGAAAACCGCATCTGCACCAAAGGCGAAATACGAGTTGAACCAGAACTGTTGAGACGGGTGGACACCATCGCTTTCCTGTGTATTTTGTGCGTATCTCTGTCTTTCAAGGGTGCTTGTGCGCGTGTCTCGGTTGTACACGTTATCCCTGTCTTGTAAGGCAGAGAGGCTCAAATAACGTGGCTCCTCCTTCGCGTTTGTTTTCCCGTCTTTCCTCCTCCAGATCACAGCGCTGACGTGTTTCCCATGCGCCTTGCGGCCCGCACAAACGCCCACGCCTGCATATAATGCTCACCGAAAGGAGACACCAAGAGTCCGCCAACTCACACTGGCCATTGCCCTAATCTCGATGCCTGTCCGGTGAGCCACGTTGCGTGACTCTCCGTCGCCTCGCTCATTGCGCTCTCGTTTGTGCTGTTCCAAATCTTTGCGTGCCCGCATGCGCAGTTTTGGAGGAGTGAAGAAGGACGAAACATTACGGTGAGGGGACTGCGACGTATGCTGCCCCTCTCCCTCTCTTGTCACGTTCACTTTCTTGCGCGGGCATCAGTGAGAAGAAAAAAAAGAAAACTGAACATGCCACGACAGGCGACATCAGCAAGCCTTCTTCTCGGAAACTCCCCCTCCCCCTCGAAAAAAAAAGTAAAGGAAGAGTTCGCGCGCACAGCCGACCTGCACCACCACCACCACCACTTGTGACGGCGCTTGAGCAATGATCTCCACAATCAGTGATTGTGTTCGCCTTTTTCCCCCTTTTCTTTGTGTGCCTCTCTCGTCTCTCCCGCGCTCTCTCCTGCGCTTTAACCCGTTTCTTTTCTGATCGCTCTTCTTCTCGCGCCCTCGTTCGCTTTCTCCATCCTTCACCTTCTTTGTGCACCTGCACGTGCTTCTGCGTGTGCGCGCGCGCGGCTCGCATCGCCCTAGGAATGAGCCGTTGTGTTCCGCCACCTTTTTTCCACTTTGTTCTTGTGCGTCTTTTTTTTCCGGCTAGACTGATAAGGTACAGCAAACAATCAATGAAAGCAGACCCAC
Source organism: Leishmania mexicana MHOM/GT/2001/U1103 (assembly GCF_000234665.1). NCBI lineage: Eukaryota > Euglenozoa > Kinetoplastea > Trypanosomatida > Trypanosomatidae > Leishmania > Leishmania mexicana. The sequence continues at coordinate 294,832 of NC_018335.1, forward strand.
TATTTCTTGCATCATCGTCGTGATGGAAAAACCACAGGGCGGGGAGGAGGTGCGGCTGCCGGCCGTGGCGGGGTGGGGTGGGGACGGTTTATGCGCTGCTTCTCTTGCATTTCATGGTTGTGGGACCCCGACCGGCTTCCTCTCAGGGGCTCCTCTTCTATCCGCCTCCTCCCACTCTGCTGGGCGTGTGTGGTCATCGTCGTCAACTCAGGGTGTAGCGAAGGTGGAGAGACGCGGTGACTGACTGGATTCCCGTGAGCCTGCTTCGACGACGATGTGACAGCCGTTTACCACGGCGTCCGCCCGCTCTGTGCCTGCCATTGGAGCCACCGCGACTCGGGGCAGGGCAAACCGGAGGAGCCGCTACGGGTGGTGGAGAACATTTCACATCTTTGTGTCCTCCACACCGTGCAGCCCCTCTTCGCTTATAACGGAGTGGACGAGGTCGCTGTGTGTGTGCTGTGCTGTGTTGTGCCTGGAAAGCATGTCTTCACCCCCTTTCTCTCTCGCTGCACACGTCTCATCTCTCTCTCTTGCTTCGTCTCGTCACCTTATCTTTGCTGCCGCTGCTGTGCATTTGTTTATCGTTCCGTTCCGACCTTGTGACTCCTTCATTGTCACTATGGACTTTGCGGTACTCGTGCGCGTGTCCTCGGGGAATGCACTTTGTCATAATCCTCTGCTCTCACCCCTTTCACAAAACCCGCTCGTCCATCCACCAACTTCTCACACACCCGAATGCGCTTGTGATCTGTTTTTCTTTTTTTTCTCGCACGTAACAGTATCCAACTGTTCTTCGTGCGTATATATTTCTCTATCGCCCGTGGAAGCTGTCGTTGGTGGTGTGGGTTGCAGGTGCACACACACACACACACACACACACACACAGATATTATAATAAACACACGCGTACACGTTCACACTCACATTCCTCTGCACAGGCGAAGAGGAAGTCCGCGCTGCTGTACATAACGATCCATCCATGCACACAGCGGACACCTACGCACCCGCATACACCACCACCACCACCTAGCCACCTTTTCGTTCAACTGGAAAACCAGAGAGACTGACAAATTTTCAGAGCTCGTCGCCTTCTTCCCACTCTTGCTCAGCGCTGTGTCTTCACAAGACTTCTACCCCTTCTCTTCGCTCATCCACTGCCTCCGCTTGCTGTTGCATCGCCGGTCTGCGTGTCTTGCTCCATCTTTGACTTCTATAGCCGCGACATTGTTTCTCAAGGCTAGCGTGCTCTCTTCCATTTTGATTTTCGCATTTCTCTTGGCCGTAAGTAAAGAAAAGGTCGAGAACGCTGGCGTGCGCACGGAACAAAACGGCTCTTGCTCTTTTCTTTGGCCTTCTCCTCCGTCGAACTCTCTGCGAATTCGCCTGCACACACGCACACGCACAACACACGCACAAACACACACAGATACAGAAGAGCAAAACATTACCGTCACCACGCGTGTGTTTAACCGCGGCATTGCTGCTAACTTGTACTTGGCAGTTTTCCCTATCACCGTATCATTCACTCTTCCCTCCTCTCACCTCCTCCCGTCGCTTCCCTTTCCGCCCTTTTTTTATATCAATATCAACACGCGCGCACACACACATATATATATATATCTATCTCCCTTCCGTGTTATATACATCAAGAAAGGAACTGAAAAAAAGAGAGAAGCGCTTAGCGACATCAAACCCGGTGCTGATCATCTTGAGGGTACATCGCTTAGTTGTAGACGGGCACACAAACGTAAACATCCCCTATCTGTTGTGCCTTCGCACAAGCGTCGCAATACGGCCAGGGAGCAGCTCACGAGCGCTGGCTGTGCGCTTGTCACGTTAGCGCGCCTATATACGCACTCCTACGTACCTTGGCAGAGAAGGGCAGGCAGATTGCGCATGCCTGATCTCTTGCTTCGCGCAGCCACAGAGGGGAAAGCAGAAGCATTGGTCTCTGTCCCGCGAGAGAGCCGATACGCTCAGGGGCGGGGCGGGGGGATTTCGGCGACACCGTGTACGTGCATAGGATCACCACTACTATTTATCGTCTGAATTTCTGTTATATCTGCATCCTTTTTGCTTTGTGTTCCCTACGACGACTGTTATCGCGGACGGGCAAACGTGCACACGACTTGAAGCGGACTGTTCGCTACCTGCCCCCCTCCCCCTCTGTCATTCGTCTTTTCCCGGTGTCTCTCTCTTTTCTCTTACTAGCGGACATCACCAGTACTCTTCGCCTTTTTTCGTTTCCGTTTTTTTTTGCTGCTCTTTTCTACGTGTCTCCGTCGGAGTCTGCCGGCCTGCCTGTGTTCTTTTACACGTCTCCGTCATCAAAGTGTTTCTCTCCATCTCTTTCATTCTCAGGACATTCGCACCACCTCCTCAGGGCCGCACAAAGCTCAGCGGAGAAAGGCGCGGAAGAGAAAAAGATCGAGGGCATATACTGTTAAGTGTTTTCTCCTCCTCCTCCTTCCGGGCCCCTTGCTCAGCCGTTCGCCGTCTCTCGCACGCATTATCTTCGCCTCTTCTTCGAGAGCAGCCCGTTTTGTCTGTTTTATTTTTATTTTGTGTTCGTCCTAATTTTCTTTTTCGCGATTTGTTTCTTTTGTCTGTTTGCTGTGTTTCCCTGTTCCGTTCGTGTCGCCTCGTCTTCGTAGTTTTTTTTTGTTTGTTTCGCTGTCGATCTCCTCTGTGTAATTTCGTGTGTGTTGGTGTGTCTTCATTTTTTTTTGTGTGCTGGGCTAGCCTTCTTCCTCTCGTGCTCTCTTGCGCTTCGTCTCTCTCTCTCTGCACCTTTTCCTTCTCCTGTTTTCTCTGTCTGTGCACAGCAACAACTCTTTTTTGAGTGCTGCTGCTGCTCGCTCTCTGTGTTCTTTTCTCTTCGGTGTTTTAACCGTGTTGCCTCTCTGTCTACCGACGAGGACGTGCTCATTTCGGTCTGCGCGTTTGTATGCGGTCCCCCTCAAGCTCTCTCTATGGTGAGTCACAGTGTTGCTCCTCGAGTATTCTGTATCGTTGATCTCGTGTGCTTGTGTGATCGACTCCTTCTCACAGGACGTCCCTGAGTGTATCAGACCACCATTTTTTCTCTTTTTTTCCGAAGGGCATCGGGAGGGCACGCCTCTACGCCCCTCTCCCTCTGCCTTCCCACACCGATACGTTTACAGGCGCGTGTGCACGGGAGAAGGCCTACGGTGAGGTGAGGCTGCCGCGTGGGGGATAGGAAAGCTAGCAGCAGTGCAGATCAATTGGTTTCCAAAAAAAGTGTTTTGTGGATAGCGTTCCCAATCGCGTCTGGCCAGTATCGTCAAAAATGATCTCGATACCGGTAATGACCGATGAGACGGTGGTGCGCTACCACTCGACCATGAACGGCAGCGGTGCCGCTGCGGGGGAGAACGGGGACTATCACACCGCAGCTGACGCAGCGGGGCGTGGTGATGCCGCTGAAGCAGCGACAGCGGCCGCGGCACCGCCGATACCGATGGACTACTACGCTCAGTCGCTTTCTAGTTCTCCCTCTTCTACAGTCAGAGAAAGCGGTGTATTCGCTGCGTCGGCGCAGTATAGCGCCGCCGTACCCTGCAGCTGCAGCATCCTCGACGTCGGTACCGACCCGGCTCGGATTGCGGCCCCCGTAGAGGTTGCCCCACTGGAGATGCCTCCGCTAGCCCAGCTGTGCGCACTCGCGCTGCAGTACCGCTGTGACCTGAGCCAAGAGATGGACCAGAACATCCGCTCGTGCTTTCACAGCAGCCGCGTCCCCAGTATCTCTCTCTGGGACTACGTACGACGCTTTGCCAAGTACTCTGTCTGCAGCGAGGAGTGCTTTATCTTAGCCATGGTTCTGATGGATCGGTATGTCTGCAAGACCAAAATTCCTATCACCCTTCGCAACGTACATCGGCTCTACATCACCGCCATGACGCTGAGTGTGAAGCTGCGTGACGACTCCTATTACAGCAATGCCTACTACGCCAGTATTGGGGGCGTGGTGAATGCGGAACTAAATGTGCTGGAGTTAGAGTTGCTCGATATTGTGCAGTGGTTCACGTGGGTGGAGAAGTCCGTGTACGATGCTTACGTAGCTCGGCTAGAGGTACTCTTCGGCGATGCGATGCCGAAGCGATTGGTAGCATCACCGACTAAGTAGAGGACTGAGGCGTTCCTCGATGATTTTGCGGGAAGAGAACTTCACCAACGTGCTCGTTGGAAGGTGTTTGTTTTTTGTTTTCCTTTTTGCTCCCTCCCCCCCCATTCCCCCACTCCCCGCCGTTTCACTCTCCCCCTAACTGTTCTGCCGAACTATTCTTAAGTGTTGTAGTTTCTCTTTTTTCTTTTTTCCTTCTTCGGTGCTGTCGGTACGACATCTTGTGTCTTTTATCGCTTGCTTCCCGCCCTTCTGCTTGTCCTTACGTGCTACTCTGCTGGTCTCTCTCTCACACACACACTCTCTCCCTGTTTTGTGCTTGTCATGCGTGCCATCATCCATTAGCTATTCTTTCCCCTTCTCTCCCCTTTTCGCCATCCTCGCCACAACCATACGAAAAAGAAATTTTTGCTAGCTCTCTATTCGTCACGCCCACGGGTGCGAACACGCTCGGGTGCAGCGGCACACAGCACCGACAAAGAGATTCGTTCTTGTGTGTGTATATCTGTGTGCTTGTAAGGCGAGGTGATGGTGGTGGTGGTGGTGGGGTGGGGGAGGGTGAGCAGCAGGAAACCCTGGACACCGACAGACATGAATGCACATATCATGTAACTGTATTTGTTTTTGTGTGGTGCGTGCCTGTCGAAGAGGTGTGGGGGTGGGGTGGAGTGGAGTCTATGTACACTTCGCTGTTCTGCACGGGCCCATGGTCACACGCACGCACATACCCCCCACCTCCCACCCCCAACACTCTAATAGTGGGTGGTGGCGGTGTGCGGTTCCATGCCCACGCATATATAATGACTTGTGGTGCTGTCTTTTTTTTTTAAGGTTGTTTCTTTGTTTGCTCCTGTGTAGCTTGCTCTACTGAGTCACTTTCAGTTTTCTTTGTTTTTTTTCTTTTTCCTTCTTCGCGTTGGTGCTGTGTTGTGATCATGTTGCTCGTGTCCTCCTCTCTCACCTTCACACGTGTTTCTTCCGTTGGTTACTTCGGTTTCCTCATGTCTTGTCACGGATGGAAGCAGCTGGTGATACGGGAAGCCGAAGGGAAGGTGGGCGAGACGGGATGAGAGTATGCAGAGGTACGGAAGTGCTCGTCGGCTTCGTAGGGCATCGGCAGAAGCGTGTGGAGGGACAAGAGGCTGCGGGCGACTGAGAAAGAGGAAGAGAGAACGTAGTGAGGTTGCCGACCTCAACACTCTAGTGTGTGTGTTTCAGTGACTGTGCGCGCTCTTTCATTGGATGCTCGTGTGCTGAGACTTCTCCGCTTTTTTTATCTTCGTCTGAACTTCTGCGGTGCCCCACGTTGCACTTGTGTGTGTGGATGGATTCCTGCACCCCTCTCCTCCTCTCCCTCGCACAGAAGGGGAGGAAGAAAAAATGGGCAAAATCACGTGCACATGTAGGCAGTCACGCACACACATGCACAAAACACACGCCCACACGCACAATCGTGCGCGGTGCGGAAGCTTTGTAAGGCGATTGAAGTTCAAGTGTGTGCGCATGTGTTTGGTGTCTGTTACTTGAACATACATGTCTTTGTGTGCACTTCTTTTTTTTTTTTCGAACATGTCCACTCGGCGATAGATTATGAGCTAAACTTCAATGCACCCCCTCTCCCTTCCTCCCCCAGATTGTCGCAGGACCATCGCGTGGTGCGAAGCAGCACAAGACACGCGTTACAGTCATGCGGCGACTCGGTCATCGGAGTATAGCCTTCGCCTCACACTCTACTGACCTCCGCTCCGTAGGTCGCCTCACAGGCGCTCCCATTGTACTGGTCGCTACGTGATGCATCCCTCTCTCGCGGTGGCTCATGTGGCTAACACCAGTAGGCAGTGTGAGGGGCCGACTGTGTGATGCGCTCGAGTCACGCTGGCACTCCGCCCGTCATGTGGGCGGCACAAGCATGCTCAACGCCGCAGGTCACTCCGAAGCAGCACAACCCAGGGCTCCTCGCCGACATCCGCAGCAATACATTACTCTAACCTCCCCTAAGTCGTAGATGCATGACCCCACCACCACCAAAACTGGCTCGGCATTGGCGGGGATAGGGGCTGCTTGGCTTCCCCACACAGTGGGATACTAGAGCCTGAAATACCACGCACTGTGCGGTGCGTTTCCCCTTTTTGTCAGGCTATGTACTTGTACTCGACAGAGAAAGAGTTGTTGAGAGGCGGCGGGGTGAGTGGGTGTATGAGAGGGGAGAAGCAGCGCCATGCTGACCGCTACTGCTTGTGTTGCACTTTTTCCGCTGTTGTTGTTGTCTCACCTCCTTTGCCGACTCGCTACACTCACACATTTCTTGTACGTTTATTTTTTTCAAGAACTGAGAAAAATAGGGCTCCTGTTTAGATGATGCCAAACGCACGCATGCTGAGCTGAGGCACTCCCGCCCGCTGCTAATGCTGGAGAGCTTCTCTGGTCATTGTGACCGGCGCTGCGGTACGCTCTCCACATGCATCCACAGATGCCCTTTTGTTTTTTTCTGTGTGTGCGTGTTCGGGTGTGTGTGGACATAGCGGCACAGAGGATTGAGGAAGCAGCACATGTATGTGTTCACGTCGATGGTACGCGCCTGTGCGTCACATTGTTTCTTTCCTTGATTTTTTTCTTGTTCGGTTCTCCTTCCTCTCACCTCTCCAGTGCCCCACGCCTTATATGCATTTTTCTGTTACATCTATTTTTCTTTTGCGTTGTTTTACGTCCTTTATTATTATTATTATTACTGTGCGTACGTGTGTATGTGTGTGTGTGTCCCCGATTCCATCCCACGCCCTTCTCTCTTGCCTTGTTTGCGCTCTTCCCCTTTTACTTATGAGGTGCTGCCCTCTCTCTATCACTCTGTCGCGTTTCTGCCGCCGATGAGAGTGATGATGCGGATGTTGCTGTTTCTGTGGCGGATCTTTTTCTTTTCCCTTCTCGTGTGTGCGTGTGCGTGTGCGTGTGCGTGTGTGTGTGTATGTTTGTAAGCATGCAGTTATGTTGCGTGCGGCCGTTTGCGTGCGTGTGTTTTTCTTTTTTTTGGGTGTTGTTGTTGCTCACCTCCTCCGTTTCGGCTCCCTCCTCCTCTATCAGCATGGCGTTTTCTTATCATTTATTCCCGTTTGTGTTTCTCTGTGAGCGTTTGCTTGTTTCCATTCGTGTATGTGTGTGTACGTCGTGTATGTTGTGTGTGTGTGTCGTGTGTGCCGTGTACGTGTGTACCGTTTTGACACACTGGTGTGGTGAACGCGCACTTGGATTTCTTCTCCTATGCGCGTTGGCGCTGTACTTTTCGTTTGCTGTGCCTTGTACCGTTGCTATGTTAGGTTCCTCACGGCTGCATGGGTTTGTGTCGCTGTTTGTAATATTCTCTAGACGGACGCACGCGTGTCTTGAAATGCACCCACACACGCAATGCGTTTGGTGGCGCCAATGGCCTTGATGGGCGAACCACACACACACACAGAAAAAGAAAGAAAAGGCTGGAACATGTACGAATGAGCTGGTACACTCACACGCCCACGCTAACGCACGCGCATGTATGGCCCGAGATCTTCGCCTCGCCTGGAGGACACTAGCGACAAGAAAAAAAAAGACATGCAGCGATAACCGTGAGGGCACGTACACACACACATACAATTTGAGGTGACCCCAATCTGAGGCGAAGTGCGGGGACCAACATCATCTGTTGTGTCTTGATCTTTTTCGGAAAAGTGAAGCGACCCGAGTGGGATGGCGACGGCCTGCGTAGCAGACCATGCCGATGCTGTTCGTCATTTGAGGCGATCGCTTCAGTCCATCTGGGAGGGTGAAGTGAGAAAGAACGCCTTTAAGGTGAGCGCCGCGGAAGTAGAGCGGACCTGGATACCGACGGAAACGAATGATCGCACGCCCATCAAGCACTGAGCACACAAGCGGCGTGGCTGAACAGGTTCTCTCAAGAATCGCTCTCTCTCTTGTCATGGTAATCTACTTTCTTGCGCGCCCTCACTCCTCTTTCTCTGCGCATGTCTTTCCCTATACCTGTGCGCCTTCTTATGTTTTCTTTCTCGCTTCTCTTCTCGGTACCGCCGCCCTCCCTCCTTCACCCAACCCCGCAGCTACGTATCCCTCCACGCCGCCGCTCTGCCTCCATCTCTCGATCCATTACTGAATATTGCCACGCAGCATATCTGCGAAGGCAAACAATTTATTATTATTTGTTTGTGTTTTCGCCACTTCTCCATTGGTGCTTCTGTATTGCCCCTCGTTTTATTCACCGTAATGCGCTTTGCTTTTCCTCTAGAATAGGCCCCCCTCCCCCGCCTCCTGGGTGTCTCACAAAGCTCAATACTGAGCAGGCATTTTCTTGTTCACGCGCACGCCGTATACTCGAAGCTGTCCTTCTCATTAGCGTCGTCTTGCATCGCACGTTGTTGCCGTTGCCCCCCCCCCCTCCCCCACCCCGACTCCGGCGAGTGCACGGCGGCAGTTTCCGCGCCAAGACAGGCACCATTCTCCGTCCTCATCGAGCCGTTCGACTCTCCAGGAGCCGATCATCGCGATCGAGAAAACAAGAAAAAAAACGCCGTGACATTACCAATCACCAATCTATACAAACGCGCGCACACCGGTATACAACGCAGGTACACACGAGTCTACCCAAGGATGTCACAGGAGTCGTCCACATCGCCGCTGACGAGAGGCGAGCAACACAACACGTCAACCTCGCCGCCTCGCAGCGGAAGCACTTCGTCCTCCAACACCAGCATCCCGTGTGAGTCCGCGCTGAAGCTGGGCCCTACACTCTGGGTCGAGGTGTGGGAGAACCAGCGCTGGTATCCGGTTATCGGATGGGGGACCAGCCGCTTCCTCACCGACCTTCCCGTCTTCTGTTTTGTACCGCCGGCACGCCGCCTCTGCGGCGGTCACCCAAAAGATTTCGATGTCGCCTTTCAGTCGGTAAACCCTGCTTCTCCCCACGCCCCCAATCCACAGTGGCCGGCCCGCCGCATCCTCACGGTGGCGCTCCCCGCTGGCTACCGATGGGTGGGGTTCTGGGAGGTTTTCACGGAGCACCCACACGGCACCGACACGGCCGGCTGGCGCTACGGAGGGCAGTTCCTGAAGTCCGTCGACAGGACCAACGCTGGGGCTGCCGATGCTGCGTCGCCCAGGGAGGTGTTGGCTCCGTTCAAAAAGACACACACGCCCTTGTGCGTCGTCCGCCGTCGCTTATGGCGCCGCCGCGTGGCACTGGCGGGGGTGGACGAGCCTGCCCCGTCCACGGACGACCTCTTCCCGGGTCACTCGGAGCAGCAACTGCATTCTTATCTGAGCGAGAAGGAGGAGGAGATGGAGATGGCTGAGCACCTTAAGGAGGCGGAGTTCATGGCAGCCCAGGCTGGTGAGCCGTGGTTGCAGGAGCAGCAGATGCGGGCGGAGGAGGAGCTGCGCAAATTCTGCCGCGAGCTGCAAAACCGCGAGAGTGAGTCCCGCATGCGCACCACAAACCCGAGCTTCGCGAACCCATTTCGCCAACCGGAGGGCTTTTTTCACGTTTCTTCTGATGGCGACGACGACGGCGACAGTCCCACAGACGTCAACGCGCATCCGGAGGAGGAGTTCAGCGGCGCCGTGGCGGCGGCGTCCTGGGTGCGGGACAGTCGGTCGAGTCGCGCTGGGCCTGCCGTCTCATCACCGGTGGCGACGACTGAGGACGCGACTGCCGGGCACAGCACCGAATCCTCGCATGGCGGCTGCACCGTTGTGGCTTATAGCACCACTGCGCCGAGTCGCGTGGATGGAAGTGATCTGGTGGGGCAGAACACGGTTAAAGAATTCGTGGCGTCCACTCCGACAGATGCGGAGCTGTTGCGCACCGACGACGCCAATGTTGCCGCCGAAAACGCGGTGGACCAGTTTGTGGCATCCTCCCCGACGGATCCCGGCGCCTTGAGCAGCGACGACCAAACTACTGGCGTGTCAATCGGTGGCATCCGCGATCCTACCGATGCGGACTTCCGCGCGATTTTTTCGCAGTTCATAACTCCGTCTGGTGATTACAAGCCGTCCTGATCGGGGTCGCAACGCTCATTAGAGAAGGAATGAGCGAGAGGGAGGGAAACACACAGGCGTTCGCCGACAGGACCTCAAAAACCCGCACAGACACACGAGTGTCGCTTGACCGTGTGGGGCCTTCGGTAATGAGATGTGTCCGTGTCGCTGTGGAGCACGCAGCTCTCATCCTTTGCTCGTTACTCTGCCTTGTCGTTGCTGTGCACCACCTCTCTTCAGAGTTGCCCTTGCTGTTCATGTGCGTCTGCTCTGTTTTGTTTCTCCGCATCAGTCGCCGTTTTCTTGCGAGACGTCCTGCCAACCTTTTCTTCGTGCCCCCCCCCCACCACCACCCTCTCCTCCCCCTTTCGTCCTTTCTTTTGTTGTATTTAGCCTTGCCAGCTCTGTGTTTTTTTTTCTCGTTCTCTAGCTCTTGTGTATTGCGCACGGTGTTCATGAATCCTGCGTGAGTACAGCCGTCGCGCTCCTTGACTTTTTCTCCTATCAAGCTTACATACACAGTCACGAAGAGGAAAAAAAATCTCCGAATCCGATGCACCAAGCGGTAAAACGACAAGGTGGAGGAGGTCCACACTGCAACGGTTGCGCCCCCCTCTCTCGGTGCGTTTGTGTTCCTCCGCCATCAACGGGAGTCATGTGTGCGCCTTGATGGCACACCGCCTTGAGGGCACCCTAAATTCCGCGATACCCGACTCAAGGATGACTCCTGTCGTCTCTTGGTGGTACATTGCCATGTGACACTCACGCGTGCTGCTGGATCATAGTAAAAATGGAAACAGATGTTGGTGACGGACTGCTTCATGATGCGGCGCCCTTGTATGAGCCCCTTGCGCCTCTCACGCACCTCTTTCACCTCTGCGAAGATGTACCACTTTGTGTGTTCCTTTCCTCACTCACGCCCTACTCCCTCCTCTCTCCCTTTCCCTCGCTCGCTTCCTTATCGGCCCTTACATTCGCTAATTCGATTACCGATGCCTCGTGGGGACTTGGTGCATTCGCCCGCGACGTTTTCGTGACCCTCGCACCGCTCCGCGTTGTGTCCGCAGTCTGTTGTTCTCTCTGTGTCTCTAAATCTTTCGCTCTCGCCGTGCTCCTCGCCACTTGCCCTTCTCTCGGTTTGCCCCCTCCCCCTCCACTCTTTCTTTTTTTAAAACCTACTTTACACACTTTGCTGTCATCATGCGCGGTCGGGGCGGTCGTGGAGGTCGCGGGGGCAGCTTCGGCGGCTTCTCGCAGCAACCCACTAACACCATCAGCATTCGCGTGTCGGAGATTCAGCAGCCCGTCACGGAGGATGTTATGCGCCGCGTTTTCCAGAGCGTCGGCGTGTCGTGCAACTCGATCCAGATTACTCCAACAAACAACGCGCAGGAGACGTCTGTGGTGGCGCAGTTCCCGGATAACTTCGCCGCAGAGCGCGTCATGTCGAGCCTGAACAATCGCAACATCTTCAACAACGGCAACAAGATGACCATGCAGTACACGAACTGGATCCCGAGCGGCAGCCCGACCCCAATGAGCAGCAACGGGGGTGGCGTGCTACAGACCTCGGCCTTTGACAACGGCAACATCTTTGCGGCGCAGCAGTTGCCACCGCAGCCCCAGATACTGCCGCAGCCCCAGATGCAGCCGCAGATCCCCCCCCAGCCCCAGATTCAGTTGCCGACCCCGCAGATTCCGCAGCCGTCGCAGATGCCTCAGCCGATGCCGCCGCAGTCGGTGCCCCAGCCCATGCCGCCTCAGCAGATGCCGCCGCAGCCGATGCCTCAGATGCAGCACATGCCGCAACCCCAGCTGCAGCCGCAGATGTCGGTCTTCAACAACCCTGGCCCGGGCATGATGCCGCCGCAGCAGATGGACCCCTGGTACGGCGCCAACCCCGCCATGGACATGATGAGCGTCACCGTTGGCTTTCCGGGTGCCGTTCGCGGCAACGCTATGATGCGCGCCAGTCGCGCTCGCGGACGCGGTGGCCGCGGCGGCTACGGCCTCGACACCATGGGTGTGCAGGCCGGCTATATGCCATTCCCCCAGGTCGGCGGCATGGCCCGCGGTGGCGCCAACATGATGCCGCGCATGAACTACGTGCAGTACCAGCCGTTCGGCCAGCCGCCGACCGTCTTTGTGAGCGTGACCCTCGTCCCGATCACAGAGCCGCTGCAGACCATCTTCACACTGATGGAGGCGTTCGGCGGCGTTGTGGCGATCCGCCGCAACCAGAACAAGAAAGAAATTCTGACAGTCAAGGCTGCGTCGCCGGACGACGCGCTGGCCATTGTCACCTTCATGCACCGCGTGCCGTACGTGGGAGGCCAGGTGAGCGGCAAGCTCTTTCCCAACTACGTGGAGCGCTACCCGTGCACTGATGAAGGCGACCCCCTCGACCCCGAGACGCTGCAGTACGACTTCACCGCTTCCCGTCACCGCAGCCCGGGCCAGCGCAGCAAGGCTGTGCCGTCACGCATCATTAAGATCACGGGCTGCGGCACGTACGAGGACACGGAGGTGATGACGTACCTCAACAGCAAGGGCATCAATCCCGAGCGCGTCACCAAGTCCGAGGACGGCTCCTTCGAAGTTCATTTGAAGGACGTGGCGACCTCCGTGAAGGTGCTCCTGGAGTGCCAGGGAAGCGTGTGCGACGAGGAGAAGTCGAACGTCATCTTCGTCGAGGGCCCGCGCGACGACCCGGTCAGCACGGAGCAGAAGGCGACTGAGGAGCGGGCGAACGAGCAGTAGGCCCACCCCCACTCGCCCTTTAGCCGATTACCACCGAATACGTGCATATATGGTTGGTGTTTTCTCCTTTGATGTGCTCGCCTTCTTTAACGCCACCGCTGATGATACGTGTGAGGAGTGTCGTTGTATGTGTGTGTGGGTGGTGGTGGTCGTTGTCGTCGTCCCCTCCCTCCCGCCATTGTTGTCGCGAGTACGGACGCGCACGCGCGTGTGTGTCTGCGTAAGGGTCTACCACCGCCTTCGCTGGCTTCGGTGTTGGCGTTCTTGGTGTGGTGGCGTTGGTGTTGTGTGAATACGTAGTGAAGCGGATAGACGAACGACGGATTATTTAGGAATTTTTATCATTGTGTGTTTTTGTATTCTGTGCTTTCTGTGCAGAAATGGCGAGACTGTATAGAGAAAGGGGGATCAGGCTGGAGAAGGGGAGGAGGAGCAATGCCTGCATGTAGCCCTGCATGCGTGCGTAGGTGCACACACCGACGGACACGCCGGCTCATCTCTCCATCTTGCTCCCGACCTCGTTATCTTCTCTATTGCCATCCTGTTGAATGCTGGTGTTTTCTGGAGTTAAATGTTTTTTTTTTAATTTTTAGTGTGTCCCCCCTCCCCCTGGGTAAGGTACGTTAAAAAGCCGAAAAGGAAAGAGAAACGAAAAGACCTCCATGAAGTGAAACATGACCCCCCCCCGCCCGTGTCCTTGTGTTGTCTTTCCGTGTGCGTGTGCGCGAATGGGTGCGCGCACGCGCTTGTGGAATGCGTCGACGTGGAAACGCTACTTTAGTGTCTCACCGCCTGTCGTCTTTCCTTTTCTCGATGAAGACATCACCCGACTCTCGTCTGTCGGTGTATGCGCGCATGTGTGCGTGTGTGTGCGTGTGATTGGCGGTGTTTGCTGTGTGCTGCGAGAGAGAAAGAGAGCAACAGTGGCCCTGGCCGGGTGCTCGGCGTGTGTGTGTGTGCCAGTCCTCGTTAGACTCTCTCTCTGGCTCCGAGCATCTCCGCTAATCTTGCGCCTCTGCGTACATGCGTGCGTGTATGTGTGTGGCGTCGAGTGCATTGCAGAGTTTGCAGTGATGCCCTCGCTCACGCTCCAGCACAAGCGCATGCACACATACATACGCGAGCACACACACACACACACACACACAGCCGCCAGCGGTTCCTCCGCATCCCTCTTCTGCACGCTTTCCAGTTTTGATCGGCGCTCGTGAGCTTGCAGTCGCAGCTGTTTTTTTTTTACTTTTCCGTTTACCGTTTTCTTGTTGCCTGGGGAAGGGAAGGAGGAGGGGGAGGGGGTATGATTGCCACGCAAACCCCCTCTCTCTCCCCCCACACCTTCCCGAAACCTCCACGCCCACTTTCGGTCGTCGTCTCTACCGTGTTCGCTGTCTCTTCTCCTCCCCCTATCTCTTCCTCTTTATCCTTTTTTTTTGATCACCTCCCATGTTTCCCACACATTCGCACACCCACATGTGTGCGTAAACGGGCACAGACGCCTTCAAGGAAATTGCATCTTCGCGCTCAGGGCTGCTTCTTTTGCTTGCCTGTGTTTTTTTTTCTTTTCTTTCATCTCGAGTGCGTGTGCGTTTGCGTGTTTCTTCGCCTTCTTCTTGTAGCGCCTCGATGAGGCTCTTCTTGTCTATCTCATCTCCATCTTTGCCTGACGTCTCTCCCCACACTGCAGCCGGTGGCGAAGATCGACGTCTTTGTTTTCCACTTATCGATAGGCACACACGCGTATGCGCGTTATCTTGTTCTCAGCAGCCAAGACACGTTTCCGTTTCGCGCCACATTATTCTGTTCCGATCCAAGACACTATACGATAACCGACTCCATCGCCAACACCCTCGCGGCAGCTCATGATGCGTTGTTGAGAGATGGCGACTCATTCTTGGAGCGTTCTTCTCTATTCCTTCTCCGATGTCTTTGTCTGTACGAAGCCACTGCTCACAGCCCTTCGTTGATGCATCGTTCTTTTCAAGTAAGTAGTTCCACGTATAGTAGTCGCTTGACCACAGACTCCATCTTTCGCCCCCTTTCATCAGCAGAACGCCGCTTTCGTCTGCTTCGGCCCCCCTCCTCCCTCAACGGCTTCTTCGATGGGCTTCCCTCCACCCTTTTCCCTCTTTTTCTCTGCAAATGGTGCCACGTCTGCGCCGCCGTCCCTGGCGCGACGCTCCACCGACGCAGGACCGAGTATTGCCCGATCCTGAGGAAGGCTCGCGTGTCTGTGTTATACTCCCTTATTCCCCTCGTCTCTCAGATGATGGAGACTTGTCCTTGTTTATGGAGTGGAAGTCTTGCTGTCCTTCGTAGCGGTACAAGACGGACTCAACGAGAGCCACAACGCCTCGGTGATGTATCTGCTTCTTTTCGTGTTGCAGCTAAGGAAGCGCCGAATGTGGAGCAGCACCCAGAGAAACTCTCTCCATTTCATGCGACCTGTCTCACCGCTAGGGTCGGATATCTTCTTACCGTGCGCCGTGCTCACACATTCCCCGCCTGAGCTGCCCTTCGTTGACGCGAGTTTTACGTTCGGGCTTCACTTTTGCTCGAAAGAGAAAAGCGGTGGGGTCACACCGCACACGTGCGTCTTCCTTTGGTTTTCTGCTTGGCACCGCCGCACGACTATGCGGGATCGCCTTCCCGTGTGTGCGTATGTGTGTGCGTGTTTCGTTTGTAAGCGATACGTCAGCTCCCTCGTGCACTGCTCCACTTTTGCGATGGAAAGGGAGGATGGTGGCGAGGAGGAGGAGGAGTGATGGGTGGAGATAGGCAACGCCTCCTGCATCTCCACCGCTCCCCCAAATCTCTTTGTATGCTATTTCTTCTTTTTTTTTCTACGCGTTCCATTCCCGCGATGCACACTTCTTCCCCCTCACCCATCTCTTGCCTCTCAATATCAAACCTCTTTAACACACAATCTAGGGGCGGGGGTGGGGGTGGGAGAGCGCACTGGATAGCCTCGCATCTTCTTCTGCGCATGGGCGCCGGCGTGTGTGCTGTGCGTGTGACTGTTGTAATCTTCTCCGCGTTTTTCTTTCTTATTCTCTCTCTACCGGTGCTCGTATATTGATGTATGTCTGTGTGTGGCTCGGTGACGTCAATGTGCCGTTTGCTAGGTTTGTGTGTATGTGTGTGCACAGCTATCTGCCTTTCGTGTGGTACTCCCCTCTCCCTCTGCCTTGTACAATTGGCTCTCTGTATGACACCCACAGACTTACCTGCCGCCCCCACCTCTCCCACTTCCGCATCTCTGTCAAGTGGTTTCAGCCCAACTGCCTCGCGCTGCAGCTGCTTGTCGTATGCTGAGACACAAGGTGTTCGAGGTGGTGAGGGCTCAATACCGCGGATATGGTTGCGGCGCGGGTGGTGGCTTCTCTGCTCGACTTGACGGTCGAACACGCACACACACACTCACATCTTCGCAAATTCGTGTGTGATGGGAGCGTCGTGGTTGAATAGAGACGCGCACAAGGCAACAGGCAGCGCAGCAACGGGGCTGCCCCTCTCTCCCTAGCCACCCCTCCCTCTCCTCCACTCCCATTAATAAAAAAGGAATCATTGACTCAATGGTAAAGGCGCTCTACAAATGTAGAATAACCCGCGTTAGAAAGACGGTGGACTGGGAGAAGAATGTCTGCCGTGGTGTGTGCTCTGGAGCATCTCACCCCCTCGCCCGAGCATCGTTTCGGTGCGCATGTGCGCTTCAAGTGTCTGTCTCGTTTTCTGTATGATTCGCCATTTCCGCAGCCTCAGGGACACGAATCGCTGGACGTGGGTGGAAGATGGAGGCCCAATGGACTACTCGGAGAGCTCTCTTGAAGTTATGCCTCGCAGTCCAAGCTCCAAGTGAGGCGTGCGGTGAGCAACTTGTTGTTATCGACCACGCTACATAGGATCTTGCAGTGCCTCAACGGGTGAAGGTCTGATGAAGACGACAGCGAACAAGAGGAATGTCGTGTGCTGTACCGGTGCTACCGGAATGAGGGCGAGATGTACAGGAAACGGAAAGCAGAACGAAAAAAAAGAATCACTGGTTGGTATGGCTGGTGACGCATCTGGGTGAGATTTGGAAACAAGGCGAGAAGAGGAGGAGGACCGGGCCCGCACCCGTGTGCATCAGGGCGGTTTCGGGTGCATACATGCGCGTGGCTACATGCGCCGCTCACCCGAGATGTGGAGGGAAGAGGTGCGCCTGCTTGCCAAAGAGCGACTGGATTTCGATCATTTTGTGTGTGGGTGCGCCTGGCATGCCGGTGGAGCCTTGATAGTCTTGTTCGAACACGCTGTGCATTACTCGTCACCACGCGCACACGCAGACGCGTGTGTGTGTGTGCGTGTGTGTGGGCGACCAACGACATCATAACCAAAGTGAAAGCAAAGCACGCGGAGAGCGAAAACAGGCAAAAAAAGAACACAAAACAGCACAAAAACAACACAGAAACAGGAGACAAACACTTGCGCTTCTGCGCAGGCTCGCAGATACGGATGAGAACGCTGTTATTGTTTTTCTTTTTGAGCTTCACCCGCACGCGCACGTGTGTTCTGCACGGCGTGCACGATAGTAAACCATCGCGCTTTTAACGGAGGAGCACACCAAGAGAAGGAGGGAGGCAGCGAGCGAGGGAAGCTTCCGGGAACGCGCGCGTAAAGGAAGAGAGAGGAGAAAAAAGCAAAGGAAAAGCAGCATATATGATCAGCCGCGTGCGTTGAATTCTTCATTGAACTTCCTCTCCCCCTCCCCCTTTCCCTCTCTCTCCCACACATACACACACACATATCCTCTCACTGTCTCTGTACGGAAACCGCCCTCCCCTCCTCTTGTGTACGCGTATGTTGTGCTTTTTCCCCTTCCCCCTCCTCTTCAACTTCACGGGTGTTGTCCGTGTCCGCGACGCGAAGCATCACGACTTCAACACTACAGGCACGAAGACGAACCACACAAGCATCAGACGGCGACTCTACGTCCGTTCGATTGCTTCTCCCGTGCTCCGTCTCTTCTGGAAGATATTGCCTTCCGTGTGTGTTTGGTAGTTGCGCCTGTCCCTTGTTTTTCTTCGCCGCCTTTTTCATAATTTTCTTTCTTGTCGAGCGGAAGAAGAGAGTAGAGAGGAGGACGCAGCACCAACGCAAAGACCCAGCAACAGCCAAGGGGGAAAAAACGGAAGCGGGTGGCTGCATAGCGCGACCGGTGCTGCAGCTCATCTCATTTTTTCAGAAAAAAAACAAAAGAGTGCGTTTGGGAGTTTGTTTCTCTGTTGTCGTCCTCTCTTCCCTCCCTTTTTTTGTTCTCGGGGAAAAGAGGAAGAAAAAAATCGGCGCGAAAGAAGGTGGATCCACCTTGCTTGAATACCAGCGGAACCTGATAACGCGGACCCCGGCTACCGTGAGGAGGAAGAAGATCGTGCGCATTGAAGTGACCGTTGGACAGGCCAGTGCGTTTGCAGGGCAAGGTGGCGTCACGTATCGGGCTCGACGTTGTTTTTTTTTCCCTAACGTCTTTCTTTCTTTTTGTGGTTTCGTGCTGTCATTCACACGTGTCTTTTCATCCTCGTCGTGTGGATGCGTTTTGTCTGTCACACATTCGCGTGAGTTGTTCGCGTTCCATCACTCGCCGTCTCCCTTAACTCGCCACACGGCATCCCCTTCGCGTACTTTGTCAAGGTCTGCCACTGTCTCTCTCTCCCTTTGACTCTTGTTCTCTGGTCATCTGTGTATCTCTATACATGGATAGATAGGTATATATATATATATAGTGTAGCGGGTTGTTGTTTATATGTAGCTGCCCTTGTCTAACTGCTGCGCCGGTTCTTATTTCACCCCTGTCACTGTCGAGCTGTCCTTTTCTTGACTCCTCATCCTTCTCCTCCTTTGTTGCTTGGTTCACCTCCACTCCAGCCGGCGTCGTCGTCTCAAAATGTCCACTGTGGTCCTCAGCAACCTCCCGATGGGGTGCATCGAGTCTGACATCCACCGGGCTTTACTCATGTACGGCACCGCTGTGAACATTGAGATGAATTCGCACGCATCACAGGCTACTGTGACGATGCGCACGAAGCAGGAGGCTCAGGCGCTGCTGAGTCGCCGCTCTGTGAACGTCATTGGCACCTCGGTCCGCGTAGACGCTCAGATGCAGGCCCCACCACCACCGCAGCAGCTCCAGCAACAGCATCCGCATCAGCCGCCTCAACAGCAGCAGATGATGCCTCAGCCATCGCAGCATCTGCAACAGCAACAGGTGGGGAGTTACGGGTATGTGTCGGGCAATGGCGGGCAGCAGCAACAGTCCATCTATGGCAGCATGGCGCCGCAGCAGTATCCCCAGCACGAGCTCAGCCATCAGCCGCAGCATTCCCAGCAGCAGTATGTGCAGCCGCAGCAGTCATACCCGCAACAGCCGCAACAGATGCCCTTGCAGTCGCCACCGCACAGCACGGGCAGCTACATGCCAAACACCAGCCACCAAGGCGGCGGCAGTGGGCAGGCAATCATGCCGGTGCCTCCGCAGCCCTCTCGGCGTCTGCGTGTTCTGGTTGAAGACTGTCGCTACCCGATCACCCGAGACGTGCTCATGCAAATGTTCAGCATGATCGCCCCGCCCGTTAGCGTGTCTTGTGGCCCGTATGGCCCGACGACCACCGGCGCGGTCGAATTCGCGGACGCGGCATCGGCGCAACAAGCCATGGACCAATTCCACAACAATGCTATCTACCCTAACTGCTGCTACGTCAAGCTGTTCTTTGAGCTGATGTGGGACCGAGTCGACCCGGTGCAGCCGCCTCTGCAGTCGCACCAGGTGCACTCGCACGGCGGCAGCAACAGCGGCTATGGCTACCCCGCACAGGGTCCCACTAACGCGCCGCCATCGGTGAACGTGAATCCGTACGGCGTGGCACCCCACGCCTCTGCGCAACCGGACGCGTGCGGAGCGGGCTGGGGCGGCAGGGATGGTGCCCAACATTACGGCGGTTCCACCCCGTCGAGTGCCGCACCGCAGTCGCAGCCGGCGCCGCATCCGCAGCCTGGACAACCCGCAACCGATTCTTTTGGCCGCGGCCGAGGCGACTGTGGGGCCGGTTCTGATTCTGCAAACGACAATGACCCCGCGGTGCAACATGGCAGCGAGAGCAGGGCTACTCGTGGCATGGCGCCTGGACCAATGGTGAGAGGCGGCCGGGGTGCCGTGCGAGGTGGCATCGGGGGTCGTGGCAGTGGTACGGAGGTCGGTGCTGCGACCGGCTTCAGCCCGCTCGAACCCTCAGGCGCACCGCCGACGCGGGGTGGCGGTGCTGGCGTCGGACGTTATCCTGGATCGGAGACGAGCGGCTGCACCATTATGGTTAGCTGTGTGAATGAGTCGGTTCCTTTGTACGACTTATGGGTGTTATTGGAGGTGTTTGGCAACGTGAACTCGTTGAAGCGACAGTTTCGCGATCGCACAAACGTGGTGGCGCAGTTTCAGCACCCCGGCGACACGCTGACGGTGATTCAGTACCTGCAGCACTGCCCGTTTCGCGGTAGTGTGCTGCGGCTGAAGCGCTTCAACGGCTACCAAGAGCGGGATACCGAGTGGGAAACAAAGTCAGCGACTGATCCGGCAACACAGGCTGCTCTCTTCACCACGGGCTACCACCACCGCACGGCGCCGCGAGCGCCGGTGAACGTGCGAGGCCGCGTGCACCCGGACAAGAACCTATACATCACCAACCTCACCGAGGCCATCTCGGACGACGAGCTGAAGGGGATCATGAAGGAGGCAGGCTTTGAGCCGGACGCGTTCTTTCGTCGCGGCCAGAAAGGAGCCATTGTCGCCTACAAGGATACGGAGACGGCCGTGGATGCGCTCATCGCGTTACACGCCAAGGAGGTGCGGGAGCGCTTCCTCCGGGTAACCTTTTCGCGCTTCCCACCCGGCCCGCGGCCCTCGCGCGGCGGCGTCGACAAGGGAGATGAGGACGACGACGGGGATGCGGAGCAGTGCAACGGACAGCAGGAGATGCAGTCAGAGCCACCGCAGCAGCAGCAGCAGCTGCCTCAGCCGTCGCAGTTGAACGAGCCAGCGCCTCAAGAATCTGCCGAGCCGCCGGCGCCGCCACCACAGGAGCCTGAGCGTGCTCCGGAGGAGGCTGGCGGCGGCGAGGTGGAGCCGGCCGTACCTGAGGCGGCTCCAAGGGTGGCGAAGGTAAAAGCGAAGTCTGCCAAGAGGTAGAAGCGCGGTGTATTTCTGCAAGGCAGCTGCACCTGTCTGTGCTAGGTCGTCCTCGGCGCTGCAAGAGGTGTGACGCGTGCGCAGAGATGGGATGAAGCGCCGGTGCGAGAGGTTGGCACATCACATCTGTTGAGGATTGGGGTCGGGTGTGCACTGCGTGGGAGGCGCCTGTATCCGAACCGAAGGGTGTAGTCACTGCCGCTGACGATGTCGTCAAGAAACGTTCGTGCTGTTTTGTTGTTGTACTCTTTGGCCTGGGACCGCTTTTTTTTCTTGCGGGGTAATAAAAGGGCTGCCGGTAGGTGAAACTATGAGGGGGGAAGCAAAGGCACGAGAGGAATCGCCGCGCACAACCACGGGCGTCTGACCACCCGCGAGTATTGTTCCCACTGTGCGCTGGGAATGCAAGAGAGGGTTTCTGAGAAGAGCGAGCGAGCCGCGACGTCCCTCCCTATCGCCTCAGCGCTCCTTCGGCTCTCCTCGCGCAACTAAAGTGCGCGAGACGCGGCATCAGCCTCTGTGTGTGTGTTTTGGGTGTGTATGCATGCCGTGCCTCACAGCTACAGCGTCACGAGCGCGCGTACTTAACCACATCGTGTCTCTCCGTGTGCATGGGTTTCGTGGTTCGCCTAGGTCGTGCTAAATGCGCAAGGTTCGCCGTGCGGGTAGCTGTGCTGATGTCACTATTTCCTTCACCGACCTCGCTGCACGTTGGATGTGGCTCTTGACAGCGGCGCATATACATTCGTCTTTGTGCACATGTACCCTCGTGTATTATGACCTACCTCCCTTTCTTTGTTGTTATTGTTTGCTTTACAACACGGGTCCCAACCCCTCCCCCTTCCATCCACACAGTCACTGAGGATGGAGGTGGCTGGCTCGTTGGAGCAGGCGTGGGATCCGTCCGCGCCAGGCGCCGGCGCGCTCCGCGCCACGGCTATCGCTCAGCTTTATTTCCGGATGACCAGCCATCACCCACTGACAATCTTAGTTGTGGACACGATGTGCCTCGTCTTCGGGGCGGACGGCGTTACAGTGCAGGAGCTGGTCGACTACTTGGGGATCACAGAGGACCGGGTGCGGTTTGGCCTCGAGGGCATTCCGGCCGGAATGCGGTGTGCCGCGCGGCAGCTGGAGTCCGAAGGGTCGCTTGTCGGCGCTGCGCCGGACGCGGTGGGGGATGCGGATGCGCCGCAACGCGACCGACGGGTCGGCACCGGAGAGACAGGCTCGAGGGAGGTACGATATTACCTGAACTACAAGCGGATGTTGCCGCTTGTGTACGCCCACGTGACGCGTCTGTTGCTGTCTGCGTGCGTGACCGACGTTCCACCATGCCGGTACGTGGAGTCGGTGCAGCAGGCGCAGTTGGCGGCGTACCAGAAAGCTGACGCGAGCGTCGCTCACGCCTTCTTTGCCTCTGGCCAAGCACCTCACTCAGAGGAGGCGCTGCCCGCCAGCAGCGGCGTCGGGCCGTCCGACAAGGGCGTCGGTGATCACATCGACGTCTCCGAGGCGATGCGGCGCAGAAACGCGATTCGCGGTATCCTCTGCCTCGGCTGCTCTTGCTACTTCCTTGTCGAGGAATTTTGTGAGACCCTCACTCGCTGCCCGCGGTGCGAGAGAGACATCCTGAGCCTCTGCCTGCAGGCCATCCAGGCGCAGTTGGAGGCGCTTGTGAGGGAGAAGCAGACGCTGGTGACACTGCTGCCTCCCGTGAGGCAGGTGTGGAAGCGGGTCATTGCACGCGAACCATCACAGGCGCCAAGCGTCGCAGCAAAGACTTCATCATCGACGGCAGAGGCACCCGAGACGGCAGGGCAAAACACCACAGCGGGCACAGGTGGTGCTACCGTCAGTGCAGCTGCGTTGCCGCTGAGGCTCCAGCTAGATTGCACGCTGTCCCGCGACCCCTTTCTATTTCAGCAAGCCGTCGCATTCTTGTCGCTCTACAGCATGCCCTTTGCTTCCGTGAGCGACGCGGCGAGTGTGGTGAATGTGCAGGAGATACTCACCGAGCGCGAGTATCAGGATCGGCTCCGCGGGCGCGCGTCGGTGACCGATCAGTTTCGGTCCCTCCACCGTCATGCTGCATCGGTGCACGTGCGTCTCATGTCCCAGCGAGAGATTGACGCTGCGCTGCAGCAGGAGAATCACCAGAAGGTGCTGAAGCGGGCGATGCTGCCGCCGTGGCTGCGAAACACAACCACTCTTAATGGGCTTGGCGGCAGTCACATTTACGCCAGCGCCGACAACGGTGCCGCCGCGACGCAAGAAGCGGAAATGGACGTGGCGAAGGAGCCATGGGAGATGGAGGGCTTGCTATTTAGAGGGACTACAAAAGGACACGTGCCGACGGGCGGAGCGGTCTGGACGGCAGACAGTAGCGTCGCCCGATCCTCGGTAACAGCGGCGCCGGTGCAGAAGCGTCGGCGAGTCACAACCGATGCTAACGAAAAAGCAGAGCTGACACGCACCGCCTCCTTTATCGCGACTCACTACTATGATGACGAGTTTGATGCGGTGGCGCTTCCGCAGACGCGGCGCGTGCGAGGGAGGAAGAGGGAGCCATGAGAGATACAACGATGCGTTCTCTATGAGCTACCCGCGTTTGTGGTGTTTGGCAGAGTCTGCTCTGCAGCTACGGATGCGTGTTGCTTCAGCTCAGGATTTATTCTTGTTTCCAGTAATGCCGCCACGCCTCCGTGGCGGGAGGGGGGATTGCAGCCTCTGTCAAACGTGTCTGTCACGAAGAGCCAGGCCGGAGTTTTCCTTTTTCCAGGTGATTCTGTGGGTATGAGCAAGTTGACCCCTCCCTCTCCTCCCCCTCTTCGCCCGCCCCGCGGAGTGTCCGGCGCGCTGTTCAGGTGGCAGATGTTGCGGCTAGTCCGCTGAGGCTTGCGATCACTGAGCGGGAGATTATATCCGCGTATCGCTCTTCAGCGAAACAGCGGCGAGACGATAGTATGAAGGGCTTTCCCATGTTGCCCGCGTATGTTCTCCCCTCCTGTAAAAGGAGAGGCAACGCAGTCCTTGTCGCACAGCATATGTTTGTGCGTGTCTCTCCTACGTGCCTCGGAAACACGTGTGCATAGTGCCTCGTCCGCTTTCTCGTACTTTGCTGTGGGCTTACCACCGTACCATCAACCTGTGCTGCCCCCCTTTTTCCTCTTACGGACACCCGTGGCGTGTACATGGACCCGCGTACTTTCACTATTCACACCGGCACTGCTCCAGAGATGCTTCTGGCCACCGCTGTGTACATACGCAATGCCGTCACTCCAGCGTATCGTGGACCCTGGCACCGTCTCCTCCTCCCTCCCTTTCCGCCTCATTCCCGTCCTTTTTTTTTCATATTTTTCCCTCAGGACTCCCTCGTGCATCTTGTGAATCCTCCTGTCCTTCGATGGCTTCTCAGTGAAGGGTGGCGCAACGGAAAAGGAGAACGGAAAGAAAAACGCCCTGAGGAAAACACATGCGCGTTTGGCTCTGGGAGTGCCACTTCGGGATCGTCCCCGTGAGCATTCTCCCATTCTCTGTCCAGCGCCCCCTTGCTGCTCTTTCCTCCCACCCACTCCTTGGCGTTCTCCCGTGCGTGCCGGCTTCTCTCTCGCTTTTCTTTTTCTGAGATGGCTGGGCTCTCGGCATTCACAGCACCGCTTTGGTCTTCGTCTCCGCTTCTCCTTCTCCTCTTCCTGTACGTGTGCATCGATGTGTGTGCGTGTGCAAAGCCAGCCCACGTCACCTTGCCAGGGTTCTCTACGACACACTTACAGCGAGCGAAGCAGGCGCTCTCCCTTGCCCGCTCATTACCGGTGTACGCGGCCTTCTTTTTTATGTTGTTGCACGCACGGAGAACCATCTCACCTCCCTGTCACCGCTCTGACGTGCACTTGCCGTCGAAAAGCGTGCGGGAGAAACCAGAGCGCACTGTCGGAGGCGCGGGCTCGCTGTGCAGATGCGCATGTAAGCGCTGGTGATTTGTGCGTGTGTGCGTGTTTCCATGTCACCCTGACTCCGTGAGATTCGGCGCTGATGTTCCCGATCTCATATCGTTTTGTCGAATCCTCGCCGCCTCTACCGCCGTGGAACCTGTGGCGCGTTCATTTTTCGGTGATTGTTGGGTGTTCTGGCTGCGCCCCATCTCGCTCGCTCTCTGTGCGTGTGTGCAACTTTCACTTTTTGGGTGCACTTCGCTCGCTTGTTATCCTTCCTTCGTGCATCAACCACATGCCCTCAATACGGGGTGCGCCCGTGCTTGATGAATCGCCAGTGTTCACGGCATATGCCCTCGTGTAAGGCTTGGCCACCAATGGCGTTCTTGTGCTCATCCTCATGGTGAACAGTGGGTGGAGGACGACGCCGCAGCAGAAGGCCGTACTTGTGCTTTACATCGCTTCCTTACTGTGCCGCGATGAGTTTTTTCTCGTGTTGTTGTTTCGCCCGTGGCGAGGTGCCTGATAAGCTGCTCTTGCCGGACCTCGACGAAGTCATCTGGAGGCAGCGCGCTGCTCGGTCAGCTCCCGCGGCGAGGCGCTCGCTGCACCAGAGGGAAAACTGCTGCCACACCTTGTAGCGACTACGCGGTCGCGCAGGCCCGGCAACGACGTCAGCGCCTCCAGCGTGCCGGTGCCTGTATGGCGGGAGGCGTGTGTCTCTTGGAGAATGGAGCGGCCATTCTGCAGACGCCAATTCGCTGGCGCACGCCGGTGCCGTGGATGGCGCAGTCCGAAACGACCGCTGCAGCACCCGCGAACGGGCCGCGCTACTGACGATGGAACAGCAGTTTATGAGCGTCTCGTGCCACACCTTAGAACCTCACCATTCATGTAGTAACATCAAGGGCAGACTTGCGATGAAGGTTGCACGCCCGCCGCTGCTGCACCAGCGACAGCTGGCATTGTCGCAACGGCATCCGCATCAGCAGCTCGACAGCGACTTCGCCGACGAATCTGGCTCTATTCACGCGAAGCGCAGCACAGGATGGCGTGGAAGTTTCCTCCTGACCCACGACACGGTTTTTGCACATGGTTCGGTGGCCGAACTCGAATCGTATGGCGACAACGCGGACGGCATCGCGACTGTCATCACGGGAAATGTACTGCCCTGTGTCTCGGCGCAGGAGGCGCCGCACAACGCCCTCAGCTCGCAGCTCCAGCTCGTGCTGATCCTGCGTGCCTCGTGTGTGCTGCGTCTGACCAACACAGATGAGCCGGCATACCTCTTCACCACAGCCGACATTTTAACGGGGCTGCGCGGCGCTCTTGAGGACCTTCCTCAAATTTATCCCCAACACTGCGAGACTGTGTGGGCCTCATCGTCCAGTTGAGTCATCGGCGGGGGTGGGGGTGGCGCACAATGGCACGACAGGAAAGTGGTCGCTCGTGTGCGGTGGCTTTCGCGACGCCGACGAGTAGCGGGCGGCGATGCCGGTGCTTCCGCAGGTCGCCTTGACACTGTCTCTTCTGCCAGACCATATCTGGCACACCACCGTCGCTGGTCCTGCGTTGGCGCCGCCCGCTTGCCACCTCGCAAAGTCTGCGTGCAAGCGGAATCTTACCACTGCACTCTGCTTGAGGCCTGTTCGCGGTGCTGCGCGCCATCGCAAGCCGTTGTTTGTAGATGGACAAATCTCTGCAGCCGGTCGCAGGCGTTTGGCACCTGTGCGATGTTCATGGAGCCGCTACGCGTCCTCTTGCAACTGTACAAGACATCGGAGGACGTCTCTGGCACGCTGCTCGTCGCCGTTGACTGCGACACGGCTGCCGTGGCAGCTGCAGGAGCTTCACTTGAGCGACAGACGAATAACGTTGCGTGCGCCTGTGCTCGCGAAGCGAAATATCACAACAGTGATCGTATACTGAGGGGAGGGGGTGGAGGGGGCAGAGACGGCTCTCTCCAGAGAGAGAGGCACCGCCGATTTCCTCGATCGTGTGCACTCGGCACCGCCCGCGTCGCCTCTGGTCATGTGCACAGCGATTGCTGCAGAAGTATGCGTATGCCGCGGCCGCAATAGGTGCGGTGCCGTGCATGGGCAGTCGATCCACTCTGGGAGACCAGCAGCCAAAGACGAGCACGCGCGCACACGTCCAAACCATAGAGGGTGATCTTTTCCAGAACCGCTCGTGTTTCCATTGCGAAACAGTTGCCCTTCTTTGTTCCGGCAGCGCCGCTGCTATTCTTGTCTCTATACCACCTCCTGTCGCTCTCTCTCGCTCTGTTTCCCGCTCCGCTCGCCTGCGTGTATGGGCCACACACGCATGTACAGAAGAAAACAAAAGGAAAAGCGTGCGACAAGGCGAAACCCTTTCGTGCACCTCCACCGACACGCACCCAAGTGCCTCCGCCCCAACTGCGTCATACCACTAACACACGCTGCCATTCAATCAGATCGCCTGCACCACTTTCTCGTTTGTTTCACAGCAGTTTTCTTTTCTGTCTGCCGCAGTCATGGAGCAGGCGTTAATTGAGGCGGCCATTCTCAAGGCGCTGTCGAGTGCCGAGCGAGTGCTCTCGACGGATGTGGCAGAGTCGATTAGGGTCGACCACCAGGACATCGTCGGAGCCGGCAAATCGCTGGAGGCGGACAGCTACATCCGATCGGAAATGGAGCAAAGGATGGTGCTGAAGTTCTCCAACGAGGCTCAGCAGATCATGGAGAGCGGTAGCCCTGAGTACCTGGTCTGGTGTCTGCTAAAAGACGGAAGGATAAGCCAGGAGGATGTAGCAAGCAAACTCGGCAAGGAGACGACGGGAGTGGCGCTGGCGAACGGCATCAAGTCGAAGATGTTCAAGACGACAAAGGAGGATGGGAAGGTATTCCTGGAGCGCGTGCCGGGCAGCGACAACGTCGTCGATGCCGTTCGTGAGTCGCTGAAGCAGGCTGCCGCCGCGGTGGACGAAATCGACACCAAGACTCTGGAAACGCTCAAGAAGCGCAAACTCGCTGCAGTGGAGGCGAAAAAGATGTTTGTGTACACGAAGGGTGCCGCGTACGCCCCGGAGCGCGCCGCTAAGGCAGTGGGTGACCTAACACGCGAGATGCTCGTCGACGGCTCGTGGAAGAACCGGCAGTTCAAGGAGTACAACTTTTCCGCACAGGGTGCCGAGGTGGGTGGCGGTGCACTGCACCCGCTGTTGAAGGTGCGACAGGAGTTCCGCGAGATCCTCATGGAGCTCGGATTCCAGGAGATGGACACGCAGCATTGGGCTGAGGTGTCGTTCTGGAACTTCGACTCACTCATCATTCCTCAGCAGCATCCGGCGCGGGATCTGCAGGACACCTTCTTCCTGTCGAAGCCGGAGACTTCGAAGGTCAATGACTTGGAGTACATGGCGCGCGTCAAGGCGCAGCATGAGGAGAGCTTCCGTACGCCGTGGAAGCATGAGGAGGCAAGTCGCAATGTGCTGCGCACCCACACCACCGGCTCCTCGGCCTTCGTGCTGAAAAATCTCGCCAAATTTGCGGAGCGTGGCCCGGATGGCAAGCTGAACTTCAACCCCGGGCGCTACTATAGCATTGACCGTGTCTTTCGGAACGAGGAGATGGACCGCACCCACCTATGCGAGTTCCACCAGGTCGAGGGCTTCGTCATTGATCGCGACATTTCGCTTGCCAAGATGATGCACACCTTCGACTCCTTCTTCCGTCGCATTGGGGTGTCACAGCTGCGCTTCAAGCCCGCCTTCAACCCGTACACGGAGCCCTCGATGGAGATCTTTGGCTTCCACACCGGCCTGAACAAGTGGATCGAGGTGGGCAACAGCGGTCTCTTCCGCCCAGAGCTGCTGCATCCGATGGGCTTCGAGGACGGTGTGACGGTGATGGCATGGGGCCTCTCACTGGAGCGGCCGACGATGATCAAGTACGGTATCAACAACATTCACGAGCTCTTTGGCCATCGCGTTGATATCCGTTTCATCAAGCGCGCCGCGATTGCCCGCTACTAGACGTGAGCGTGCATGTTGGGCGGTAAAAAAATGCGGCGTCCCCGGCGCCGGAGGCGCATGCACTCTTCGCTGGTGGTGTGTGTGCTGGCTGCCCCTTCGGTTGCCTTTTTGAGGAATCTCTGCTCTCCCCGTCTCTCCTGTGTACTGCATTTGCGTTTTGGCTCTGTGCGGTCTCTCATCTTCCCACTTTCGAATTGCCAGAATTGTCGAGCAGACGTGCAGTCGTGGGTTGCAGCAACGAAGCACCGATTTCCCCGTATGCGCGCACACACGTAAACGCGTCTCCTGAGCCCGCGGAGCACCACCCCACCCCCTCCTGCTGCCCTCCCTTCACCCTGGAGGGAGGCGCTCGTGTGCGTGCGCGTGCATGCCGTGGTGCGCGCGTAGTTTCTCCGTGTTCAATCGATGTTTTTGTTAGTTTGGTTTGGGGTTCTCATGTTTGCCGTCTCCCCTGTTTGTGTGTGTGTGTGAGCATACAGGCGGCTGCCTTCAATGTGGTGAAGGGACAAGAAGGGGAAAGTCATGCGAAACCCCAACCTTCTTCCCAAAAAGGAGAGACAGAGGGACAACAGACGAGGCCGCACCCATGAATGATGTGCGTGGCTATCGTCTGTGCCCCCCCCCAGCTTCCTTTGTTTGCTTTCTTTTGCAGGGTACGCGTCCTCCTGATGCCCTCTCGTCGTGCGTGAGCGTGAGATGGGGTGCATCCCGGACGCAGCACAGCGAGGACTGCGGACGGTGGGGTGGGGAACTGTGAGCTCTGTGGAGGGGGGCGCATGTGCAAAGGACTCGTAGCCATCGCTACTTTTTTGTCACCGCCTTCTTTCCATGCTTGTCGCTGCGGTGGTGGTGGTGGCAGTGCCCAGGGTGATGGTCACGTGCCCACCCTCCCTCTTGGCCAGATGACACTTCGACGTTTGTTAAGGTTGGTTCGTGTACGTAATGGATCAGAGCATGTCTCCGTATGCTCAGTGAACAGCGAAATCAAAGGAAAATCAAAAAGCCCCCCCCCCCCTCCACCACCACCACCACCACCGAAAGAAACGAAAAAAAAGGAAGAAGTGGAGCTACGATGACAGGACTGACGCAGGGCGCTCGGCTTACCTATTCCGTATAGCGTAGCAAAGCCATCACCGGGAATGTAGGGGGTGAAATGTGTGTGGGTGGGGTGGGGGGACGAGAGGGGGGGGGTATACGAGAGGGGGAATGGCGAGTGGAAGCGTGGGGAGAAAGCTATAAAGACCACGTGCACTGTGCATTCAGTTGAGCACAAGCACATACCAGGTGACATGAACGGCATGCGCGGTGCCACTCAGCTCTTCTTTGCCGCCAGTACGTCTTTTTCCCCTCCCCACACTGGTCGCTACCCCGCCTCAGCAGCGTAGCGATGCGTTCTCGCAGCATAACCGCTTCTGGTCTCACATGTGCCGCGCCAACTCGCGGAGCAGGGTGTCCACGTACGGCTGTGCCACCTTTTTCTTTCTTCCTCTCGCCCTGACGCTCTCTGCTCTTGTTGCACTGTCTCCCAACCACCCCCTCTCCCTGCCGTCTCTCACGCGTCTGCTCCTCCCCGGGCTTTACATGTTGTGTGTGCCTCATTCACTCGTGTGAACATCGGTGGCCAACCACCCCTCACGCTTCGTCAACCACGTCAAACTGATCATGCACACGCGCACTGTGCCTCCTCGTCCCCTGCTGGCACTATTCCACTCCCGCCCACATGCCTGTGTACGTGTGCGTCTCTTTCTTTATCCGTCTACCGCTGCTGCGGCTTCAATAATCTCCGTGCAAGAAGCGAGGAACAACCGTCGTGCGCCTAAGCAAAAATGGTCAAGCCGCACCTCCGCCACTACCAGGTGGTCGGCCGCGAGTCGCCCTCGGAGAAGAACCCTGAGCCGACCGTGTACAAGTTTGAGGTGTTCGCCCCAAACTTCGTCGTCGCCAAGAGCCGTTTCTGGCGCATGATGCGGGTCAAGAACAAGGTCAAGTCCACTCACGGTGATGTGCTCTCCTGCAAGGTCGTGAAGGATGCGAAGCTGGTGGCGCGCAACTACCTGGTCGACATCGCGTACTACAGCCAGCGCTGTGGCTACACGCGCATGGTCAAGGAGTTCCGCGACGTCTCCAAGACCGGCGCCGTGAGCCAGGCGTACCACGATCTGGCCTCCCGCCACCGTGCCCGCTACCACAACATCGAGGTGCTGAACGTGAAGAGCATCCCGGACCACGAGGTGAAGCACCTGAGCATTGCCCAGTACCACGCCCCGAACCTGTCCTTCCCGCTCCTGCAGCGCCGCATCAAGGCGGCCCGCAAGGACCGTGCCATCTTCGTCAAGAAGAACACGAAGCGCGCGGTGGTGGCGTAAGGGAAGGGTGGAGTCTCGTGTGCTTTGTTCACGTCGGCATGAGCGCATCTACAGAGCGTCTGCGCGGGCGGGGGGAGGAGGGTTGCGCACGCTGGCCTGGGCGCTTGTGCGTTAGTGCGTGTGCGTGCAGTCTTCTCTCGCGGTGCTGTGTTCTCTGTCGTGCGCGGGTGCCTCTGACGCCCATTTATCTCGTCCTTTGTCTTCGGTTCTCCTTTAGTTTTAGTTTCATGTCTCCTTTACGTAACAAAACAACAACAAGCACTTGCACAACACGAAGAGAGAAGGGCGAAGGAGCTTCTGCCCAGAAAGGGGGAAACTTGAGTAGCCAGCACCTACGTGTGTGATGGATGATACCCCCCCCCCCACTCTTTCCCTCTCCCCTCCACCCCTCAGTGGTCCATCTGGGTTGAGTCGCCTCCAATCCTACCCCGCTTCCTGCGTCGTGAATACAACCCGCATCCGCGTCGAGGATGGGTCGCTTCCACGCGGTGAGACAATGGAGAAGGAGGGTGAGGGGACGAAGGGTATGCCGTCCAGCGGGCTTTCGTTAGCCAACTGCCGGGCGCGTGCTGTACAGTCTGCGTAACATTCAACCGTCACTGCTGTGAAGTACGGCTTCTTGTTCTCCGTTTTAGGGGCTCTCTCAAGGGAGGGGGCGGGGGCAAAACGTGACTATCAAAGTGAGGGACAGGCAGACACCCAGACGCACGTACGCGCGCAAAAACACACACACACACACACACACACGTCGCCACTCGTGTGACGCTCCTTCCCCTCCTTCACTCTCTCTATCCCCTCACCCCCGCCTCTGCTGAGGCGCCTTCTCTGAACATCTCATGCTTTTTTTTCATTATATCGGATTCGTCAGAGGTATACAGACAGAGGGACAGACACATATATATATATATATATTCATACCTGCGACACGCATACCTCCGACCCCCCGCTTAGCAAACAAGAAAAGGGATTAGCTACTAAGCACACGCACACACCCACACGTGTGTACTCTTCACATATTTGTGTTTCACTCTCTCTGCGCCTACCGCCCAAAAAACCACCTGGCTCGCTACACACCTCCAGCGTCAGCTGTGAAGGTGGCTCCTGTCGTCTCTTTCGTCTATCCCCCTCCCTCCTCGCACAGTGTACTGTGAAACCGCGGAAGTGACGCCCTTTCGACGCCTCCTGCTGCGCCGCGTTAGCGGTTGCTCTCCTATTCGCCTAGCGCATTCGTGCAGCGCGAGAGGCAGCACCGCACGACCGCGGACACCTCCTGTGTCGTCACTGCTCGGAGCGCATACAAACTCCGGCGTGGTGCCTGCACTTTCATTGCGCATTTCCAGTGAGACGGCAATCATCCCTTCCACGTCTGCCGTTATGATGCCCACCGTTCCTTCGTCAGCTCCGTCGTCTGCCTCCGCGCCCACGGTGGAGGTGCCACCGGGCAAAGTGTGGCTGAACGCCGACGAGCCGAATGATGCGTACTCTCTGTTCTGCACCGAGGCAATCCCGCCGAAGGTGCCAGGCACAGTTCGCATTTGGGTGGACGGCTGCTTTGACATGCTCCACTTTGGGCACGCGAATGCACTGCGGCAGGCACGTCGACTCGGGTGCGAGCTCTTTGTCGGGTGCCACAGCGATGAGGAGGTGATGCGCTTCAAGGGGCCGCCGATCATGCATGCCGAGGAGCGCTATGAGGCGCTGCGGGCGTGCAAATGGGTCGACTACGTGGTCGAGAACTATCCCTACTGCACACGACTCAAGGATGTCGAGCGGTTCGAGATCGACTACGTCGTCCACGGTGACGACATCTCCGTCGACTTGAATGGCCGCAACTCGTACCAGGAGATCATCGATGCCGGCAAGTTCAAGGTGGTGAAGCGCACCGAGGGCATCTCCACGACAAACCTGGTGGGGCGCATGCTCCTGTGCACCAAGAACCACATGCTCAAGTCAGTGGACGAGGTGCAGCTGGAGAGCTCCCTGTTCGAGCACAGCCCCACTATGCACTGCCTGACTACGTCCCGCAAGATTGTGCAGTTCAGCAACAACTCGAGCCCCAAGTCAGGCGACCGTATTGTCTACGTGGACGGCAGTTTTGATCTCTTTCACATTGGCCACATCCGCGTTTTGCGGAAGGCGCGCGGCCTTGGCGACTATCTCATTGCCGGCGTGTATGAGGATCAGGTGGTGAATGAGCACAAAGGCAAGAACTACCCAATCATGAACCTCAACGAGCGTGTGCTCGGCGTCCTGTCGTGCCGTTACGTTGACGAAGTGGTGATGGGCGTACCGTTTGACGTCAGCAAGGATGTGATTGACAGCCTCCACATTGACGTGGTCGTAGGCGGCAAGTTCTCGGACCTGGTGGTAGAGGGTGGAGAGAGCACAGGGTACGAGGTGCCCAAGGCGATGGGCATCTACCACGAAGTGGACTCGGGCTGCACCCTCTCGACGGACTCCCTTATCGACCGCGTCGTCGATAACCGCCTCGCCTTTCTGAAACGTCAGGCGGACAAGCGGATGAAAGACAAGAAGAGTCAGGAGGTAAAGCCGGACGAGTACCGCGGTGTGCGGGAGGTGAACTAGCGTAATGTGCTGGAGAAAAGACACAGAGGAGCTGCGGGGGGGGAGAGGGAGAGGCCGCCAAAAGTGCGAATGGCGGGAGCGCGGCGGGGGGGGAGGCGGAGCGGGATGAAAGGGGGCGTGAGGGGAAGTGAACGTTGTTGTCGCACACCCTTGCCCCCTAGGGGAGCTACTCTCCTATTTTAAGTGGTTTGGTGCGTGCGTGTGTGGATCGCGACTGACCTTCCACCTCTGTGCTCTTCTCTCTCTTGGCGCTTCATTTTGCCGAATCGCATGCGCTGCTGCCTTCGCTTTGGTGCTGCGGCGAGCTCGCCACTGCTCTCACCGTTGGTGCTCAGTTGCCTCGACGGTATCTTGCTTTCCTAACTCTCTCTCTGTCTGGGCCTCCTTAGCGGTTCCTGGCCTGAACTTTGTGTTTTTTTTTTGCGAACCTGGCGTTGTTGGCCGCGACGGTGCAGATAACCTTCGGTGCTACACAGCACCGAAACAGCAGATGCCCTCCCACAGATACACTCTTATATTCTTTTGTTTTTGTTGACGTTGTTCGCGTTGTCGTACTATTCCTCGATGCAATGTGAGTTAGCCTGACCACCCCATCACCCCTCAAAGTCGCTCATTCCCGTTTAGGACAGATCGCCTAAGTAACGCACGTCCAAAAAATTTTTTTGTTAAGGAGCAGAGACGCATCTCACACGCGCACTAGAAGAGGACTGTAGGCTCCGTTGGTGCGATGTGCCACTTGAGACTGTCCCTTGCCTTCGAGGTGTTTCTTTTTCTGCACGGCGGCACGTGTGCGGCTCGGCAAAACGTCTTAGCGTTCTCTCCAGAGAGTTTCTTCACAGTCTGTGGAGTAAGGGGAGGGGCATACACGAGCCGCGTTTCCCTCTTGTGCAGCTGCACGGCTTCCAGCGTCGTGTGTACGCCGGCCAACACCTCCCCACGCCGGCTCCTGCCGCTGACTCTCTTTATTTGAAAGGCGCCCCTCTCCACACCCCACCCCTTCCTCCGCCAACCTCCTCCCCCTCCCCCTTTGTTTGTCTTCCTGTTTGTATGATCTCGGTGCCCCTCGCATGACCGATGCAATGCGTTGGACTGCCAGGCTGGCACGCGTTCCTTCTCGCTCTCTCTTTTCGTTACGTCTGAACATATTCACCCCGCCAGACGACGCCTTTGGGAGCAGAAACAAAAAGAACTCATCGACACACACACACACACACACACAGGGGCAGACCACCGCGTCTGTGTGTTGCACGTCATTCTCCTCCTCTCACTCTTGACACCCTCCCTGGAGCCACCTCAATGTCGGCCACACAAAACCGCTAGAACTCTGAAACACCCTCAGCCACACCGCGTCTCGAACTCCCTCTCCCCTCTTAAAAAAAAATAGCAACAAAGCTCTTTGTAGCGCAGTTTCCCCGCCCCTTCGCTGCTTTCACTCTCCGCCTCTCCTCCTCGTGCCATCGCACGCACTCTTCTGTTTTGTGCCCTCGCTTTTCGCGTACGTGAGCCGGTCGACGTACGCCTGCCACGTTAGTGTGTCGGTTCTTTCTTCGTCCATGTTCGCGATGTTTGATGGGGTGGCACTACCGTTTGGGGACGCCACACTGGATGGGACTGCCTCAGCGTCCGAGGGGGTTCGATGGATGGCCTTTGCTCGCTACTTGGTTCTGCAAGAGCTCCAGAGTACCCCGTCCACGGCGCAGGCGTGGGCTGATGCGACCGCACGCTCTCAAGAGGCGCAGCGTGGGCATTACCAGACCTACCGCGACTTTGTCAGCCTTATGCAGGAGCTGCTTCCGTGCGACATGGGTGTCGGAAGTCCGTCACCGATTTCAGGTGCTGTTCGACCCCTTGCCGGACGCTACCGTTGCGGTTTGCTCGATCGCGTGGAGGTTGCCGCACCTCCTGCAACACTGTGGCGTGCGACGGCGCTGGGTGCGCCGACGCTATCTGTGCCGCGCCTTCGCAGCCACGAAGGGCCGATGGGGGAGGATGGAGAGGAGGAGGAGCCGCTCTTGATGTCGTCGTCTACGAGTGTCACGGACGGTATGACGCAGATGGTGGTCTCCCAGGCCTCCCTCGACGGCGTCTTTTTTGAGGCTCTTCTGAGCCAAGAGCTCAACCTAGCACTGTGGCGGAGCTGCGGCGCACCACAGGAGGCGCTGCAGTGTGCCCTGGAAGAGATGCAGCGGCTGGACCGGGCCGCGTGTGAAGAAGACGCCGTTCTACGCTACCTCAACACCACACGCTTCGCCGAGCAGCGTACGTACAAGCGGCGCCGCGCTGAGCTGCAGTCGCAGCTGTACAAAACACGCGAGAAGGTCTCCGCTCTGGAGAAGTTGGTGGGCGTCGAAGCTGCCGGGTCTTCCCTGCGTGAATTTGGTACTGGCGAGCGCTTGCGTGCGTGCTTGCGCGAGTAGTGTTTCCTTCTTGGGTCGCGCTTCGTCAGTGTCGGAGGCGACAGTCTGTCTCCCTCGCGGTGCAACACCGCGGCGCTAAAATGAAAAGAAACCCTCTCTGTCTTCTCGCCGCCACCGATCATCGCGCCACCAATGACAGCGCGTACAGGGAATTCAAGGACGGGCAAGCCAAAAAGGAGAGTACTTGATGTACGAGCATGTGCATGTTATGCGACGCTTCCGAGTCGGTGTGGTTGTACTGCGGCTCCCCCCTCTCCCCCCCGTGTTGGGGGGCCGCGTCCGCAGCTCTTGGTGTGTCGTTTCTGCCACACCAAGAGTTGCTGCAGGGGGGAATGGCGCGTCAGGCGCGCTCTTCATCATCGCCCTCAGTGCTTCCCCTCCGCTTATGCCGTCCCTTTTCCATCTTCCCTCGTCTTGGCTCTGGCGTCCCTGTGCGTGCTCCCACCCCCATCCGCCCCTCCAACTTAGAGGAGGAAATACGCGCCCTTCTTCCACCAGTAGGTCTCACACGTACACCCCGTCTTAAGAAGCGCATGTTTCTTTTCGACGCATCCTGTACCAGCTCTACACAGGCACTGATGATGTCGGGTATTTCGACCAGTCCGCCGCTGCCGTCCCCTGAAGACCACGTCTTCATCAACGCACAAGGCGAACACTTTCACTGCACTACCTTCGCGCCGTCATTGTCATGCTTGCCACCCAACTCGGTCCAGGACACACGGACCCCGCTTCTCTTGTGCGTGCATGGCGCCGGTATGAGCGGTGACTGCTTTGTGCGGATGGCGCGAGAGATACAGCGACCCACCGACAAGCCCAGCGACGTGGTGGCGCACACCTCGTCACCATCAGCGCGTACGAGTAATGTGCCCCCGATGCCGCCTTCTGCATTTGAGGCGATGGCGGCAAATGCGGAGGCGCAGGGCGACGACGTGAACATGCACGTCATGACATACGACCAGCGCTGCCACGGCCGCTCCACCTTTGTCGGCGGCGAAGATCATCTATCGATCGAGGTGCTGATGCGCGACTTTTTGGACGTGCTCCAGTATGCCAAGACTGAACTGTACCCCACCAGCAACGTCTACGTTCTCGGTCATTCGCTCGGCGGCGCCGTCGTGGCGCGTGCAATGAGCGGAAACAAGTCAGCCCTTGAGCGCGTTTCGGGTGTGCTCCTTGTAGACGTGGTCGAGGGAACAGCGCAGCTTTCGTTGCAGCACATGAAATCGTTTCTCAAGAATCGCCCCAATACGTTTCCCGAGGTGAGGGACGCCGAGGTCTGGTTCCTGCGCATGGGTGGCATGCAGAACCCGCAAGGCGCCAAAGTTTCTGTACCGCCGCTTTTGCAGCAAAACGACGAAACGGGTCTGTGGCAGTGGCGGACGGACATCCGAAAGATGGAGAGCGTCTGGGACGGGTGGTTCGCCGGCCTCGATGAGGCGTTCATTTCGCTGCCGTGCGCCAAGATGCTGTGCACGGCGAACGCGGAACGGCTAGACAAGACACTCACAGTTGCGCAGATGCAGGGCAAGTTCCAGTTCGAGGTGATTGGCAACGGGTGCGGCCACTACGTCATGGACGACGCGACGCCGACAGTCGTCGCCAAGGTGCGGCGCTTCGTGAAGCGCAACGAGGTGCTGGCGCAGAAGCTGCGGCTCGTGAACCAGAACCTCTCTGGCCAGATGAACAATACGACGGTTCCGCCAAAACGCATGTAGGCAATAACTGCCGCTGTTGCACCACACCTACGTGCCTGCCCACAAGGGCACAAAACTCACCGCGCGAAAGCCAGAGATGGAAAGGGAAAGGGCATGGCAGCAGCAACAGCGCCGCATATATGGTGCAATGGCTTTTACGTACGTGCGGCGTTTGTGTTGGGGCTCTCCCGAGGTGCCGCATACGCGGTGCATTTGAGACGTGATGGACATGCTCTCGTTTTGCGGAAATAATGCTTGCTTTGTCTGGGTGCCCGTTTTGATTGGAGCCTGTGCCGGCGTTCCTTACCCTTCACTTGGACGCGCGCGACCAAACCCGAGGGCTGCAACCCGTGCATACATCCCGCGTCTTGCGTGATGCTCGTCATCCTCTTCTCTCCACATAACATGATGCCAAGGGCAGATGCGACACTCATCGGGTGCGCGTATACGTGCAAACCCGGCCTGGGCTCTGGCTACCCTTCTGCAGGGCGTGAGGACGACCGGGCAAAGGCGTCGGGTGTCGCGTTCGACATTCCCTCATTTTCCTCGGTCCTCGTCTTTTTCGCTCCCTCGCACGGCTGACGGAGCACGTCGTGTTCACATTCCGTATTCCCCACTGTGAACCAGCAACCCGTTCCCACTCCTCGTATCTCTCCTTCTGCCCACGTTTCTCTTTCGCGTGTGCGTATGTGTTCTCCATGGCCGACGCCCCCTCCCCCTCGCGATGCACACACTTACGTATGCTGGCGCCGCGTGCTCCGAATGCGCACGCTCGACATGACCCACTCTTCCCTTCTCTCTCTTTCTTACTTGCTGCTCGCACTCGTCCATCCAGAAAAGTTCAGCCGCGTATTTCTATCGCTCCCACCGCGTACAGTCAAAAATACATGCCGGCGTACTTGAGTTGCCTCATCACAACTCTCCGCTCCCTCCCTCCCTCTCTCGCCATCACGTGCACACACGGCCCACTCCTTTTCACGCACGCACACACCTTCTCGGGCTCTCCACTACTGTGCACATAGACGAGGCGGAGTCGACTTTCCTGCGCGCACACGCTTGGAGGTAATCAGCGCTCTCTGAAAGGAAAAAAAAGGCATTGCCACCCTGGCGAGTGCTCAAGAGGCTGCAGAACTCACGGGGACGACACACAAGTACTTCTCTCTCCCCTCCCGCTTCCCCTCCCTCTCCTTTCGCATCTGCTCGCACTTCGTTGTGTGTGTGTGTGTGCATTTTCTTGTTCACAATTCGAGGGTTTTTGTCCTTTCTTAGGATCGGGGAGGGAAAGAAGTACGT
Source organism: Leishmania mexicana MHOM/GT/2001/U1103 (assembly GCF_000234665.1). NCBI lineage: Eukaryota > Euglenozoa > Kinetoplastea > Trypanosomatida > Trypanosomatidae > Leishmania > Leishmania mexicana. Next base: position 334,281 of record NC_018335.1, read on the forward strand.
ACAAGCGCGGGCGTGTCACTTGGGGTCTACTCAGCACCCCGAAAACCTCTCTCCTCGCGCCCTTCCGCTCTCTCCCTCTCTTCTGGGAAGCAGGGTGAGCGGCGTGCCTGCTAGGTGTTGTGTAGACTGCTCGTGCTCCCGCGGCGTGCCTCCGCTTATTGAGACTGCGGTGGGCATCTGCTGTGTTTTCTTGTCGTGCCCTTGTTGTGCACTTTTTCATTCCTATTTGTCACTGAAGCGCCTTCGTCTCTGTCTGTCTCACTGTGTGTGTGCGCGCTCCCACTTCTTCCGTTGCCCTCCTCGCGAGTTACCGATCCCTTCACTTGTGAAGGGCAAGATCGAGCCGGAGGAAGAAGGCCCACACGCGGGACAGGAGAGGAAGGAAACACCCGTCAGTCAGTTGGCTGCTGCACTTTTTTTTTCGCGGCTGCTGTTGACTCGTGGTAGCTCCATTTCTTTCCATTGCGTTTTTGGTGCGTTCTGTCGACGGCTGTGACAGCTGCTGCTGCTTTTCATTTTTGGGGGGGGTTTCATGTTTTTTTTTTCATACACCACTGGATGGCAGCAAGGTCACACGGCCTTCTTGACCGCTTTCTATCCGGCACCCTAACCTCCTTGTTCTCGCTCTCGCCGCTTTCCCGCTCTCGCATCAACTCCCTTCCCCTCCCCCCCGTCCCCCGCCGCCAGTCCTGTTGTGCTGGTGTCACGCGACGCACTTCGCAGTATTCATTCTTGTCTTCCCGTTCTTTTATCTTTCTCTGCTTTGTTTTTCAAGGGCACAGGAAACAAAGTATACGCACACAGTCATCCTCTCGTGTACTGTCCTCACTTTTTTCTCATTGACCAATATTGCAGCCATGCCGTGGCGTCAGGAACATTGCAGCGGCTTGTGGCGGTCGGAGGACATGATCCGCGTCAACATTATCCTTCAGCGAGAGGTTCTGTATGACACCATGTATGAAGTTGGCATGCTGGGCCGCGTGCAGTTCCTCGACATGAACGAGGGGATTACGACGTTTGCCAGGCCGTTCACGGAAGAGCTGCGCCGCTGCGAGGAGCTGCAGCGCAAACTTCACTTCATCGAGGAGTCGATGCGCAAGGACGCGGACTTGCTGGACAGGTACCCCGGGGACGTGAACATGAGCGCCACCGTGGAAGAGATGCGGTCCTCTTTGCTGCGGGGGCAAATGCACATGATTGACGACCGCATCGAGTCGACCGTGAACGAGTTGACCGCAATGCTCACGTCGCTCGAAGGGTTCCAGCACGAGATGAACCAGAACCAGGAGATGACTCTGCTCTACTACAAGTACAGGCTCTTGGTGGAGACACCGTCCGACATGACGATGGGCAACAGCAGCTTCGCCCACCAAAGCGCTGCCGTCAGCTCGGAGGCGTTCTCCCGGCTAGCCAGCCTCTTCGGCTTCATTGACTCAAAACTCAGCGAGGAGCTCTACCGCCTCTGCTACCGCATCACCCGTGGCAACGCCATCGTCGAGATCAGTAGCGAGCCGGCCATGTTCGTCGACGTCCAGACCGGCGAGCGCAACGTGGCCAAGACGCCATTCGTGGTGTTGTGCTCCTCTCCGACGATGATCGTCCGCTTAAAGAAGCTCATGATTGGGCTCGGCGCCGGCGTTTACACCCTGGACGAGGTGCAGAGTCGCGGCATCGAGCTCACCACATCGACCACCGCCCACGACGTCGAGGAAACCATCGAGGGGGTTGAGCGGCGCAAGCGCGATGTGCTGACGCAGTGGTACGAAGAGCATCGGCTGTACAAGACATACCTAAAGGTGGAGAAGGTGGTGCTGACGGCAATGAACATGTGTGCCATGTCCGGCTCCACCTGCACGGCCTCCGCGTGGGTACCACTGCGTCACGAGCAGTCCCTTCGCCGTGCGCTGCAAGATGCCGTCGCCTCGGCAAACGGCAGCGTCGAGTCCATAGTGACGCTCCACGCCGAGCAGCAACACCCGCCGACGTTTTTCGAGACTAACCGCTTTACCGAGTCGTTCCAGGGAATTGTCGACAGCTACGGCATGGCACGTTACAAGGAGGTGAACCCCGGCGTGTTTACCATCATCACGTTCCCGTACCTGTTCGGCATCATGTACGGCGACATTGGCCACGGCTTTCTGCTGCTCTTCATCGCCCTCTTCTTCATCAGCAAAGAAAAGGCCTGGCGGACGGCGCAGCTCAACGAGATAGTCGCCATGGTGTTCGGTGGGCGCTACCTGTTGCTGCTCATGTCCCTCTTTGCCATCTACATGGGCGTCCTCTACAACGACTTCTTTGGTTTTTCCCTGAACCTCTTTTCCAGCGGTTACACGTGGGCCCCAATCTCGGAGCAGAAGGGCACCACCTACCCGACGATGCCGAGCGGGCGGCCAAGTGTGAAGCCCCCGCACGTTTATGCGATGGGTCTGGATGCGGCATGGGCCGAGACGGACAACAAGCTGGAGTTCTACAACTCTGTGAAGATGAAGCACGCTGTCATTGTCGGCGTGGCGCAGATGTTCGCTGGCCTCTTTCTCTCGCTCAACAACAGCATCTACGAGAAAAACTGGTACAAGATCGCCTTTTTGTTTGTGCCCGAGTTCGTTTTCCTACTGTGCACCTTTGGATACATGTCGATCCTCATCATGGTGAAGTGGTGCCGCACCTGGGAGAACACGAACAAGGCGCCGAGCATTCTGGAGATCATGACGAACTTTTTTCTGCAGCCTGGCTCGGTGCCGAACCCGCTCTTCAGTGGACAGGCCGGGCTGCAGGTGTTCCTGCTCCTCGCGGCTTCTTCGATGGTTCCCTTCATGCTGCTGGGAATGCCATACATCGAGATGCGGGACTACAAGCGGTGGCAGCAGCGCCGACAAGTTGGTGGCAGCCGCCGCCGCCACGGCGGAGCGCAGCGGGCCAGCGTGGCCACAATCGAAGCCTCCGATTACACGGACGCCTTCTTGAATGAACCGTCGGCGTCGCTGCAGCCTCAGCCGGCCAACTACAGCGGTGACGACAGCGCGCACCGCAATTTGATGAGCGACGACGACGACGCATCGAACATCTTCGGTGACGACAACATGCATCCCTTTGGCGTGTCTTCAGCAAACAGTGAAGACGGTGCCACAGCCACGGTGATCGAGCGCGAAAACGAGAAATTCGAGCACTTTGATGTCTCGGAGTTGCTCATCCACTATGTGATTCACACCATCGAGTATGTGCTGAGCAGCGTGTCTAACACCGCCTCGTACCTGCGTCTGTGGGCGTTGTCGCTCGCCCACGCGCAGCTGTCCGAGGTTTTCTTCAGCTTCACGGTTACCAAAACGCTCGACATCGACAACAACTCTGGCTTCGTGATTGCCATTGGGGTGTTGTTATGGCTTGGCGCGACACTCGGTGTGCTGGTGGGCATGGAGGCGCTGTCGGCATTTTTGCATGCCCTGCGTCTGCACTGGGTGGAGTTCCAGAACAAGTTCTACGCCGGCGACGGACGGGCGTTCGACCCGATGGACCTGATAAGCCTTAACATGCAGAACTGACGTGGAGAGTGGAGGAATGGAAGGCTGGCGTTGTCGTGCTCGCCTGCTCTGGGATGCGTGCAACGCTGGTGGAACCATCTACATCGATGAAACTGTTCTTTCCCCCTCTTGTGTGTGTGTGTCGAGGTCTCAGGGAAACCGAGCGGAAATCAAAGGTCACAAGGGCCCGCGAGAGGTGCCATCGGTGCCACACACATGACCCACGTCTTTCCCTTCCCGGCATACCGCCACCGCCTCCTCCGCACTTCTTGCTTCCGCGTTTCACCCCACCGCCTCTTGTCGTCGTGCCGTTCTCTTTTTCGCACCTCATTGGCGATCTGAGCGCTGCAGACAGCTCTGCTCCCGCAAACGCCCACACAACGTCTGTAGAGTGTGCGAGCGTTTCCCTCTCGGCCTGCTGTTGGCGTCTTTCTTTTTTTTTCGACGATGCGTTAGTTTGTGTGCTTCCGTTCTCCTGGGTTGCCGAACTTTGCTCATTGGCTGCCGACGTTACTGCACATGTCTCACTCACACAAACGCAACGCAGAAGCACAAACGAAAATGAGAAAAGAAAAGCGTTCGGTCGTGCCCCTGCTGCCTCGCTCTCCCCCAGCCTTTCCTTGTTGTGGCATTCTGCATCGTCCTGTACGTGAAATAAACGAGCGGGTTCTTGGCTGGTAGGCGGCGGTGTGTGTCTCAGAGCACGCTAGGTGTATCGATCAAAAGAGATGGTCTGCCCCCCCCCCCTCCCCTTGCACTCCCCCTCCCAGAGCACCCCTTTACCGCTTCCATGACAACTGCCAACAGCCCTGATGGCGCGCACCCATCATTGTCACACCTCCTCCACTGTCCTCCCCATCCTCTACGTTCTCTCCCTCGTTTGTTTCCCTCTATGTGTGCGTCTTTCGAACCGTCTCCACATCTTCCCGGCTTTCCTATGCCTCGTAAAGAGTCGACGCGTCGTTCCAGCTCATTGAATCACATAAGAAAACACACAAGATCAGTAACATACACAAAGCGTTCACGCATACACCTCTTCTTTTTTAGGACTCCCCTCCTTTCGCCTGTTGTCATTGTCACTGTCCTTGCAACACCTCCATCAGACCGCGGTCGACATATCCAACGTCCCGAGACTTTTCTGCAGCTGTCTCGCTCTTGTTTTGCCCCGCGTCTGTGGTTGTCGATTCCATTTCTCTGCGCCCCTCTTAGAACAACCCCTGTCGCGCCTCTCCGGCACAGTGTCGATCGAAGTATCCCTTTCGTTTTCGTAATTCTCTTGCTTTCGCCATATACACAGCGGCTGTGGTTCTCATTCGTCGCTGCTGTTTGGTGTTCCACTTTTCGCTTTCCCGCCGTTCCTTTTTTTGTGGTAGTTTTGCCTGCAGTTATATATATATATTTCATTGTGTGTGTGTGTGCTAATTCACATACACCTTTCCTTTCTTCTTCTGCATATGTGCCTTGCTGTTGCGTGGGTGTGTTACTCTCTGTACCCGTAGCGCTGGTCAATTTTGTGCTTTCTGCCCTTCTTTCTCTTTTGTTTTCGTTTTCGTGTTTTTTTTTCATCAGCTCCAGCTCAATACGGCGTTTGTGCATCGCGCTTCTCATCTCTTCCGTTCCCTTCTGTGTTTTCCATTCTTTCTCCTCTTCTTTCCCACTCTTTAGACATCACCGTCAGTGCAGAACTGCACAGCTGGTCAGCGAGGTCGAAACCAGAGCGCCAAGATCCAAGGAAAAGGGAGAGCGGAAAGGCAAGCTTGTATTACGCGCACGGCAACTCGACTCAGCGCATCCGTTCCCTGCTCATTCCTGTTAAGCTCTATCTCTCCGTTTGTTTTCCTCTTCACTCAATTCGCTCCTCTGGTACTGTTCTTTCTACATTCCCCTACCCTCTTGTGTACCGCTTCTCTCCACCACAGGTGCCGATTCTTTGCCAATCAGCAACCTCGCAGAAGGCGTAGCAACAACAACAAAATAAACACACGCGCCGAAACCTTTATGCCAGCCATGACAGAGTTGCGTAGCAAGAGCTCTAATGCCCTTGCGGATGTCGAAGACCGGCCATTTTACGTGGCCACCTTCCAGCGCACCACCAGCCGCGGTGGTAGTTCAGATAAAGATGATGATATGCCGTCGAACTTGATCACCTCGCGCTCCAATGTGCCTGGTATGACACCACAGGAGCTCCTGGCAGCACACCGCATGTCCATTGCCGAGATATCGAAGCGGGCAGATCCCGACCTGCACAGCCTCACCCTCAGTCGCCATCAGGTGGAGCAAGAGGATGTTTGTCACACCTCGCTAGGCAACATCTCGAATGAAGAGTACCGCGACGCGTTGGAGAGCTTCAGATTTCGCCCACTTGAGGACTGAGCGCTCACATCGTGATCTCTTTTTCTGCTTTTTTTTGCTGCTGCTCACTATAGTTGCTTTCAGCATCTTGGTGTGGGACGACTGCGGCGCTCTGACGATCTGGAGTGGATCGCAGTGTCTGCTGTCGGGGTAGAGAATGAGTGCGCTGAAAACGATGGCGAGCCGAGAGTAGACATACACATCCCCAACACTCGTTTCGTTTGTCCTTCGCGTCCCTTTTCCGTCCTCCTGCTTTTCCTTTTTTTTTCCTCCCGCCTTTCTTGTTCCGATGGACGTCCAGTCATGAGGGGCCGCGATGCCTAATGATCATAATACACTCATAGGTACAGCGTCAGGGGGCTGCGGCCCCCTGGCTCGCAGCTATCGCGCTGAGTGGTAAGCGGTGGAACTTGGGACTGGACCTGCTGCGAGGGTAGCTGGAGCAGCAAGGACACAGACACACAAGGCCTGATTGCTGCTGTTGCGGGGCTTGCTCTCCCTCCTCACGGCGCTCAGCACGGGCCCCACAGCGGTGTAGGACGGCACATTGCGACGCATCTGGGCCCCCATACTGGGGCTGCCGGCCCGTCGCGTGCGTCTCTCATTTCAGCTTGTCATTGGCCGCTGTGCGTGGGACGCGAAGGACAGAAGCCGACATGCTTGCAAAGGGGGCGATGCCAGAGAGGCGGGGGCGCCGGCTGCACCGGCTAGGGACGCCGCTCAGCGGTCTCGGACGCGGGGCTGTCGCCGGTGTACAAGGCTGCTGAGCTCACGGGGCGACGGGCGGCCATGCTCCGCCGGCTGCGGGCGGGCACGTGTCGGCACCCTGCATTGCTGCAGCGGCGTCTCCTCCGTGTGGCCGCGTGGGCCGATGCGGCACCGATGCCGGGGGCAGGACGAGCGCGCCCCGAACTGCATCACCGGGTGTGCCAGAGCCCGGTGTGGGAGGGTCTCCGCAACCATTGAGGAATGCCGCGGCTTGAGGCGACGGGGGTGGGGGAGAGGCACGGCATGCAGGCAACGTGTGCCGGGTCTCGCGGGGCCGTGGCCCGCGGCTAGGCCAGCCCCTGCGACCCGCACGACGCACGCCACCGCTTTCCGCCCTCGAGCAGGACCGTGGACGTGGCCCGCGTTTGCATCATGACGTGGGGTGAGCCCGGGTCGGTGTGGCGCGGGTGGTGCGGCCGGCAGGGGGTGAGGGGGCGTGGACGAAGACGGAGAGCCCGCTCGGCGCATGGCCGTCCGCTTCGACGGCAGGGCGGTTCGTCGGGGAGGAGCGGGGCTGCGCTGTGGCTGTGGTA